>NC_081778.1:13159186-13759186 GCF_963082965.1 Carassius carassius
GGGGAACCGGGGCAGGCGGATTAATACGTGAATAAAACACGGGTTTAATTTTGGACACATGGAAGGCGGGATGAATCCTCCTGTACGCCGGAGGTAGTTTGAGGCGGACTGTCACCGGACTAATGATTTGATAATGAAATTGAAGCCACACTTTTTGACCCACGACGTAAACGGGAGGCTTTGACCGGTGGCGATCGGCCTTGGCCTTAGTGCACTCCCTCACCCGGAGCAGAGTCTCGCATGCTCTGGTCCAGGTGCAGTGGCACCTCTGGACAAATGCGTGAGCAGAGGGGACCGTGACTTCAGATTCCAGACTAGGAAAAACTGGCGGCTGGTAACCTAAGCTGCACTGAAACGGAGAGAGGCCCGTGGCTGACAATGGTAACGAATTGTGAGCGTACTCCACCATAGAGAGTTGTTGGCTCCAGGAAGAAGGATTTTTGAAGACTAAACATCGCAACTTCCTCTCTAAATCTTGGTTGGCTCGCTCAGACTGCCCGTTACTCTGGGGATGATAACTCGAAGACAGGCTAACCGACGCTCCTAGCAACTTACAAAATTATTTCCAAAATTTGGATATAAATTGGGATCCCCTGACAGACACCACGTCTACCGGGAGGCCATGTAGCCGAAAGACGTGATCTAGGACAGTGACCGCTGTCTCCTTGGCTGTCGGTAATTTTGGGCAAGAGGATGAAATGTGCCACCTTCGAGAACCGGTCCACTACGGTCAAAACGACCATCATGCCATTAGAGGGCGGGAGGGCGGTAACAAAATCTAGTGCGATATGTGACCAGGGTCTCGAACGGACAGACAGCGGTTGAAGGAGCCCATCAGGAGGCTGGTTAGATGACTTACCACTGGCGCAAACCGAGCAAGCCAAAACAAAATTGTGGACATCACGAGCCATAAGTGGCCACCAGAATCGTTGTTTAACTAACCCCTTGGTTCGGCTTATCCCTGGATGACAAGCAACGTTAGAGCAGCGACCCCACCGAATGACTTCCGACCGTAACTCCTCCGGCACAAATAAATGATTCGGTGGGCAACCGGGCGGAGGCGTTACCCCTTCAAAGTCCGTCTCGACTCGACCTCCCATACGAGTGCTGAGACGACTAATTTCTCAGGTAAAATACACTCGGGAGACACCGGGCGGGAGGAGGGATCAAAAAGACGTCACAAAGAATCGGGTTTGACATTTTTGGAACCCGGGGCGGTACGATAGAGTAAAATCAAAACGACCGAAAAAAAGTGCCCACCGAGCCTGCCTGGAATTGAGTCTTTTGGCAGTTCTAATATACTCTAAGTTCTTATGATCGGTCCAAACAATGAAAGGTACCCCTGAACCTTCCAACCAGTGACGCCACTCCTCTAAAGCTAATTTGACGGCCAACAATTCTCTGTTACCAATGTCATAATTGCGTTCAGCAGGAGATAATCGATGGGAGAAAAACGCGCAGGGATGCATCTTATCGTCCGAGGCAGCACGTCGGGAAAGAACTGCTCCTACCCCCACCTCTGATGCGTCGACCTCCACCACGAACTGCCGTGTGGGATCAGGGGCTACAAGGATGGGAGCCAAAACAAAGCGGCTCTTGAGGTTGGTAAATGCAGTTTCGGCTGCATCCGACCACCTGAACGGAGTACTGGGGGAGGTCAAGGCCGTCAGAGGTGAGGCTAGTTGGCTGAAATTGCGAATGAAACTTTGATAGAAATTGGCGAACCCCAGAAACCGCTGTAGGGCCTTACGGGAATCTGGAGATGGCCAATCTATCACAGCCTTAACTTTGTCAGGATCCATACGTATTCCCTCGGACGAGACGATATACCCTAAGAAGGGGACAGACTGTGCATGGAATACGCATTTCTCCGCCTTGACAAAAAGCCCATTCTCAAGTAAACTTTGGAGCACTCATCTGACATGTTGAACGTGTTCCTGGAGAGATGAAGAAAAAATCTGTATGTCTTCCAGGTAAACATATATAAACTGATCTACCATGTCTCTCAAAACGTCATTAACGAGGGCTTGGAAAACCCCTGGCGAGTTGGAGAGCCCGAACGGCATCACCAAGTATTCAAAGTGCCCTCTAGGGGTATTAAAGGCAGTTTTCCATTCATCCCCTTTCCTGATGCGGACCAAATGATAAGTGTTTCTTAAATCCAATTTTGTGAATACGGATGCTCCCTGTAACCTCTCGAAAGCTGAAGACATCAACGGCAAAGGATAGGTGTTCTTTATCGTGATGTTGTTCAGCTCTCGGTAGTCAATACAAGGTCGCAGAGAACCATCCTTCTTACCCACAAAAAAGAATCCCGCCCCCACTGGAGAAGAGGAAGGACGGATGAACCTCGATGCCAAGGAATCAGAAATGTATTTCTTCATGGCCTCCCTCTCCGGAATAGAAAGAGAGTAAAGTTTGCCTTTAGGCGGAGACTTACCTGGCACTAAATCTTTCGCACAGTCGTAGGGACGATGCGTAGGAAGAGAAGCAGCACGGGACATACTGAACACCTCCTTCAGGTCAAAGTACTCTGCGGGCATGTTTGATAACACCATGTTCTCTTTCTGAAAGACAGAAACAGGCACAACAGGACAAGCAGAAACCAGACAAGACTCATGACACATTTCACTCCACAATGTGACAGTGTTGGAACCCCAATCCACTCGTGGATTATGTTTGATTAACCAGGGGTGACCTAAAACAATGGGAGCTACAGAGTCCATGGGGTAAAAGGATATGGTTTCACTGTGGTTGCCTGAGTAGAGTAGAGTGATGGGTTCAGTGTAGTGGGTGACGTGTGGCAGTTCCTGACCATTGAGTGCGGTGACATGGATGGGATGAGGCACAGGAAGGACCGGAATGTTCAAGTGACGTGCAATGAGAGAGTCAATGAAATTACCTTCGGCTCCAGAGTCCAGAAGGGCATGACAGTCGTGAGTGTGATTCTCCCACCGCAGTTTCACCGGAAGGAGAGTCGATGATGTTGTTGAGGACTTCCCGGCGGAGATCCCACCCGATAGTAGCCTCAAATTTACTACCGGGCTGGCTCTTTTACTGGGCAGGAATAGATGGAATGCTCCGAGCCACCGCAATATAAACACAGTCCTTGGGACCTCTGCCGCTCTCTCTCCCTCCGGGACAGCCGAGCTCTACCCACCTGCATGGGTTCGTGATCGTCGACGGGACGGACCATGTTCTCTCAACTCGAGAGGCCCCTTTCCGGAGAGATGGGATGGCATGTAGGACTGACTTGTCTACCCAGGCGGTTAATCCGAGCATCTACCCGAAGGGCCAGGTCGATTAGGCCATTGAGCGTTGGGGGCAGCTCGAGAAGGTAGATCTCATTCTGAACACGGTCGGCCAGCCCATGCAGGAATCGATCCCACTGCGCCGCCTCGTTCCACTGGCACGCGGCCGGCCGCGTCTCGATCGAAGACCCGTTTCATCTCATCGGAGAGGGGGCGTGGAACGAGGCGCAACACGGATGTTGATTTTCCCACACCACCGTCCCCTATAAGGCGGCTCTGCCAGACAGTAAAGTAAGTGCAAACACAACCTTGGACTCCTCTGTCACGAAGGTGCGGGGCTGTAATGCAAAGTGCATGGAACATTTGTTAAGGAAAGTCTTGCAAAAGTTTGGCTCACCGGAATAACTCTCTGGTGCCGGAAGTCGCGGCTCTGACCGGAAGTGGTCCCGGGAGGTCTCATGGGGACGGGCGGCGCAGGCGGTGCGGTGGGAGCAGTGGGAGAGTTGAGTTGGTGAATCTGCTGGGTGGTCCTCTCCTGCTGCTGATCCATGCGGTTGACACTGTGATGAATAAATTCCGATAGTGATGGGGTGCTCGCTGCTTCCATGGTTGGTGAGAGCGTTCTGTGATGACTGGGTGAAGGAGGAGCTGGAAGCAAGTGCGAGTTGAACAATGTTTAATGAGACTATGAAGACAATACTTAAGGAAGGGAGGAAGGTACTGTCCAAGATGGTGGAGAGGAGTGATGAATCCGGAAGGCGGAGGTGAGAAGGCAGCAGGAGAGGGTGGCACAGGAACTGCGGGGAAGCGAGCCGAAGGTAAGTTGTGTTGCTTGATGGTGGTTGCTAAGAGTGGACGGGGTTCTGGGGGAAGACACAGATATCAAACGCAGAAACACACAAGAAAGCAAGACACGGGTTACAAACAGGAAACAACGCTCTCACGAACACAAGACGTTAAACAAGCCATTATATAGGGATGAGTAATGAGTGACAGCTGTTGCTGATGACAATTAACGGAGACGCCCACAAACTAGGCTGGAGTAATGATGCAGAAAATTCAGCTTTGCATCACAGGAATAAATTATTTTTTTAAAGCATATTCAAATAAAAAACTATTATTTTAAGTTGTAATAATATTTCACAATATTATTGTTTTTTCTGTATTTTTGATCAAATAAATGCAGGCTTGATGAGCAGAAGAAACTTCTTTCAAAAACATTAAAAATAGTAATGTTTCCAAACTTTTGGTCTGTACTGTATATATATATATATATTTAGCCTACAAAAACAATCTTATGCATTGCAATGATGTTTGTGTGCTGCTGTGCATCCCTGTGTTTAATAAGCAGCGTGTACGCTCTTTAAATAACAAAGAAAAAACATTGCGCCAGACTTTAGACCAGTTTGAGCTGGTCTATGGCGAAGTCTATTTTCAGCTCCTTAAAATAGTATTGCGTTAGCAACGTGCCTGAACACACCTCTTTTTTTAGACCAGCACGCCCATGGGCGCAAAAATGAGCGCAAATGCATTTGCTGATTAAACGACGTGGCACTGGACGGGAAAATGCGAAGGGTGCCGGACTGAAACTAGCAAACACTCTTGTGCTGCGCCTTGCGTCGCATTGCGCCAGGTGTATTATTGGGCCCTAAAAAAAAATCGTTTTTTTTTTTGTTTTTTTTGCAGCTTAAGAGCTGCCTGATGATTTCATGGTTTTATGTCGTGGGAAGTCGTGGCCTAATGGTTAGAGAGTCGGACTCCCAATCGAAAGGTTGTGAGTTCGAGTCCCGGGCTGGCAGGAAGTGTGGGTGGGGGGAGTGCATGTACAGTTCTCTCTCCACCTTCAATACCACGACTTAGGTGCCCTTGAGCAAGGCATTGAACCCCCAACTGCTCCCCGGGCGCCGCAGCATAAATGGCTGCCCACTGCTCCGGGTGTGTGCTCACAGTGTGTGTGTGTGTTCACTGCTCTGTGTGTGTGCATTTCGGATGGGTTAAATGCAGAGCACAAATTCTGAGTATGGGTCACCATACTTGGCTGAATGTCACGTCACTTTCACTTTCATGTTCTATGAGAAAAATAATAATAAATACAGCAATTTGGTGTGGAAAGACATGAGGGTGAATAAATAGTTATACTGATTTTCACTTTTGGCTAAATTATTCCTGTAATCATTTCCATGTTCGGAATTCCAAACTGTCAAAAACCAAATGAAGACTTCAGATCCTAAAGCCTCCAAGTGCCATCTGCAATTTTCTTCTAAAATTAGCAGCTTTATCAGGCTCCTATCTTTAGGTTCAGTAATTTTTTTATTTAATTTTTTTATTATTTTACGGCAATGTATAGGTTCTTCTTTAGGCCATTAATGTGAATTAACTGAGCACTAATAGTCTGACAAAATGCAAATTTTAGACGAAAGACGGCACTTAAAAGCTTTTGCATCTGAACTGTTCAAATAAACAAGCCACTTAAGCCTCACTCTTTAATAAAGACAAAGTTTAATATTACAGTAATATATGTTTACTTAATACTAATACTTACTTTTTCAGTTTGGATCACTAAGCCTGGATTTCAATTCATTTCTGAAGATAAAATATCTCCATCATTTCTCCTGCTCTCCCTCCATTCACACTCAGAAAATTCTTGCTTTGCTTGTAGATCAGAAGGTCAAATGATGGATAAATTACTCACATCTAACTAAAAACCTTTATTGACTTTGAAGAGGTTAAAATGGTTAGAAGGTAAAGGTTGAAGGCGTTGGCTTGATTCTCAATAGCCTCTGGGGGACTATTTTCTTAATACCCAAATTTCAGTCTGTATTCACATCTTGTTACATTGGAGGCAACTATAAGCACAATCCTGTCAAGTGCATTCCATAAAACATCCATCTAAAGCTATCAGAAAGACCTTAAAATCTCACAGCACATGTTCTTTTATCTTCCGCACATACCACAGACATTATATGACAGGCTTCTATTCAGCCAGCCTTTAAAATACCTGACTGGTTGGCAAAGGCACAGATGATGTCATCCTCTGGTCTTAAGAAAGCTGGCAAGATTCAGAGTTAATTGTCTTGTTGAGCAAAGTCCAAGAGTAGATGCTTCTTTTAAAATTAATAATGGTTTAAAACACTATTCCTAGTGTCCAACACTTTACTTCTTGCAATGTTGTTTCTTGTAATTTTGACTTTGTAACTCACAATGCTACTTTCATATCTCACAGTTGACTTTATTTCCCATAACTGCAACTTTATTTCTTGCAATGTGACTTTATATCTCACAATTGTGACTTTTTCTCGTAATTGTTGGGTTGAGCCAATTTGAGCCAACTTGGGTTGAGCCAATAGATGATTGCTGATAGACATCACGATGTTGCCGCAGCATCGTGACCCCCCCCCCCTTTCTGAATGCACGATCACTTTTTAGTTTCACCATCACTTTCGAGATTCGCGATCGCACTCACTCTATTTATACTATACTATTTATACTAAGATTATATGTATGTCAGTGGTACTGAGGATCTGTAAATCATTCGCTATAGTCATCATTCATTTTGATCTTCATTAACTGTCTACACTGGACACTACAAAGCGACCATTAAAAATATCATTTGAAATTTGTGTCAGCACATCATAAATAGAACGCGGCAGCAATTAATTGTCAGGGAATTGTGGTGTCATGCCACACTGCATCTAGTGTAGACAGCATCACTGATTATACTGAGTTCTATTGACAGATCTATATGAATTAAATTGTAGATCTGTGGTTCTATATTATTTTGTGATGTTGCACCATGCCACGCCGCTTGCATCCGATGTAGACACGTTGTTAGAAATCATTAGTTGTTTTCCCTTATAAGAATTCACGCTTCGGGCACACCCCCTAACCCAGTGGTTCTCAACCTTTTTTTTCCAGTGGGCCGCACTATGGTCCAATACAAGTCTCGCGGGCCGCACGCATATAATTTACATATTACGTCACCAATACAAACCAACCTGATTTATAATATTATAGCCTAAATATTATGATATCTAATCTATTACATTCATTGAAATAAATAAATAATTCTACTCCCCATAAATAAAGCACCTGATGCTGTCGGGAGCTAACCAATTATGTGAGATTCAGCTCGAAAGGAGTAACAGCACAAAGAAGTTGCGATTGTAAAGCCTGTGTTAAACTTTCCGGATGAGCAATCCGGATGCAGACACGGCCAGCGCGGACGCAGACTTCAATTTATACTTCTGAATGCGCAGGCTGATGGTTCGCTCTGCAACAAACATGTTAACAAACAATTGGCCAGAATTATTGCACATCGCTTTCTTTATATTCATTTATTGACGGATTGCACAGGTTCGAGTAGCAATGAGCTTCTTCACACTGCCTGCACATGTGCAATTGTGCTTTTGAAGCTTACTGTCCACACGCACCTGTACGCGCTGTCGTCTGCTCAGAGCCTCAGCACACTCTCCGATGACGATTTTTACATCATGCCTACCTAGCGGTCCATAGCGGAGGCTTTAAGATGCAGTCTGTAAGATGCGCACGGGAGCATGACCCTGACACACAATATTGCAGAAAATGTGTGTTCACAAATGTAGCCTATGTTGATCCAAATATGGAAAGCACTTTCGAATTTAATAATATGAGGTACTCTCCAGAGATGTTTTGCCACATTTCTTCAATTAAGGATTGCTACGTAGTATATGGTGTTATTTGCCTGAAATTCTTCAAGTAAGTTGCGGGGCAAACCGAAAATCCAGCACTTCTCCTTCACTACTGATACTGCGACTATTCTTGTTTGTACGTGTTCATTCGCTGGCATTTTTCACATTTCTTTTTTTCTCCCTTAAAAACGAATTTGTCCATTCTGATGCTCAATTTTACCTTAACTAATGGCTGTTAATGACTATTTGAATTGAATTCTGCCAAAGTGCGTGCTTGTATGTGTTCGTTAAATGCGTAATGTAGTCTGCTCATGTCTGAAAATAATATATGAAAAACTAAATAATTTCACATAAAAACCTTAGGATATAGCTTATATTTCATTAGGAGCCTACATTTTTTAATAAATGTAAAAAATAAAATTAATTGTAAAACTGAAAGTTTTTTTATTTTATTTTTATTCTGCATATGGCGGGCCGCATATGAATTCGTGACGGGCCACATGCGGCCAGCGGGCCGCGGGTTGAGAACCACTGCCCTAACCCCACACCCACTCCAACCCCCTCAGCTCGCCCCCAACCCTGCCAATGTCATCGTCCATTGCGATGTTTCACTGTTGACATCATCCGATGGCAAATTTGTAGACATCACCTGATCTCAAAATGTGAATTTAGATATCGCAGTTGTGATTTTGTTTGTTGAGATTGTGATTTTATAACTCTTAATTATACTTTATTGTAATTGTGAGTTTTCAGTTCAATTCAGTTCAGTTCAAGTTTATTTGTAAAGCACTTTTTATGATACAAATCGGTTCAAAGCAACTTTACAGATAATTAAGTTTCTGCAATGTATTTAGTAGTAGCTTATCAGTGGTGACTGTCAGTTTATATACATATGGCAGAAATTTATGGAACAATCAATTAAAGACGTAATCAAACAGACGATGAACACTATTAACAGCAATTATTATATGGTGCAATCAAACTTATAGCAAAATTTGGTAGTTCTATATGTTGTTTCAGGGTTGGCATCATCTGAGATCCTCTGAGGGGATCATCATCTGTTCATAGGTGTTCTGCAGGAAAAATATATTGAAATCCCTATAGCGGTTATGAATAAAGAGTAGATTTAAATGCTTTTGTTAATTCAACGTGACTAATAAACACATTACTATGACAATATATGGTTTATCTGAGTTCGTATTATTATCATTTTTATTATAATAACGTATATACTAATGCAATGCTAATCGACATATACTTTCAAAGCTTGGAATACTATGAAATATTGAAATATGAAACAGCATTTACTACACAGTGCCGTAGTTCATTAAAAAGCTACGCAAACAGCTTTCATAATAGCAGAACGATTTCTTCGATTTAATAATCGCATCATTAAATCGTCTGCAATTATGAAAGCGATTTGGCATAGCTTGACAGTGAACTATGGCTATGTGTAGTAAATGCTGCTCCATCTGAAAGCACTTGATGGAGATTTACTACTGATTTACAGAATCGGCTTTACTGATGTGCATGACAATCGCATTCGATTAATAGGGCTGCCCTAATTGTCGGGTCTCGGGGCTAATCACCTGTCTTTTTGGTGTGGGTGTGTGTGTGTTGGGATGGTTTGACAGCTCACCGCGTCTGTCTGTTTGTGTTTTCCCCGCCTCCCTTGTTTCCCCGTTGTTAACCGTAATTGCTCGCCACCTGTTCTCTATGTCCTTCTTATTTTTTCCCCTTTATTATTCCCTGTGTTTCTCTGTCTATTGTCAGACTGTTGTTATTCGTACCAATAGCTCCGATCATCTAGCAGCTCTTTGTACTCACCCGGTCGTGTCTTGTCCTCAGGCTCCAGTGTGTTTAGCTGATTTCTCTGCCCTAGTTCTTACAAGCCCAGAGTTTCTAGTAGCATCTGCTGTTCATCCTGTCACTGCGAGTGAAACCTGTGAAACGTGACTCATCTGCTGTTCATCCTGTCACTGCGAGTGAAACCTGCGAAACGTGACTCATCTGCTGTTCATCCTGTCACTGCGAGAGAAACCTGTGAAACGTGACTCATCTGCTGTTCATCCTGTCACTGCGAGTGAAACCTGTGAAACGTGACTCATCTTCTCTGTCTCCGCTTTGTGAATAAAGCCTTGAGTTTACCCGCATCTGAATCCAGCCTGCTTTCCCCTGACAGAACAGTCTGACCATATTATGGATTCAGCGGGATCTGATCCGCTTCGCTCAACAGGGAGTGTTGATCGGGCAGCATGCCACCCAGCTCAACACCACCGCGCTGGATGTGGAAGTTCTCAGTGCCCGAGTCTCCGAACTCCTCACATGGGTGGACGATCTTCAGCGAGAGGCAACGAGCCGGGGGCCCGTTCCTCACACACCGGTATGTCACACGAGTCCGAACCCCATGCCAACAATCCGCCGGTCCACGATGGCGTTCCTAACGCCTGTCAAGCGTTTCTCTCCCAATGCTCGCTGGTGTTTTCTCTGCAGCCCCGGCGTTACGCAAATGAAGAGACCAAGGTGGCTTACGTCCTTACACTCCTCTCGGGCCGTGCCCGCGAATGGGGAATCGCCGTTTGGAGATCGCGGGCTCCCTGTTGTGCCACCTTCGCGGATTTCAGTTTAGAGATGGCCAAATTGTTTGATCGCTCTGCTCAGGGTGACGAGGCGGCGGCCCAGTTATCACGACTGTCTCAGGGGAGGAGCTCCGTCACTGACTATGCTATCCAGTTCCAGACTTTAGCTGCGGCATGCGGCTGGAATGAGAGCGCGCTGCGCGCTCGTTTTCTTGAGGGGTTGGATTTTGCCATTTCGGATGGACTCGCGGCCATAGAGCTCCCGCGGGAATTGGATAGGCTCATTAGTCTCGCGCTCCGCATTGAGGGTCGTCTCAGCCGGCGCCGCAAACAACGGCAAACACCCACCCCGTGGCGCCACCTAGAGTCCTCTTCAGTCAGTTCAGCCAGCCGACAGCCCTTGGAGGAGGAGCCCATGCAGTTGGGTCGTCTACGGCTTACACCACGGCAGAAGCAGGAGCGTCTGTCGTCAGGGGCGTGTCTATACTGCGGCAAGGGAGGCCACTTCGCCCTTCAGTGCCCATTAAAGGGCCAGGGTCCACCAGTGAGGCGGAGAGTCCTGGTGGGCACGGTTCTCAGCTCAAGCTCTCCTGCAACACGCACTCAGCTGCCGTTCCAACTCTCCTTCCAGAGTCATTCTCACACGGGACTCGCCCTTGTGGACTCAGGGGCTGAGGGGAACTTCCTTGATGCTGCCTCTGCTCAACGTTGGAAGATCCCGCTTGTTCCTTTGGTTAGTCCCGTTTCAGCATGGTCATTAGCTGGCCGTTCCCTTACCACCATCACCCACGTCACTCCCAAGATAGACCTCCATATTGCTGGCAGTCATCATGAGCGGATTGAACTGTTTATTATTGATTCCCCTATGGCTCCTTTAGTTCTGGGACACCCATGGTTGCACAAGCACAATCCCCACATTGATTGGGTCAGTAATTCTGTTTTAGCCTGGAGTCAGTCTTGTCACGTGTCATGTTTGGGTGCTGCTTTTTGTCCTGTCTCTGTGTCTTGTGTTCCTCAGGAGGATCCCTCTGACCTGACTGGTGTTCCGGCGGAGTACCATGATCTTCGGGCGGTTTTCAGTAAGGCCTGGGCCACCTCGCTACCTCCGCATCGCCCTTACGACTGTGCCATTGATCTCCTTCCGGGCTCTTCTCCGCCTAAGGGTCGTTTATATTCCCTTTCAGGTCCTGAGAGAGAGGCCATGGACAAGTACATACGTGAGTCACTTCAGGCTGGGCTCATCCGCCATTCCTCCTCTCCCGCTGGTGCAGGGTTTTTCTTTGTTCAGAAGAAGGACGGCTCCCTGCGCCCTTGTATTGATTACAGAGGTTTGAATGACATTACTATCAAGAACAGGTACCCCCTACCTTTAATGTCTTCTGCTTTTGAATTATTACAGGGAGCTCGGGTCTTCACCAAGTTAGACCTGCGCAACGCCTACCACTTGGTGCGCATTCGGGAGGGGGATGAGTGGAAGACGGCATTTAACACCCCTTCGGGACACTACGAGTACTTGGTTCTTCCGTTTGGTCTGACCAATGCTCCAGCCGTTTTCCAGGGACTCGTCAACAGCGTGTTGGGTGACATGATTAATCAATTTCTCTTTGTGTATTTGGATGATATTTTGATTTTTTCTTCTTCTCTCCAATTACACACCCAGCATGTCAGACGGGTTCTCCAGTGGTTACTAGAGAACCAGTTGTTTGTCAAGGCGGAGAAGTGCGAATTCCACGCTGAGTCTGTTATGTTCCTTGGCCATATTATTTCTACGGAGGGGATCAAGCCTGATCCCGCTAAGATTGAAGCTGTTGCCCAGTGGCCGGTCCCTGACTCCCGGAAGGCTCTGCAGCGTTTCCTGGGCTTTGCCAACTTCTACCGGCGTTACATCCGGAATTTTGGTCAGATCGCTGCACCGCTGACAGCCTTAACCTCCACTAAGGTGTCCTTCAGGTGGAACCGGGAAGCGCAGGTAGCCTTTGACATTTTAAAGTCCCGTTTTGTCTCTGCACCTTTTCTGATGGTTCCAGATCCGGAGGCCCAGTTCATTGTCGAGGTTGATGCTTCGGACGTTGGGGTTGGCGCAGTTCTATCTCAGCGTTCCCTCCATGATGGGAAGGTTCATCCTTGTGCATTCTTCTCTCGTCGTCTCAGCCCTGCAGAACGTAACTATGACATCTGCAACAGAGAACTGCTGGCGGTACGATTGGCCTTGGGTGAGTGGCGTCATTGGTTGGAGGGGTCAGCGCAGCCCTTCTTGGTCTGGACGGATCACAAGAACCTAGAGTACATCCGTTCGGCCAAGAGGCTGAGCTCGCGTCAGGCCCGCTGGGCGCTCTTCTTTGCCAGATTCAACTTCACCCTCTCGTACTGGCCGGGATCTAAAAACACCAAGCCTGATGCCCTCTCTCGCCTGTTTGGTGCTCCGGGGGGGGGGGGAGTTTGCGGCCGAGGCCATCCTTCCTGAGGGGGTGGTGGTCGGGGCTCTTTCGTGGGGTATTGAGCAGCGAGTTGAGGAGGCCGGTCGAGGGGTGCAGGTGCCGGGAGAGTGTCCGGCGGGCAGGTTGCCGGTGCCGGCTGCGATGCGCTCTGAGGTCCTTGAGTGGGGTCACTCATCCAGGTTAGTCTGCCATCCAGGTATTCGGAGAACGTTGCCTGCCATCCAACAGCGTTTTTGGTGGCCTACTATGGCCGCAGATGTTAGACAGTTTGTGTTGGCCTGCCCCACATGTGCCCAAAGTAAGCCTGTCAATCGCCCTCCTGATGGTCTACTGCATCCTCTCCCTATCCCTTCCCGTCCTTGGTCACACATTGCCCTTGATTTCGTCTCTGGGCTTCCTCCGTCGAAGGGAAACACTGTAGTTCTCACGGTGGTGGATCGCTTTACCAAAGCGGTTCATTTTAATCCCCTGCCCAAGCTACCCTCCGCCCGGGAGACCGCCCAACTGGTGGTGGATCACGTCTCCCGTCTCCACGGGTTACCGGTGGATGTGGTTTCAGATAGGGGTCCCCAGTTCGTCTCCCGGTTCTGGAGGGAATTTTGTAGACAGATTGGGGCCTCTGCTAGTCTGTCATCTGGTTTTCATCCTCAGACCAATGGGCAGTGTGAGCGGGCCAACCAGGATCTAGGAAGAATGCTCCGCTGTCTAGCATCCAACAATCCGAGTTCCTGGTGTCAGCAGCTCTCCTGGGTAGAATACGCCCATAGCACCCTTCCTGCGGCCGCGTCAGGTATGTCCCCTTTTGAGTGTGCTGTTGGTTATAATCCACCTCTGTTCCCATCACAGGAACCCGACGCAGCGGTTCCATCCGCCCTGGCTTTCGTCCAGCGCTGCCGTCGCACCTGGGAGAGAGTCAGGAGGATTTTGGTCCAAGCCTCTGACAGAACCAAGGCTGCAGCTGATCGTTGCTGGTCCTCTTCTCCTACCTATGTGTGTGGTCAACGGGTTTGGCTCTCTACCAAGGTTCTGCCTCTCCGGGCGCCTTCTCGTAAGCTGGCACCCAGATTCATTGGGCCTTTCCGCATCACCAAGGTGGTTAGTCCGGTGGCGATCAGGCTCAAGCTCCCTCCTACTCTTGGTCGGGTTTACCCGGTGTTTCATGTTTCCAGGGTCAAGCCTGTGTTCTCTTCCCCCCTTAATCCTGCTTGCAGTCGCCCCACCCCCCACCCCCTCGTCTTGTGGATGGATCTCCTTCCTATACGTTTAAGAGATTACTCGATGAGCGGCGCCGCGGCAAGGGGTTTCAGTATCTTGTGGACTGGGAGGGGTATGGTCCAGAAGAGAGGTGTTGGGTGCCGTCCCGGGACATTCTGGACCGCTCGTTGATTGAGGACTTCCGGCGGCATCGAGGTAGGCCCCTTCCTAGAGCGCCAGGTGACGCTCCTGGGAGGGGGTGGTACTGTCGGGTCTCGGAGCTAATCACCTGTCTTTTTGGTGTGGGTGTGTGTGTGTTGGGATGGTTTGACAGCTCACCGCGTCTGCCTGTTTGTGTTTTCCCCGCCTCCCTTGTTTCCCCGTTGTTAACCGTAATTGCTCGCCACCTGTTCTCTATGTCCTTCTAATTTTTTCCCCTTTATTATTCCCTGTGTTTCTCTGTCTATTGTCAGACTGTTGTTATTCGTACCGATAGCTCCGATAATCTAGCAGCTCTTTGTACTCACCCGGTCGTGTCTTGTCCTCAGGCTCCAGTGTGTTTAGCTGATTTCTCTGCCCTAGTTCTTACAAGCCCAGAGTTCCTAGTAGCATCTGCTGTTCATCCTGTCACTGCGTGTGAAACCTGTGAAACGTGACTCATCTGCTGTTCATCCTGTCACTGCGAGTGAAACCTGTGAAACGTGACTCATCTGCTGTTCATCTGCTTTATGCTTTGTGAATAAAGCCTTGAGTTTACCCGCATCTGAATCCAGCCTGCTTTCCCCTGACACTAATGTGTAGGCAGGTTTTGCAAAATTTTATTTCCACTGGATTGGGCATTAAATTCAAAATATAGTTGAAGACATAGCGAGTGAATGGATGTTTTTTGCATGAGTGAAAGGCTGAATGGCCACATCTTTTGGTCTCTGAGAGATGAATGGTTGCGCCAACTGGCATGCTGTTTCTCTCTTCTCGTGTTCATGACCCCCCACCTTCCCCCTCCCAAGAGGGTATCAAGGGTGTGCATTATTAGACCAATGCAGAGTGTCTAGGTTGGCTGTGGAGTGCAGGAATGGAGGACTACATTACTGTTAATAACAGGTAATTCAGCACAGTGGGCTTTTATGGCCTGGATAGGCTGGAGTTCACAGCCCCCTCCATTTACTGCAGTTGTGCTTTATTACGGGGTCTAAAAACCTTGGCCAAAGTACATGATTAAAACCTAACCCATTTCTCCTACTTCTATTTTTTGTGGTTTTCTATCTTGCTACATGTGATGTGTCTGACCTACATTTCGTCAATTGCTGAAAACGCAAAAAAGTAGGCTAATTGGCTCAAGTAATAATTTGAGATCCTTTTGTCGCTGCCTCATTGTTTCTTCTGTATCTTCTTACTGTTTACATTAGGCCTGGAATGAATTATCAAGCTCTTCTTGATTCTCAAAGTATTCATTTTTCCCCCCTTTTTGCATTCAGTTTTTTTTTAACTGAGACCAACAGTTATAAAAACTGAAATAGTACATTTATTATATTGCTTTGATGCACATTGTTGAATAACATCATCATATACAAATGACTCATGTTTTTTATCTCGATGTGGAACCTGGAGGCCTGTGATGGGATTCCAAAGGGACAATAAGAAATGGATATAGATTACAAGTTTCATTCCATAGGTACCTCAGTTATATGAAGTAACTTTGGGCTCTGATTGAGGAATGATCCTCTAATGGCTCATTTTGTAAGGTGGATATCTATATGTCACAGTGGATTAATCATCCTAATCATTACCACACCATGTAGAAAAATCTGTTGGAGCTTGACATAGGACCTCAAATTTAATCTCACATTGTTAGTACGGACCCTCAGCTTTGGCAAACTACCAAAAAAATTTCTCTCTTACACCAGGGCTCAAAAGTAAGGATCGATTTTGTGGACAATTTAGATTTTTACTTGTCTTATTGGCCCCCTAACACAAATTATAACTATATTATAAAATATTTACATGTTACATTTTTCAGAAAAAAACAAAACAAAAAAAAACAACAACAACAACAACTAGACCTACATGTGTGGGGCAGTCATGACCTAATGGTTAGAGAGTTGGACTTGTAATCCGAAGGTTGCAGGTTTGAGTCTCAGGTCTGGCAGGAATTGTTGGTGGAGGGAGTGAATGACCAGCACTCTCTTCCACCTTCAATACCACGATTGAGGTGAGACCCTTGAACAATGCACTGAACCCCCAACTGCTCCCTGGGTGCCACAGCAATATGGCTGCCCACTGCTCCGGGTGTGTGTTCACTACTGTACACTTGGATGGGTTTAATGCAGAGCACAGATTTCGAATATGGGTCACCATACTTGGCCACACTTCACTTCTCTTCACTTCACACGTGTATATCTTTGCCATACAGACATTAAAAATATATCTATAAAAAGTGAAATGTCTACTTTCAAATGAACCAATTCAAATGGAAAACAAATATTCTTAGATTATGTAATCCATATGAAACATGCATACAGGTGCATCCACGGCTGCAGAGATGACGAGTCAGTATCACCGAATTCATCTCTTAAACTGAAAACAAAGAGAGCACTTGTTTATCAGTGAATTATTAAAATGTTAATGCAGTCTCCTTACTGTTTTCCCCTGACACATTCATAATCATAGCTTCTGCAGTGCAGAAGCTTTATGCATGTGGTTGAGTCCCTTATTAGGCTTTGTAGGCTATTTAAGGCTCATTATAATGATTTAAATGGTTTATTATTAAATATTGTGGTAATATATAACACTTACTGGCCAATTTATTAGGTACACCTTACTAGTACCGGGTAGGACCCTCTTTTGCCTTCAGAACTGCCTTAATTCTTCATGGCATAGCTTCAACAAGGTGTTGGAAACATTACTCAGAGATTTTGGTCCATATTGACATGATAGCATCACGCAGTTACTACAGATTTGTCGACTGCATATCCATGAAGCAAATCTCCCATTTTATCACATCCCAAAACTGCTCTATTGGATTGAGATCTGGTGACTGCAGAGGCCATTTGAGAAAAGTGAATTTATTGTCCTGCTCAAGAAACCAGTCTAAGATGATTTGAGCTTTGTGACATGGTGGATTATAAAGCGATGGACATGGTCAGCAACAATACTCAGGTAGGCTGTGGCATTTAAACTATGCTCAATTCGTACTAAGGGGCCCCAAGTGTGACAAGAAAATATCCCCCAGACCAATACACCACCATCGGCAGCCTGAACCGTTGAGGAAGGCAGGATGGATCCATGCTTTCATGTTCTTTACGCAAAATTCTGACCCTACCATCTGAATGTCATAGTAGAAATTGAGACTCATCAGACCAAGCAAAATTTTTCCAATCTTCTATTGTCCAATTTTGGTGAGCCCGTGTAAATTGTAGCCTCCGTTTCCTGTTCTTAGCTAACAGGAGCGGCACCCAGTGTGGTCTTCTGCTGTTGTAGCCCATCTGCTTCAGGGTTCGACATGTTATGCATTCAGAGATGGTATTCTGCATACCTTGGTTGTAACGAGTGGTTATTTGAGTTACTGTTACCTTTCTATTATCTCTAACCAGTCTGCCCATTCTCCTCTGATCTCTGACATCAACAAGGCATTTTCGTCCACACAACTGCCACTCACTGGATATTTTCTCATTTTAGGACCATTCTCTGTAAACCCTAGTGATGATTATGTGTGAAAATCCCTGTAGATCAGCAGTTTTTGAAATACTCGGACCAGCCCGTCTGGCACCAACAACCATTCCACATTAAAAAAAATAACTTAAATCCCCTTTCTTCCCCTATAATGTTGCAACGTTTTTACTTTAAAATTCCATGTTTAATTTAATGTTACTTGCTCTTTCTTTGTAATTATTTGTGAAATTAACTAGCAATTTCTGAGTGAAAATTGTCTAAAGTAAAATGACTAAAACTGGAATAAAAACAATTAATAATAATAAAAATGGGAGAAGCACATAATTACTTAAACTGAAATCAAACCATTATATACTATAGTAGTATATAAACAATACTACAATGTCTACAAGACATAAAAAAGTACAAATTCTGACAGATGACTCAAAACTCTCACATCACTGGCTCACTTTTACTCCCTATTACCTACTATTCTCTCTCTGTTCTCTTTCCCTGTCATCTATATTTTTATTGAACTTGTTTTTTTTTGTTTGTTTTTTTCTGGGCAATGTGCCGGAGGAGCTGTCGTTGAGCTCGGTAAAGCCTCTGGCACTGGAGAAACACCTAGTTCTTTTAATGGGAACACAACTATTTATGCAGATTACATGGATAGAGGGGTAGGAGGCTGCTCAGCTGGGCTGCTGGATTTTATTTTTAAATTTGCTGAAGTAAATGGCAAGCAGAGGAGCTGTGGTTGAAAGTGTGGAAACAGTGAGGTGCCATTCTTGATCTCTGTTTTTAGAGAGTCTTATGAATAGATTGACTGGTGATAGTACTTCAGCGGTTTTTTATATATTTTGGATGCTTCCAGCTAAACACAGTTCTCTTACGAGAGTTCTCTCGTACTGCGTCTTAGCTAAGACGCTACGGGAAAAGTCTCTTTTCACGAAATACTGAAGCAAAAAATTATCCTTAATTTTGAATTTTTGTAAAGTGCATTTGCAGCAGTACACAGCCATAGGCGAGATGGCTTGCTCGCTCATTGGCTGCTCTGCAGCAAGTGCACAGCCTATCGAGCGCAGGCTGATGCAATATCAGACCAATTAGGACACTTCGCGCCCATCACGCCACTTCCCGCCGAAACGGGTGTGGCCCAACCCTATAAAAGGAGCTCGAAAAGGCTGACTCACCTGATTTTTCATCTCTTCAGCGAAGCTCATGCATCGCTGGATCACGGAGGAAGCAAGCGCCGTCTGAGAAGCATCTCAGCGGGACGAGCCATTCTGAAGAGCCATTCTTCCACTGCCGTTCCTGCTGTGCTGTCCGGCGCCTATATCCTTTATATATATATCCTTGTGTGTGTTCGCCCTGTGACGCACACTCATAAAAGAGCTGCGTCTTTTTAGAGATGCCCTCGTGCGGTTCGTGCAGAGCCCCGCTCAGCGAAGGAGATCGTCACGTCATCTGCGTCTCCTGCCTGGGTGAGGACCATGCAGCGCTCGCGCTCGCTGACGGCGGCTGCCCTCACTGCGAGCTAATGCCTATGGTGACTCTGAGGAATCGCCGGGCATTCTTCTCGAAGCCTGCATGATCCGCTGCGCCGCAGCGCCGTAAAAAGCGCCGCTCGCAGCGTCTACCGGAACCGCCTCCAGCTCTGCCGAGCTCGCCGGTTCCCTCTGCTTCACCGGCCTCCCCTGCATCGCTTCCCGATGGTCAGCGTCCGCTGTCTGCCGCCGCGTCATTCGAGGAAGTGGATCTCAGGGCCGCGTCGGAGGAAGAGGACACGTGCTCTCTGCTTGCTTCGGGCAGTGAGGGTTGGGCGAGCTCCGTGGATCTCGCGCCTCCTGCTCAGAGGCCCAGCAGACGAGCGGATATCGATAAAGAGCTGAGGCGAGTGCTCACGCTGGCCGCGGCGAGCCTCGGCCTCGAGTGGTCTGCACCAGCGCCCCCTTCTCGTTCCCGGCTGGATGGTAGCTTTCTCCCGGATGAGCGTTTTTCTCCCAGCTCAAAGCACGCCCCCTTTCTTCCTGAGCTTCACAAAGAAGTGGCGAAAGCTTGGAATGCTCCATTCTCGGCGAGAGTTCGTTCATCTGTTTTACCAGCATTCTCCACACTGGACGATGCTAAAAACAGAGGCTACCTGTCACTTCCGCCGGTGGAACAGGCTATGGCAGCGCACCTTTGCCCGCCCGAGTGCTTCGGATCTCTCCCTCCGCGCTACTAAGTCCGCTGCACAGGGTTATGGCTTCCGCTACGGTGGCTGAGAGGCATTTGTGGCTGACGCTTACTGACATCGCGGAGTCTGAGCGTGCTGCGTTCCTCGACGCGCCGCTGACTCCTGCTGGCCTCTTCGGATCATCTGTCAACGAGTTTGTGGAGAGATTTGCCGAGGACCAGAAAGCGTCACAGGCGTTCAAGCACTTCTTGCCAAAGCGCTCCGGTTCGGCAGCTAGCCGCGCTAGACCGGCCCCACAGAGCTCTCAGTCACGCCCACCGCCTCCAGCTGCGTCATCGCGACAGCGTCAGCAACGCAGCTCGGGACCCCGTTCTCGCTCTTCCAGCCGTCGCCACGCGCCACGGGAGCCGCGGCAGAGGATTACGGTGAAGCCAGAAGCGCCGAAAACATCCTAGCTCTGCTAGGAAAACGCCGGTGTACGAGTTCCGCTGCGGCCGAGCTCTCACCCAAACGCGCCGCTGTTGCAGTTCCAAGAATTGTGACTGTCTCAGCGTCTTCTGCAATGCGCAAGCCTGCACGAGTGCCCGCTTGCCTGCACACAAAATCCGTTATCACGGCTACCCAGATATTTCCCGAAAAGAGTGTTATTTCTGGTGTTCCGGCCACGGCCGATGGTGCTATAAATGTAGTGACGATGCCCACTCCTCAGTGCCCATCTCCACATGTAAGTACAGCCCTGCACACAGGGCTCGCGCCTGTAAGATCGACTCAGATCGGTCACGCGCACCACATAGTAAACGTGCCCACTCCTCAGTGCCCACAAACACTATGTCACACACGGCATGTGGTTTCTGTAAAAACGAAACCCATGCGCGTACGCTCTGCCCAGGCAGACAGCGAGTCAAAAGCAGTAAATGTGCACATTTGCAGCCCACAGTTACTCGCAGACATCACGAGTCCCATGGGACCCGCTCAGCCCTCCCTCGATCGGTTAAGCGCCGGGACGGGGTCGAGGAGGAGCGATCTGCCCACTGTGATCAGCGCGCTCCCCGCCTCAAATGCCACAGGCGTGACGCCCATGTTACAGCACACAGAAGCGCCGCCGTTGCCCAGGCAACAGAGCGCGCTTCGCATTCAGCCCTTAGCCATTCATGCAGATGCATGGTAAGCGCTTACAGGGGTTTCGGATTGGGTGCTAGGCATTATAAAGAGAGGCTACTCGCTACAGTTTTCTCGACGCCCTCCGCGCTTTTTAGCGCGCGTCGAAACCACGGTCAAAACAGAAGTAGCACACCTACTTCGGGCCGAAATATCAAAACTGTTGAGCAAAGAGGCTGTAGAGCCTGTGTCTCAAGTTCAAAGCGAGGGGGGGCTGTACAGCAGATACTTTATGGTGCCCAAGGGAGACGGGGGTCTCAGGCCCATACTGGATCTAAGACAGCTGAACAAGGCATTGGTGAAACGCAGTTTCAGAATGCTTAGGACCAGGAAGCTCCTCGCGCATATTCGCAGAGGAGACTGGTTCATGTCAATAGATCTGAAGGACGCGTATTTTCAAATACAGATAGCGTCAAATCACAGGCGATATTTGAGATTCGCCTTCGAGGGCCAGGCATACCAGTTTACAGTCCTGCCGTTCGGCTTGTCCGTAGCTCCTCGTACGTTTACGAGGTGCATGGACGCAGCGCTCGCTCCTCTCAGACTCAGAGGCATGCGAGTGCTGAACTATTTGGATGACTGGCTAAAACTGGCTCAATCACGAGCGGAGCTCGTGGAGCACAGGACCGTTTTACTCGATCACCTCGAGAGACTCGGTCTCAGTGTCAACTGGGCGAAGAGTTCGCTGAACCCCAGTCAGACGGTACTGTTTTTGGGTTTAGCTCTGGACTCACTTTCCATGACGGTGCGGCTGTCACCACAGCGAGTTCTCTCCGCTGCGGCGTGACTGTTTCGCTTAGAGAATGTCAGAGGATGCTGGGTCTCATGGCCCCAGCATCTCCGGTTCTGCAGCTGGGCCTGCTCCGCATGCGCCCCCTGCAGTTCTGGCTGAAAGCGCGGGTACCGCGCGGAGCGTGGGTATCTGGTCGACTGCGTCTCAAGGTCAATCAAGGCTGCGTTACAGCCCTGAAACCCTGGACAGTAAACGACTGGTACCAATCAGGTGTAAGCCTGGGGACTTCCTCGAAAGTGAAGATGGTGTCGACGGACGCCTCCACTTCGGGATGGGGAGCGCTGCTCGAGGGCAGACCGTCCTTTGGCCTGTGGTCAGAACGGGAAAAGCTCCAACATATCAACTGTCTGGAAATGCTGGCAGTGGAGAACGCGCTGACGCGCTTTTGTCCCCGAATCAAGGGCCACCACGTCTTAGTCCGTTCGGACAACATGTCTGTGGTGACCTACATAAATCGCCAGGGCGGTCTCGGGTCCCGAAACCTGTACAGGCTGACGGAACGCCTCCTGGTTTGGGCTCAGTGCAACTTGCGCTCGCTGAGGGCAGTTCATGTGCCTGGGCTACAGAATCTGGGTCCAGATAAGCTGTCCAGAAACAACATTCCCAGGGGCAAATGGTCTCTACACCCGCAAACAGTCCGGCTGTTGTGGGAGAGATTTGGCAGGGCGGAGGTGGACCTCTTTGCGTCCCACGAAAACGCTCACTGCCCCGCGTTCTTTTCCAAGAACGAAAGCGCACTGTCACGGAGATGGCCGTGCTGCCCGCTTTATGCTTTCCCTCCCGTCTCCCTCCTTCCGCAGGTGATAGAACGGGTGAGAGAAACGAGATGTTCAATACTGCTTGTAGCACCTTTTTGGAAGAACCAACCATGGAGTTGTGGTCCCTCCATGTGTGGGCGCTCAACGGTTACCCGCTGATCTCTCAGTGGGAGTACTAAATACCATCACTCAGGCTAGGGCTCAGTCGGCGCGACGGCTGTATGCCTCGAAGTGGTCGGTGTTCTCCAGCTGGTGTACAGCTGATGTTCACCCCTTAGTTGTGAGGTGACGGAGGTTCTCTCCTTCCTGCAAGAGCTGTTGGATAAGGGCAGAGCCCCATCCACGCTCAAAGTTTATGTGGCGGCCATCGCAGCGTTTTCTGAAACAGCGCTCGGTCAGTCAATAGGAAGGAACGATTTGGTCATCCGCTTCCTTAGAGGAGCTAGGAGGCTGGAATCCTCCCAGACCTCCGTCAGTCCCTATATGGGACCTCGCGACGGTTTTGGAGGCCATGAAGGGTCCCCCTTTTGAGCCCATCCAATCGATTAGCCTCCAGCATCTGTCGTTCAAGACGGTATTCTTGTTGGCTCTTGCTTCAGTGAAGCGTGTGGGTGACCTGCACGCGCTCTCGGTGAGCCAGTCGTGCTTGGAGTTTGGGCCTAATGACTCAAGGGTCATACTCAAACCTAGGCACGGTTATGTGCAAAAGTCCCTCAACACGCCGTTTCGGGCTCAGGTTATTGCCCTGTCTGCCCTGTCGGTGTCAGGAGAGGATGGAGACTCGAGTCTTCTTTGCCCTGTTAGGGTTTTAAGAGCTTATGTGTCTCGCTCCGCTGGCTTTCGACAGACTGAGCAGCTGTTTGTCTCGTTCAATGGACATTCCAAGGGAATGGCTGTTTCGAGACAGACTCTATCCAGAAGGATAGTTGACGCCATAGCGTTAGCTTACGCTTCCAAGGGCCTTCAGTGCCCACTGGGCGTCAGAGCACACTCCACAAGAGGCGCCGCCTCGTCGTGGGCGTGGTCTACTGGGATCTCCTTGCAGGATATATGTATGGTGGCAGGTTGGGCCTCGCCGTCTACATTTATCAGGTTTTATAACCTGGAGGTTCCCGCCTTGCAAGCGAGGCTGCTGTCGGTATAGCCGAATCAGGGCCCTGATGGGAATTCTGAGTTCGTGAGCGTTATGCGCTGCCGACTCTTATATGGGCAGTATTACGTAAGACCCGCATCGCCACATTGGTCAGGCCTTACCTCGACTGTGTGATGATTGTATTGCCGCATCTACGGGTGCTGCTAGATATGGGACGGAGGGCATCCCCCCCTCTCCTGTCCTGGGCTCTCTGTGAGTCCCTTGGATGACTGTGCACTGTAAATCCTGGGCGTTGCTTCAGGTTTATTGGTGTGTGATCCCTGCGCGCACGGCGTTTTACATTGGGTTCCCGTAGCATCTTAGCTAAGATGCAGTACGAGAGAACTCTCGTAAGAGAACGTACTCGGTTACTAACGTAACCTCGGTTCTCTCTAGAAGAGGGAACGAGTACTGCGTTCTCTGCCGTGCGTACAATTCACTCTGGTTCGCTTCGGCGATGAAATAAATCAGGTGAGTCAGCCTTTTTCCAGCTCCTTTTAAAGGGTTGGGCCACACCCGTTTCGGCGGGAAGTGACGTGATGGGCGCGAAGTGTCCTAATTGGTCTGATATTGCATCAGCCTGCGTTTGATAGGCTGTGCACTTGCTGCAGAGCAGCCAATGAGCGAGCGAGCCGTCTCGCCTATGGCTGTGTACTGCTGCAAATGCGCTTTACAAAAATTCAAAATTAAGGATAATTTTTTGCTTCAGTATTTCTTGAAAAGAGACTTTTCCCGTAGCGTCTTAGCTAAGACGCAGTACTCGTTCCCTCTTCTAGAGAGAACCGAGGTTACGTTAGTAACCGAGTAAGTTTATGTGAACAAAATAGCAAATGACAAAATGTGTAACTTCAGCACCACCAGTGGCACAAAATGGAACAGCAGAAATAATTGTTTTCAAACAGGTTTCCTGGCATTAAAACAAAAATATGTTTTTCATGCCCAAAACAAACCAGATCAATGTGAATTGTGAATAAATCATTCAGACAGACTTTATCACTATATGATACATTCTTTTATCTCTGTACATTTTTTTTTTCTTAAACTAATAACTAATAATGGTAAGGTCATTAACTGATTCACCGCAATGGTGAGTTTAGAAATATTCATTCAAAAATTGGACATTGCTACTTCTGCCATGAACTGAAGACCTACAGGTATGTCAAGATTTCAGTTGTATGGACCACAAAATTCACCACATGTTGCTGTTTTGTCCTTTTTGAAGCTCAAAGCTTTACAGTCAATAATTGTAACTGCATGGAGAAAACATGGACAAATGTCTTCAAAATGCTACATTTTGTTTCCATAGAAAGTAAGTAAATGATGTCAATTTTTTTTATTTTTTGTAAACTATTCCCTTTTGTCTTGAGTGTGCCTGGCATGACTCCACAGACCCAGGAGAGACTGCATGGGGCCATGACCAGGGTTTATAGGGCATTTGGGAGTAAATAAAGAAAAGAACGCTGTGCTAGCTCATCTCAGAGGCCCGAGTCTGCTTTAAATGATGACATTCCCCACAGATATTGTAGTAACAAAATTTTGAATAGGTACGTTTGCTAAATTGAACTCTGTTGCAGATTTTTAATGGCAGATTATTAATGCCAAATGAACAAATACCTAACTTATCGACTGGTTTTTGGACTAGCTTTCTGCATCTATTGTTTATGTGCAGCAGTGTTTTATTAGTCGTCTCATGTAACAGAGCTGCTGTTAAAGGTCTTTTCATTCTTGTGAAATTCTAAAGTTGGGATAATTTGTCTTGCATAAGCATTAATGAGGCTGTCTGTGTCTTTTGCTGGTGTTACGTGCCTGATGTTGGAGACACTTTCTCCTTTTAGCCCCAAACAGATCTCAGGTTACAGGGGCTATTATGTTTCACAAAGCTGGGCACGTTTGTCTGGGTAACTCAAATCACTGGGCTGTGAGCTGTGGAAAAAGACTGAGTCATTCGGCTGCAGATCTTCTCTCCAGCGGAGATGCGCTCTGGGAAATGGTGTGGACAGCAGTGCAGGATGATACACACATGTGCTAGACCGTCCACAGCCATGTACTTGCTTGGCAGGCACCCACATGCAGAAATGCTCACAGTATCAAGCCAAGACATACAGCTTCACCCTCAGAATCCAGTTTTCCTGCACTTTTCTCCGTATTGGTCCAGAAATGCAAAAAAATGGAGTATCTCATGCATATTCTTAGGGTGCTTTCACACTTGGTTCACTTGCCTGGTCCGAACCCGAGTTCGGTTGCTCCCCCCTCCCCCTGCCCCCGCTGGACTGTGTTCATATTATAATATTTGAGTCCGAAACCGTGGATCGCTTGCATCATCAAGCAAGCAGCTGTTTACCCCGTTGCTTGGTAACGACAGCGCAGGAGAAGGCGGCAAATACACAACACTCTCTGCACTTTTATGTATTAAGTTTTGAACTGTTCGTTTTGTTTATAAAGCTTCGGTACATAACGGTGCTTGCGTCTGTCTTACGGATGTGCTGAAAATGCTCTAAAGAACATTGGAGGCGAACATAAATGAGATGTACAGCTCTCTGCTTGCAGCGCGTCAGTCACACTCATCAGGAAAGTGAGTGAAACACACACACAAACACACATTTTCATCAAATAATTTGTCATTAAAAGCAGTTCACTTCCGCGATTTGGTACGATTGCGTTCACATAAGCAGCGAACCGTACCAGAGTTCACATGAAGCGTACCCCAGACCACCGTTTTTAAACAGACTCGGGTAAGGTTCGCGGGTGCACATCCGAGTACGGAAGACAGCGTTCACATCATCCAAACGAACTAAACTGTGACGTAAATCGAACCCGGGTGCGCACCAAAAGTGCTAGTGTGAAAGCACCCTTAGACTTGCTGTTTAATTTGATAATGAGCATGTAGGGCACTGTAGAGTACAGTTTTGGTTAGTAGCAAGGCTAATGTTACCAGCGAGGAAAGCACAAGTTCATTATGAAATAGATCCAGTTACTCATTAGCTTCAATGGCAGAAAGATTAAGTTGCAAGTGTTGTCAAGTTGTTTTAGTAAAATTTGCGCTGACAGATGTTGTCTGTTGATTTTTATGTGTCACTGGCCTAGGCCTATGGCCATATTTTATATTTTGAAAATTGCATACTTTGAAATGCTTTGAAAAAATGTCAGGGAAAATAATTAGGAAAATTGTTGACTTTGTTGAATTGTTATCATTCTATTTGGTATTATCTCAAATGGTATTCTATGGCAGTGGTTCCCAAACTTTTCCATTCCACGACCCACCTAGTCAAGTGTAATCTATTTCACGACCCACCAAAATATTTGAGAAAAAAAAAAAAAAAACAACGGTTGACATTAGTTTAAGCCTAATCTTAAACTTAAAACTTTGATGACAAATTAAGTATTTAAGAAAAATAACCATTTTATTTTATAGTACAACTGAACAATTTCACTACGAATATTTAAGTTTTAATTTTTTGTTTACAGACGTTAAAATATGTAGTGTCCATAAAAACGTGAAACAGGGTCACTCCAGTGAACTATAATCTGCGCTGCTGAGTTTTGTTGCAGAAAATGCATTCATGATCCTTCTGTGTGTGTCGGCGAGAACGGAGCACAATCAAACACTTTTTTAGAAAAGTATAAGAAGCCAAGCAGAACTATCTAAAACAGTTTGGAGATTAAAATAATTGTGAAATAGGTAAAAACATTTTAATAAACAGATGTATCTCATTTTAAATAAACAAAAAAAAACAAGAAAAAAAAAAACTGGATGACATTAAGTTCAGGCAGAAATTTATTTTTGCAATGTTTAAATAAATATTCAGCAAGATTTATGAATTTTGGCAATTTTTTCTCTAACCAGAGATACGTCAAGGAAATATTGAAAATTTTCGTACATTTTGTTATGTGGAAATGTTTAAATCTTGTAGTGTTACAATTAACCCTGTGTTTGTGCCCTGCTCACCCTGTACATGTGAAATGCTTTTTACAAACCGTTTCCCAAACGAAAACCGTGCAGAGTTCAAACGGATGATAGAAATGAATGAACATGGCCTACTTGAAACAGTTTTAGTAACATTAGAATTTTTTTTGGTGTATGCAATCTCATGCAGAATATAGTGTATTGAAGTGAGCAAGTTTTTTTATCTTTAATAATGCAGACCGATTGAACCTTTTAATGACATTGCTCTGAGACCTTCACTGTTATTGTCCGCCGGTTCCCGCCTCCTTCCCGAAGGAGTCTGCCACCGAGGATGTTCGAGACGGAGGGCTGGAGTGAGTTTGTCCGTCCCCCTGGCAACTCACTCCAGCCCACCGCCTCAAGCATCCTCCTTCGCCCTGCTCGATTGCACTGCGGATTCACCCCAGTGGCGAGGGATCTTTGGCAGCGCGTCCCTCCTTTCTGCCAGGCTTCGTCACCAGTGTAACACAATAAAAACTTCATAATCACGGGAAGAAGGAGGCGGGAACCGGCGGACAATCTAATGAAGTTTTAATAACTAAATAAAGACAAAACAGCACGACAGCCCCTCGCGGACGACTGTCGCGCACAAAAACCAAAACATAAAATAAAAGCCAGGCCTGGTCCTCTCTCGTCCTTCACTGTCGTTGCTCCTCTTTTGTATCCTTCCGATCTCCCCCGTGGGACGCGAGACCAGCGAGTGGAGCAGGTGTCACTCATTTCCATATCACTCCACCAGCCTCGCTCCGTTCCCATGGCTCTCGGCCCTGCCCCACTCGTCACATTCGTGCAGCCCTAGACTTAACCGTGTGAGTGTGTGTGTCATTGAAATGCATATTTAGCTGCAGCCCAGTGACTTTGTGCCACCCACCTTGTTCCATTCTGTGACCCACAAGTGGGTCGTTTGAAAACAGTTTGAAAACCCCTGTTCTATAGGTTCTTATCAACAGTTTAAAATATACATTTTCATTCTAGTAACTTAAAAAAAAAAACACCTGATTAAATTAAATGTATTGATATATTGATTTTTTCAAATAATTATTTAATTTAAATAAAAGAAAATAACTCTGAAAACTAACTTGATATAAATGTAAATAAAAAATAAAAATAAATAAATAAATAAACTGTGTCCCAGGCAAGCCAGGCAATCTAGAATGTTTCCAATTATTTTGAACTGGATATTGTAGAGGTACCGGATATATGTCTACTCTGGCCTGAACAATACGCTTTGTGCTATATCACTACAATGTATTAAATGAGTAGAAGAGCATTTTGGAGACTGCTGAAGGTATAGTAGGTAGTCAATTACAGATTCATTCTGTGGCATGTTGCCATCCAGAATATCAAACTTTCATTGTATAGCTCACACAATGCTGCATTTGTTCACAGGTCTCAGTGTTGCCGTCCTGCTTTCGGGAAGCAAACCTGCAGTATTATACGCTGTAGGTTTGAGGAAGCTTATCTTCTAGAGGAAAAATATCTTTTCTCCCATCTACACGAGTTTCTGTTGTGTCTGCATTTCTTTACTGTGTTGCTTCTTGTCCACTCCATGTGTTTATCTCATATCTGGTAAATGGAGGCTTCAGCCCATGCCGATGTAACTACATACTCATGTATATAACCATAATCATGTAACTACAGAGTCTTTGCTGATCGGGATTGCGGTTGGTTGACTTGTTCTAAAGATGTATGTTCAGCATCCATCCATCGTCATCGGTCCTCCAACTCAAATGCAGCTGCATATCATTCCATTTTGTATTTACTTTCAGTTATTCATGAGACAGACAGTTCCTCTGTTCATCAGGCCTGATAATCTGTGGAAGAGATGGGGGTTTGGTCTGTGCCCGTCCTCATCCCGTCACTCTTTATACGGATGCCGTGAACTACAGTACATGTCATCCCCACAGCCACCTCTGCTCTAGGGGTCAGGGGAGTCCAGACACTATCTGACCCTTTTTTACCACAACATGGCTCTCTTCACCCAGTGGGTCCAGTTTCTCTCTCCCTTGAGTCTCCTGGCAGTTAGCAGTAAGTCACAGGAAGTCGGCTGGATCTTTAATGTCTTTTGGAGCTCAAGGCCACACATGGTTCTGGTCTCTCAAAACTGTAGAAGCTTAACTCACCCGACCTAAATACACATGAAGAGCAGATGCAACACAGAATGTTCGGTGTAAACAGATGTGCTGTGGAACATTTATTCACTTTCACAAGTGTATATAAATAAGGCAGGGTGCTTTGTGCCATGTTAAAATGCTCTCCTATATATGGAGTTCCAAATGAATGTTTGGGAGAAGCTTGTGTATCTAGTCATCAATCATAACACAAGGCTGTTTAACTTACAGCTGTAATAATCATCTAGAATTTGACTTACGATTTACTGGTTATCAATTAGTTTCTAAACTGTGTTTATGTTTTGTTCCGGTGTTTTTTTTTTTTTTTTTTTTTTTTTACTTTGCATTGCTTTTGCTTTTTGTTTCGTTTTTGTAAAAAATGTAAAAAAAAAAAATTAGTTTATTTTTATATATATAAAATATATATAAAAAACCAGTTATATATATATATATATATATATATATATATATATATATATATATATATATATATATATATATATATTTATATATATCACAACATAAAAGTAACATAATCTGACTACTTTTACCAAATGTTGTGATTATTTTGTCCATGTCACAATTTAATATGAATATATTTTAAACATTGTAATGTGGTTAGATGAATCATGATTTATTTGTTTCTTTGAATATGAATCGTCAGGATTTTTGAGTTTGACAGTAAAAATCACTATGATTTTGACAGTGAAAGAAAAAAAAAGTGCATTGAATTCAAGTATTAGGAAAGAGTAACCATACTTTGGTCCATCGTATGGACATATGGTCCATATCAGATCACATGGTCCAACATAGTTCTGTAAACTTTTTAACATTTGTTCGATTTACTGCATGATGTTCACTTGTTTTTGTGTTTTTTTTTTTTTCTTAGGAGAGGAAAGAAACACAGTATAATTCTGAGAACACAGCTGTCTGTCAGAGTACATGTCTGCATTGGTGAGTAACAAGATGCTGTTTCCCTTTAATTAAACTACAAATGGAGAGAAAAACATTTTGTACTTAATCTTCACCCTTTTAAATATCTGTCTCGGTCAGCAGATTCTGGCTGCGTCAGATTGTTAAGGAATTATTTTCTTATTTGTTGCTTGTTGAATGACGGATGTGTGAATTATACGTACCGAGACCCCTGCTTGATTTTTAAATGTGGTAAATTGTTCCTCTTGCTAATAGGCCCTTACGCCGCAACATGTATGCTCTAGTTTAAATATGTTCCATGCTTGACTTCTCAATCGATATAAAACAGCGAATGCAGCAACTTTATATGGAAGCCTGGGTAGTGCTTTACACACACACACACATACACACACACACACAAGTTGTCCAGCATATCTGAGTTAAAAACTTTAAAATCGAATTATATTTTATGCTTTTTCATTTATAACCTGTGTGATAAGTTTCAAAAACACTCACAAATTTGCCATGGAAACATTTTTTTTGCCAGAATATAAAAAATAGATTTTGACTGTAGAATTCTTGAACTCACATTAACTTTCATTGTTACTGTATACTGTATTTCTTCACAATCTCGTTGTTATCTCATGTGCCTTAACCCTGGTGACAGAATCAGGCTTCATTACCTCCATAAGACTTAATCCCAGATTAACATCTGTGCCACTGTGTGGAAGCAGGACGGCTATGGCTATCTCTGTGTCACGAAGGATTAAGTGTCACAGACAGCACCCACAAAACCCATTAATATATATACTGTGTTGTTTCTCTGGAAGTGCAGTATGCATGTTACTCATTTTAGGGGTTTGTTACCTCTGTGACTCATTGTCTCAGACAGCACACCCACAAAAAATACATTATATGGACCATATTATGCTCAGTGGACATAAAAAATGATTTTATCGGCGTGCTTGGAAGTTGTGTTTACAAGTTACCAGGCTACTACAAATGCTGGGTTTCCATCCAAGTGTGTTTTTGTGAATTGTGGAATTAATATCACAATAAAATTAATTTCTCAGTATCCCATTGTATGCTATTGTTTTATGAATGTGTTTATGAGTTTGATGAGTTATATTAAAAACTGTATAATTTGTATAACTAAGTTAAGTTTTTTTATACAGAAATCTTATATAAATGTATAAAAATACTTTTCAGTGGTTTTCCCAGTGGCGACAAATTGCCTTACTGTTTGTTTTTAGCAGCAGGTTTACTGGAAGTGAGATTTTTATTTATTTATTTATTTATTTATTTATTTATTATACTTCTTGAACATATGGGGTGAAATTAGTTTTTGCAATACACAGATAATTATTATTTTAATTTTTTCCTTAAATTCGTAACTTGGAAACATAACAATTTCCCTGAGGTAATAAAATGTTAAAATTATTAAATTTGCTAAAGGAATATATATATATATATATATATATATATATATATATATATATATATATATATATATATATATATATATATATATATTTTTTTTTTTTTTTTTTTTTTTTTTTTTTTTTTTTGGAAGTACACCCTATCTTTAACATTTTACTTTTAAAGAAAGTTTTGGCCTGGAATAATCCGCAATATGGAGCAGACTTCATGCTGACAGTCAAACGTCTAAGTGATTCACTGCTGTTGTCTAAAGGAACTGGAAGTCAGTGTTAAAGACAAGTGTGTGTCTGTAGCGAGCAGTATAAACTTAGTGGCCAAGCACACGTGGCTCGTACAGTTTTTCCTCTCCAGACTGCAGGGGAAAATATAACCGTCAGCCTGCAAAAGCCATTAAGCTTAGGACTGTCAGGTTTTAATTTGTACGTTTCGTAAAAGTGTTATTTAAGGATATCAGGGACAAAAATTGCCCTACGAAAGAAGTGCAGTTATCTCTCACAGTCAACTCCATTTACTGATCCTGCGTTCCTGGGGGATTGCGGAGCCATTTGGAAACTCCAAAGCTGTTTTGCTAGGGGTATTTTGGTCCAAAAATAAAGTTGCTGAAACTCCTGGCAAGGTCTGGGAATCTGTTGAGAGAGATTTTGCGAACCAGCCCTGCTCAGACACCTGCTCGTGAGTCGTTTTCCCTTTCGTTCGCGTGCAATTTGCGAACCATGAAAGAGGGCAGCAGCTAAACACAAGTACCTCTTGTAACAAACCCTTCCGAGAAGCTTCACCTATAAACAGCTCAGAACATTTGGTTATTGATTTATGTCTTGATAACATACTTTGAGTGACTACGTTGTTTGTCTCTGTGGAATCAATGTTCCGTATCTATGATTTCAACCCGTATGGAAAAGGCAGCTAGATAAGAGAACCACTATGATTTGCAGATGCTGCCTTGCCTCTCTACAGCTTGTTGAATGTTTTTCTGCCATTCTATCCTCTGTCCTGGGACATGTCCTAAACCATGCTGCATTCCTTGTAGCAATGATGAGATCGCTTTTCTGACCAGCTGTGTGCTTGTGTGATTGAAGGCCTATCTGGGTCAAAGGTGGGTCCTGTGTGTGGGAGGTAAGGGGTTGGTAAGACACTCTCTTGCTCTCTAAGCAGATGACCCAAGATGACATATCACATCCTTCAAGTGTCTTCTAAAGTGTTTTTTTTTGTACTGTAATAGTATTTATTCAAATCTTGAATTGGGGTTTTATGTTTTCATTTTTTATTTTATTTATAGTTTGTTTTAGTGATATTATGTGATTTTTGTTTTGTTTGACTTTTTATTTTATTTAGCTTTAATTTATTTCAGTTTATTAATTTTTAGTGCTTTTATGTACCGATTTTATGTCAGTTAGTTGCCAAGGCAACATTTCATATTTTCATATAGTTTATTCTTGTAAAGTTGAATTTAATTGTATTTTATTTTATTTAAACAAATAATTTTCAATGAATGAAAATCAGTAGTTCCTCTTCAGGAACTCGAGCTGCGTCGAACAAGCATGAGCGACTCTGAATATCGTGTGTAATCAGTCCAATGGAAGAGCGTGACGTCACAGGCGGGGTGACGTAAGTGACCAGGAAGCTATAAAAGCACATGCCGCGCAGCTGGCGTCAGCTTTGCGTCTTTCAGCAAGCGCTCATTGTGTGAATGTCACTTGTTTGTCTTGTGAGCCTTATTTACTGTCGTCTGTCCAGTTAGAGCTCCAAGTCATGCCGAAGAGCAAGGCGAAATCTAAGAATAGTGATGGCGATTCCAAATCATGTTATAGGTTGTGTGTTCCTCCCTGCCCGCGATATATAACGGGTGGGGATACACACAGCTTGTGCGTGGTTTGCCTGGGAGCGAAGCACGCTGAGTCGGCTCTCAAGGGGGCTGACTGTCCACACTGTGAGCGTATGTCGGTGCGGCTGCTTCGTTCCCGGAGGGCCCTCTTCGAGGAGGGGGCCTTCGCCAGCGTTCCCCGTGGTGCTGGTCCCGCTTCTGCCGAGGCAGAACGGCGGCTGCACTCGTGGGGTTTGCAAGTGGATTTGGTGGAGGGAATGGAGACGGGCCAGTCCCTATCTCCTTCCACTTCCGCCAGATCCGGCGCCCAATCTCTGGAGTCGGAAGCACGCTCTGCGGTTCCTTCCACCCAGGGAGAGGGATCGACGCTCCGCCTCTCTTCCTCCGAGGAGGTCGGTGTTGAGTCAGTCGGCAGGGATTCGCCACCCCATTCGCCGCAATATGAGGAGCTCTTGGAGGTGGTTACTCGCGCGGTGGCCAAATTAAGCATTGAGTGGCCCGCTGAAAAAACAACCACAGCGAAGCAAGCTCGATGAACGTTTCCTGCGTGCGAGTCAGCCACCTCCCAGCCGGGGCCTTCCATTCTTTCCCGACCTGCATGATGAGATTGCCAGGTCGTGGAAACGCCCATTCTCAGCCCACCTCTACATCCCCTCGTCTGACTACTACGGCAACGTAGTGGGGATGGGAGAGCACGGCTATAAAGCGATGCCCCGGGTGGAACAGACGCGTCGCCCAGAAACAGAGCGTCACTCTCGGCCGAGGTCTTCTAAGCTCAGTCATAGAAGCTAAGAAGTCCTCGGCCAAAAAACCCTGACGCCAAAAGCCCAGGGTTTCAGAGGGTAGTCTCTGCTGGGGTAGAGCGGTACACACCGCAGTACACGGTGCCCGTCTCGCCTCAGCGCCCTCTGGGGGCCGATCTGCCAACCCTGCCAGTGTTCCAGGGCGCAGCGGTCCCCAGCGAGCATCGGTCTCAGTATCTTGGGCGAAGCTTACTAATATCGAGTAATTCCCTTCGGCCTTGCACTCACACCCCGCACGTTCAGAAAATGTGTAGACGCGGCTCTGGTCCCCCTGCGCATGCAGGGCATACACATTCTCAACTATATCGACGATTGGTTGATTTTAGCTCAGTCAGAGCAGGTTGAGGCTCAGCACCGAGATGTCGTTCTCGCACATAAGGGGGAGCTGGGTTTGAGACTGAACGCCAAGAAGAGTGTACTTTCTCCGGTTCAGAGAACCACCTATCTAGGCGTAGTATGGGATTCGACCCGATGCAGGCACGATTGTCCCCTGCTCATATCGAGTCGATCCTCATCTCAGTCGAGAGAGTCAGAGAAGGCCAGTCACTTACTGTCAAACAATTTCAGAGATTGTTGGGTCTGATGGCAGCTGCGTCCAACATGATACCTCTTGGCCTGCTGTACATGACACCCTTACAGTGGTGGCTCAATACCAAGGGATTTTCCCCGAGGGGCAATCTACTTCGCACTATCAAGGTCATGCGGCGCTGCCTCCGTGCCTTAGACATGTGGAAGAAACCTTGGTCCTTGAATCAGGGCCTGGTGCTGGGAGCTCCTTGTCGCCGTGTAATGCTAGCGACGGACGCATCTCTCACCTGCTGGGGTGCAGTCATGAGTGGCCACCCTGCCAGTGGTCTGTGGAGCGGTCGCCATCTAACATGGCATATCAATTGTCTATAAATGCTAGCAGTTTATCGTGCACTGAAGCACTTCCTCCCAGACCTAAGGGGTCACCATGTGTGGGTACGCACCGACAACACATCGGTGGTCTCTTACATCAACCACCAGGGAGGTCTGCGTTCGCGCCCTTTGTACAAGCTGGCGCACCAGATCCTGGTGTAGTCCCAGAGCAAACTCCTCTCATTAAGAGCAGTATATATTCATGGGAAACTAAATATGGGAGCAGACATACTGTCAAGGCAGGGGGCGAGGCCCGTGGAATGGAGGCTTCACCCAGAGGTGGTGAAGCAGATATGGAGAGTGTTTAGCAGGGCTCAAGTAGACCTTTTTGCGACTCAAGAGAGATCACAATGTCCCCTTTGGTTCTCTCTAGTTCATCCAGCTCCTCTGGGACTGGACTCTATGGTACAGACCTGGCTGAGGCTTCGTCTGTACGCCTTTCCCCCTATTGCTCTGCTCCCGGGAGTTCTGGCGAGAGTACGCCGGGACGGGGTCCGTCTGTTATTAGTAGCCCCGTTCTGGCCGGGCCGAGTATGGTTTGCAGACCTAGTCTTGCTCCTCGACAGCTCTCCATGGGAGATACCGATCAGGACAGACCTACTCTCACAGGCGCAGGGCATGGTAATTCACCCTCGCCCGGAGTTGTGGAAGCTATGGGTGTGGCCCCTGAGGGGGCACAACTATTAGCAGCTGGTCTCTCAACCGAGGTTGTTGAGACCCTCCTCCAATCCAGAGCTCCTTCAACAAGGAAACTGTACGCCCTGAGGTGGAAACTCTTCACCTCATGGTGCAGAGACCGCCAGCTAGACCCAGCAAACTGCCCAGTTGGTACAGTTCTGGAGTTCCTACAGGCCAGGCTCTCTGCAGGGTTGACCCACTCCACGATGAAGGTTTACGTGGCGGCCATTGTGGCCTACCACGCCCTTCTCGATGGCCAGTCTTTGGGAAGACACCCCCTAGTTACACGTTTCCTCCGCGGTGCGCTGAGGCTGAGACCTCCTGTACGGTCCCATATTCCCCCGTGGGACTTGGTTGTGGTGTTAGAGGCAATGTGCAAACCCCCGTTTGAACCCACTCAAGATATTTCAGACAGAAATCTTACGCTTAAAACCTCCTTTCTGTTGGCTATCACCTCTCTGCGGAGAGTAGGAGATCTTCAGGCTCTCTCTGTGGCCCCCACTTATCTTGAGTTTGCAACTGGCATGACCAAAGCGTTCATATACAACCCGAATTCCGGAAAAGTTGGGACGTTTTTTAAATTTTAATAAAATGAAAACTAAATGAATTTCAAATCACATGAGCCAATATTTTATTCACAATAGAACATAGATAACGTAGCAAATGTTTAAACTGAGAAATTTTACACTTTTATCCACTTAATTAGCTCATTTAAAATTTAATGCCTGCTACAGGTCTCAAAAAAGTTGGCACAGGGGCAACAAATGGCTAAAAAAGCAAGCAGTTTTGAAAAGATTCAGCTAGGAGAACATCTAGTGATTAATTAAGTTAATTGATATCAGGTCTGTAACATGATTAGCTATTAAAGCTTTGTCTTAGAGAAGCAGAGTCTCTCAGAAGTAAAGATGGGCAGAGGCTCTCCAATCTGTGAAAGACTGCGTAAAAAAATTGTGAAAAACTTTAAAAACAATGTTCCTCAACGTCAAATTGCAAAGGCTTTGCAAATCTCATCATCTAAAGTGCATAACATCATCAAAAGATTCAGAGAAACTGGAGAAATCTCTGTGCGTAAGGGACAAGGCCGGAGACCTTTATTGGATGCCCGTGGTCTTCGGGCTCTCAGACGACACTGCATCACTCATCGGCATGATTGTGTCAATGACATTACTAAATGGGCCCAGGAATACTTTCAGAAACCACTGTCGGTAAACACAACCTGGCGTGCCATCAGCAGATGCCAACTAAAGCTCTATCATGCAAAAAGGAAGCCATATGTGAACATGGTCCAGAAGCGCCGTCGTGTCCTGTGGGCCAAGGCTCATTTAAAATGGACTATTTCAAAGTGGAATAGTGTTTTATGGTCAGACGAGTCCAAATTTGACATTCTTGTTGGAAATCACGGACGCCGTGTCCTCCGTGCTAAAGAGGAGGGAGACCTTCCAGCATGTTATCAGCGTTCAGTTCAAAAGCCAGCATCTCTGATGGTATGGGGGTGCATAAGTGCATACGGTATGGGCAGCTTGCATGTTTTGGAAGGCTCTGTGAATGCTGAAAGGTATATAAAGGTTTTAGAGCAACATATGCTTCCCTCCAAACAACGTCTATTTCAGGGAAGGCCTTGTTTATTTCAGCAGGACAATGCAAAACCACATACTGCAGCTATAACAACAGCATGGCTTCGTCGTAGAAGAGTCCGGGTGCTAACCTGGCCTGCCTGCAGTCCAGATCTTTCACCTATAGAGAACATTTGGCGCATCATTAAACGAAAAATACGTCAAAGATGACCACGAACTCTTCAGCAGCTGGAAATCTATATAAGGCAAGAATGGGACCAAATTCCAACAGCAAAACTCCAGCAACTCATAGCCTCAATGCCCAGACGTCTTCAAACTGTTTTGAAAAGAGAAGGAGATGCTACACCATGGTAAACATGCCCCGTCCCAACTATTTTGAGACCTGTAGCAGAAATCAAAATTGAAATGAGCTCATTTTGTGCATAAAATTGTAAACTTTCTCAGTTTAAACATTTGCTATGTTATCTATGTTCTATTGTGAATAAAATATTGGCTCATGTGATTTGAAAGTCTTTTAGTTTTCATTTTATTAAAATTTAAAAAACGTCCCAACTTTTCCGGAATTCGGGTTGTACCCTCAAGCGGGATATGTTCCAAAGGTTCCCTCTGTTACACCACCACCTGTAATGCTGCAGGCCTTCTGTCCTCCTCCCTTTCGGGAGCCCGACCAAGCGAAGCTAAATTGTATGTGTCCAATTCGAGCGCTGGATGCATACGTCCACAGAGCTGCCCTGTGGAGAAAAACTGACCAATTGCTTTTATGCTACGGTCCCCCTGTGGCGAGTGGGGCGGGGCCGAGGGACGTGGGAACAAGGAGTGAGGCCGGCAATGATTGGGCAAATCAGTGTCACCTGCAGCCCACCGCCAGTCTCGAATCCCACGTAGGAGATAGAAGGATATCAAACTGGAGCGACGACAGTGAAGGATGAGAGAGGACCAGGCCTGGGATTTTAGTTGTGTTTTGGTTTTTATTTGAGCGCACCAGTCGTCCGTGAGGGGCTGGTGCGCTGTTTTGTATTAAAATGTTATTAAACGCCTCCTTCTTCCGGATGAATATTAAGGTTTAATTCGTTACACCCCCCAAGAGGGGTTCTCCTGCTTCTAAGCAGACTATTAGTCGTTGGATAGTCGAGGCTATCAACGCCACCTATGAGTCCTCTGGTCGTCCCCCACTGTCAGGAGCCAAGGCTCACTCCACTCGGGGTATGGTAGCCTCCAAGGCCTTCCTAGCAGGTGTATCCATGCTGGACATCTGCAATGCTGCGGGGTGGTCCACGCCTTCTACGTTTGTTAAATTCTATGGCCTAAACATGCCAGTCACTCCAGGCGCTTCTGTCCTCTCGTCCTAAGCTGTGCTCTTCGGATACACACTAGGCAGGGGATTGGTAGTCTGGCGGCGTTGGTACTCGTTCCCCAAAGCGTTGTTTGACGCAGCTCGAGTTCCTGAAGAGGAACGTCTCTAGGTTACGTATGTAAACCTAGTTCCTCGAGGGAACGAGACGCTGCTTCTCGGAGCCATACCCCCGGCACCCCTGCCGGCGCTTGCTGGTACTCGAAGCTGAGGCCAGCTGCGCGGCACGTGCTTTTATAGCTTCCTGGTCACTTACGTCACCCCGCCTGTGACGTCACGCTCTTCCATTGGACTGATTACACACGATATTCAGAGTCGCTCACGCTAAGCGCGTTCCCCAAATCGTTGTTCGACGCAGCGTCTCGTTCCCCCGAGGAACTAGGGTTACATACGTAACCTAGAGACGTTTCAGTAGTTTTTGTTTCAGTTAACAATAACATCACTAGTTAATATTAATACAAGTATTTTAAACGCTCTGTGGTTTACATTGTTTTTGAATGAGGGAAAGAATCTGTTTCAAAATTCGGTATTTGAATTTGTCAGATGGTTAACTATATATAACATTAATAAGCTTTGTACATAATTATAAACTTTTTTTGGACTATTTATAAATTGATTTGTTGAATTGGTTATTTCATTTTTGGATTTCAATTTGATATTGTTAACACTAGAAGCATATTGCATTCTAAATAAATTAAAATATTAAATTTATCCATGAATTGCTAATCTAAAACATTTATTTTCTGGGAAAAAAATGCAATGTCACCACCCAATAATTATTTGTAACAGTAATTTAATGTATAGAGAGATGCATATACTTCCTATAAACATTGCCCATCTGCAATATCTTCAGTGAGGTCTGGCCGTGCTTTTGATTGCACATTCGGGGCCTTTTATCTTTACTTTGACGAAAGGAATGAATTCAAAACCTCCATGCTGCTGCTATTCATAGCGGGACTTTACACACCACACCATCATAAATCAACTCACCAGAGTGAGCTGTCAACCGACCTAATGACACAAAGCCATGAGAACTATTTTCATGCACTTGTCTGGGCTCATTAGTGAAACCTGTTGCACTTGTGCATGCCTGATTTATATTTTCCATGTCTATGCTAACCACTTCATTAAATGACAGGAGTGTTTGGCTACTGCTGTGCCCAGTATGGTTTCAATGACCTCCATGTTTTGACTGTCCATCATTATTATTATGGGAAGTTACTCGGGTCAACTGTGAAAGCGTGAGTCTAATGGGCTCTAGACCAGGGGTTTTTAAAGGGTTTTGGTGCCAAGGACCCCAAAATATGATAGGTATCCCGTGTGCGGGATCCCATTCTTAAAATGTAATGGCAGTTACACTATAAAAATAAAGTAATATGTGAGAAAGTTATTATGAAGACAACAAAAGTAATTGTTTCCAAAATTAAATAACTGGCGCTTACATTGTCATTCATCTAAAGCAAGCTATGTTAATAAATGAAAATATTTTTAGGCTGAATTTTGAATATGATAAAGTATTATATTAGCATTGATTAAATGAAATAGAATTATAAAATATTCTGAATCTGTATCTTTTTTATGTTATTTATTTTTATTTTTTTAGAGTTTGAAAATATATACTTTTGCACGTGCCTGGTCAAATACTAAAAGTGCGCCAGCGAAATGCAGTCTGCAAAAGTACTAACCAGAAATATATATATTTTTAATTCATAGTCCTGAGAAATCTAACAAATTCCAATTCGAAGAATCAGAAAAAAAAAAAAAAAAAGGAGTAATTTGGTTTCTGACTTCTGGTGTGATGAAAATATGTTCCTGGCTCTCATTATTACTCTTTATATGTAAGCTGGAAGCAGATCTTGTTGAAAAGGTGTCCAGGGTGGTTGTTCTTCCAATTAGTGATTATGTAATAGTCAAATGCTGCTACTACGCTCATCACAGCCATAAATTGATCAGAAAAAAGTTTGCAGTTTGCAGCTTGTAAGCCTGGCATCTGTGGGTCCTTTCCAGTTATTTCTTTATTGTGCCTCATGTTACAATGAGGAATCTTGACATTGATACTTCTGGAGCGGGAAAAGGATGAATTTTGACTGGAATGTATCCTGCAGGCTTAGCCATGGTGGAACGAACACAACTGTAAAGTCTGTCTTTCTAATGAATAAAATCTGAAGCTAGAAAGACAGTCGGCATCTTGTTTATCCATTAAAGAAGATTTGACTTTTTGCCTTTTGCGCCTCTGTAGGGAATTAACTAAATATGAATAACACCCACTGATAATAGTGTTTGTTTGTATCTGTGCACATTGTTTTAGCACAAGGTTCACTAGTAATTATGGCCAAACCAAGATCACTTGGTCACTGAATCCTCTGCAGTGAATGAGTGACATAAGAATGAGAGTCTAAACAGCTGATAAAATCTTTACAGTAATTGTGTTTGTATTGTAAACAATGACAGTTATGTATTTTACACATGACACAGCACTATTCCAGCACATTTAGCATCTGGTTAAACTGGATTGTAGATGGTTAGCGCTTGAAATACTGCGCATAAAAGTGGCTTAGAGTTTCTTTTTCTCTCTTCGCAACTGATGAAAACATTTTATCTACCTTTTATTCAAATTGCAACAATACGATCATCCAAATTTAAACAGGACTTCCTGAATGCGGTGACTTAAAGGCCCAAGTGTTAACATCAGAGGAAGCTGTGTATAAATAAATATAAATGGTGAGTCTTTTAGGCTCTTATATGCAATGCCTGCCATTAAGCGCGTTTGCGGAGAACCTCTGCGGTCAATTGCAGTGAGATTTAGCGGTGTGGTAATGTACACAACATAGCTCATGGTTGCTGCAGCAGTCGTGAAAAGCACCAGTCACCATCAAATGGCTAATTTTCAGATCCCAGAAACTCCCGTGCTCTCTGCGAGTAAACCATGGATTTCTGACAGGGCGTAATTCAGATGCCTTAATCATAGTCATTTAGTCACACAAACATTTGGCTGCAGAGGAGATGCTTTTGTTGGGCAGTTGGAAAGCCTAGGTTCTGGTTGTTTTGCTGCTTGAGCTAATGGTTTATTAAAGTTTGCAGGGTCGGTGTAGGTCTTGACGCTGATTTGCCATAATCATCGTGTCTGGGAGTCGGGGCTCTATAATGTGAAAATGAGGCCAGACTCCTGATTAAACTCAATGATGCTAACGTGTGGTCCCAATAAAACTGCTCTCCATTTATTACCATTAGCCCTCACTGCAAATAAAGCCATAATGATTTTTTTTTTAAAACATCTTAAATAAATCAAAAGTTACAGTATGGTCTCACACATAGTTCTGGGGGCACTGGTAACAAGCACAACCCTAAAAAGCCCCGATTGTGAGGCGACTTGAGCGACAAATTTTCACTAGCAACCCAAACCCCACCCAAGAGTGATATTTAAAAGCACACTGCGGTTATGGCCAAATTATAGACATATAAGTTAATGGAGATTGGAAATTTTGTGAGCTTCCGTTGTAAATCACTGAATCAGGTCTGGATACAAGGTACAGCATGTGGTGGAGTAAGTGCTTCATTAGCCATAGAATGCATCATGCATCATGTATGATACACGCTGTGCTCTCTAAACGTCTGCTGTTTTGACCGCAGATACTTACTGAGTTCAGTTAGGACTTGCTGACATTCAAGAAATGACCCACGAACACCTGAAATCATACCACAGAGTAGCAATCTAACCTACAGTTGAAATGCTCCTGTAGATTTTTGTCTGTTAAATGAGCTGATATGGAAACATCTCCTTCACTTGAACCTTTATCACTTGCAGTTAGTTGTGAATTATGATCCTTTGAAACATCACATGATGAATTTGTCACTTTTGGCCTATTGTTTGGTGCTTTGAAACACTCTCGTAGAAAGAAAAAGATTGTGTATGTGAGTTGTAAATTTTCAGTAATTCCTAATGCGTTTCCAAGCATGTTAGAGCAGGAAAAAGCAGAACAGTCTCAAGCCCTAAACTTTACAGTTCACTGCTCTTGGACCAGTTGTTGTGCTAACTGCTTTTTAAATATGCTGCATTGCTATTTGTCGTTTTCCTTTGCTATTTTACTTTGCATTTTTTTCTTTTCAGAGTTGTCATAAAAGCATGGTTGTGTTGAGACTTGAGTCTGTGTTTTAGATGGTAGATTGAAATTGTGAAAGAACCTGAATGATTTTTCCAGGACTCCAGCAAGTTCCTAGACTTTTTTTGTATTGGAAGTACATGTTATTCCATATTATTTTCCAGTGTTCTCCTCAAAATTATATGCATATATACAGCAAATAGCTGACCACAGTTTAAAATCAGCAAGAAACAGTAGTCACCATGGACAGATGTCTCCTGCGGTCATTATCAGCTATATAAATTCTGTGGTGATGTTTCCACCCGCCAGATGTTCAGCGTGAGAGATAATGAAAGACAATCATGTCCAATCTTTCACAGACTTTCTTTATCGTAGTCAGATTTGCATCTTTGGCATTGTCAAGTGCACACAAGTTAGGAAAAGATACTTCAAGAAAAGAGGGAATACAGAAGCCTCACAATAGTGATGCTTTCTCTGCCTCACCTGGATTTCTGTGTGCTGACAGCCTCAGACTACTAAAAAATATTCACATCCAGACAGCTGAAGTCCTACAGCTGATGAAACAACTCTGACCCAGCTCTGAACTCTCACTGCAGGAACATGAATGAATTGTTTCACAAATTTAAGTAATTTCAAGTAAGTACACATACATCTTTAAAAAACGCATTATCCTTGAATTACTGTTTATTGCTAAATGCTAACTGATAAACATCTTCAAAAGAGCGGATTCTGAATTATGAACCGTGGAAACATCTGCTGAATATCATTCTAGCATCTGACAGGGGACTTTCAGATATGTATTGCAAATGAGTAAATGCTTGACATCTTCCAGATGTAAACACAGCGAATAGACATCTGGGCGCTGTACGTGCGCGATTAGGGTTGATAAAATATATTTTTCACCAAGATGGATGGATGTGCATGTGGAAGTGTGTGAGTGTGCGAGAGAACACAGAAGGGACAGGGTGAATTCAGTTGAACCAGTGTAAACCTGTTTTTTTTTTCAGTCGCAGTCCAGTTTAAGCAGGTGTGAAATGTTGAAACAACGCTGTGTCATGAGTATTGACATTAAGTCATTCTTTTCAGCAGAAAAATAGTTTATATGTAAATTTGGATAAGTATGTGCCAATGGCTGCAAGAGGGGTTTCAGGAAGTCTGTGGCTCAGTGGTAGAGCGTTGCGTTAGAAGCACAAAAGGTTGTGGGTTCAAATCCCAGATATCACACATTTTGATTAAATAAATAAATAAATAAATAAATGTATAGCCTGAATGCACTGTAAGTTGCTTCGGGTAAAAGTTAAATGCATAAATGTAAATGTTTTAGTTTAATTTTACTTTCTAAACACTTAAAATGAACGAAAATAGCTAATTATTTTATTTTATGGAAAGATAAATAGAGAAAAAGATGACAGTGTTAACATAATAGAAAATACATTGTGACCACATATTATTATATATATATTTTGTAATTATATATTGTTTTGTTCACAATATGGGATATATATGAAAATCTTTATATATATATATATATATATATATATATATATATATATATATATATATAGTATAGGTACCCCTTATATTTTCATAATGGAGATCTTCATATCTGGAGGTCTGTGCATCCAAACGTTTGAAACCACTGATTTTAGGGATTCATTCTTGCATTTAAATGTGGATGTCACTCCCAGAATTTTGTACTGTGTTTGTGGCCTACCTGATTAGCATAATTCCTTTAGTGAATTGGTTGCTAAAGCAACCCAAACAGTGCATGCGAATAAACATCACTAAAGCCAGTGCCATTCTTTTTTTTTCTTTTTTTTTTGGTCTATGTGTGTGTTTTTTATTATTACTATATCCTACCTTTTGAAAGTGAATGTCTTTAAAGATTCGCCTGCCTGGTTGATGACCACAGACTTCTAGCCTGAACGTGTGTAACAATGGATGGATTATGTCTTTTCAGAGAGTGCAGACATGGGAAGCAGAGACTTACAAACATTTAAATGATGACAGACACATGACACGGTGTCCAGCCTATCCACACACACACACACACACACACACACAAATACATTTGTCCAGACACATTCACAGCATCTCCACCAAACCATCTGGTTTCTATTGGAACCCCCTCTGCGTCCCTCACTGCTTAAAGAGGAAAAGATTAAAACTGTCTACATGTTCATCTGTGGAGGTATTTTTATCCTAGTGTTCAGCAGTAACCTGACTCTGTTTGTCTCACTGGTCTCTGTCCCATCTCACGTTTTCTCAGCCGTTCTCTTACTCAAGTTCTCACACCAATTTGTTTCTCTGTCTCTCCTTCAGATTCTTGTAGTTTAGACCAGGTAGTTTAGATCCTTTCATTAGACCTCTTAGCCTTCTTAACACTAATTGTCATTCTTATTTGGCCAACCCTGGCCTAAAAAAGACAATGGCGAGAAAAATAGAGCTAGAAGTTCAAGTCTAATTCCCAATTCCAAGAAGGAAGCAGGATATTAAAGGCTCTTGAAAAGGTCAAAAGTGCGTTTTTCCCAGTCTTCACTTGGTGAATGTCCAAATAGATCCTTATAATAGAAGTCTCACTCTGCTTGAATTTCGTCATTATGTAATTTTGAAAGTCTCTGATGTTCAATAAGGCTGCAATGTATTGATAAAAAGTACAGTAAAAAAGTAATATTGTATATAACATTCAGGGTAACACTTTACAATAAGGTCCATTAGTTAACATGAACTAAGCACAAACAATACTTCTGCAACATTTATTTCTCTTTGTTAATGTAAATGTCAACATTATTAAAATTAAAAAAGTTGTATTTGTTAACATCAGGTAATGCACTGTGAACTAACATGAACAATCAATAAATAACTGTATTTTCATCAACTCACATAACAAAGATTTTTAAATACTGACAAATGTATTGCTCATTGTTAGTTGATACATTAACTGATGTTAACAAATGAAACCTTATTGTAAAGTGCTACCACATTCACCAGTCATTACTCTCGTCTTTATTTTCACATGATACTTCAGGAAGCATTTTAACATGCTGATTTTGTACTTTAAGAAATATTTCTTATTTTAATAAATTTTTAGGGTTATTTTCTTTGAATAGCATATTTTCCACTGACTCTTTATGGCAATAAAGATTTTTAATGTTTTTGATGACACAGCAAATGTTTAAATTACTCTTCTGTTCCAGTAAATGATAAATGAACGGCAATTACAGCGATTCCTATCTGGGCTTTCACAGGTGTAGACATCTTGTCGTTGGCTGTTCACCAAGGTAAAATCACCCACTGTAGCATTAGTCTAATTATCCTTACATTCAAAATTGAATTTTCCATGATTATAATCCAAAAACTTGGATTACTCGTGAAGTTTTTCAAAGATTCTCAACCTGCTGAATTAACTTGAACTTATTATTATTTAATTTATTTTTTTGTAGCAATTTATTCCCCCTCTGATGTTTCGAACCTCTTACGGGAAGTCAAATATCCCTTTACATTAATAATGTTGAAATGACTCTGCATTAGAAACTCTACAGCAGCTGGAGAGACTATAATACTGTCATTTGGCCAAAATATGTTGGGACACATTGCTGGTAGTTGCCAAGCATGTGGCCTTCATGTGTGGCAGTTCCCTTACCTTTTTTGTTCTTCAGATGTGTTTAAATGTTCAAAGAAATTCCTGTATTTTTGAATTAATCAACTAACTGCTATATTAGAATTGTTTTGGATGCCATATGTGTGCTGAATATCCAAAGGTTAACCTCACCTGGCATTGGAAGCACAATGGGTTTCTTTAGGAATTGGAGAGTTCTGTTGATTTCCTGTTGATTCATTGTCAAGCCAAAAACTAATTCTCGAAGAAAGATGCACTCTACAAAATGACCCAGGGGACCTGTTACAATAGAAATGGGAAATTCTGATTTAAATATTTATTTAAAATTTAAGTTGCAAACATTATTTTATTGAGTTCAGTTGACGTCCGAATGTTGGTCATTACATTAACTTAATATTGTTTATGTTTAACAAATTTATGTTAAAGGTCCCGTTCTTTGTGATCCCATGTTTTAAACTTTAGTTAGTGTGTAATGTTGTTGTTAGAGTATAAATAATATATGTAAAATTCTTAAGCTCAAAGTTCAATGCCAAGCGAGATATTTTATTTAACAAAATTCACCTACAACGAATGACCCGTTTGGACTACATCCCTCTAGTTCCTGCAGTAATGACGTCACTAAAACAGTTTTTTGACTAACCTCCACCCACTAGTGTTGTCACGATACCAAAATTAATGTTTCGATACCTATACCTAGACAAAAATTGCGATTTCGATACTTTTCCTGAAAAGGGAAAATACACTCTCAAATATCATTGATTTATTTTAAAATTGGAGTGAGCCAAGCATGTAAATCTCGATCAGCAATCAGCAGATTCAAAGCGCAGTTATAGGTGCTGTGCAGATACGCTCGTTTTCATATTTAGCATACAGAACATAACTCCACGTTTAATCCCCGATTAATGTGAATATTATATATGAACTGTCTGACCAAACAATTAAAATGTTCACTATGCAAGAAAACCTTGTGCTTTGTTCATCTGAACAACTTATTTAAACTATTTAATGCGATTATGCACACATTTTAGTAAAGCCAAATCAGTTTAGTAAAGCAACTAATGCAGCCATCTCACTGTAGTGCTTTTTTGCTGCTTGCGTGAGCAGAAAAAACACAGACGTCCATAGGGAGGCACTGGAAGTGTGCGTTGCACACACCAACATGAAATACGTCTCTTACAAATCTGGAACGCAGTCATTCTTTGAAGTATCGATACTAATAAATTTAGGAAACTTGACGTTTTTAATTTCAGAGAATCACGATACTTTTGAAGTATCGGTGCACCATGCAACACTACCGGCCACATGCATACACAAAAAAGGGGGCGTGGTCTTGTTGCGCTCCGACGGAGAAGAGGAAGAGTTGCGTTTGTGTTTGTCGCCATGTCGTCGAAATGCTGTTATTTTCATCTCGGAGTCCAATCACCTTTGTTTGGGCTTTCCAGGGACGCTGCACTTAGAGATCAATGGTTACAATTTATGTTTAACTCAGTTCCCAAAAATTATAATCCACATGTAAAACTATGTGCAGCACATTTTGCTGACGACAGCTTCCTCAATCTCAATCAGTTTAATGCTGGATTCGCACAAAGATTATTCTTGAAAGATGGAGCAGTTCCCTGTATGTCTGGAGAATGCGTTGTTTATGGACCAAAACCGGTAAGTGTATTTTATTATTTAAGTTGGTGCATTTAACAGTTTCTGTAACTTATTACACAAAGGGCAACGCTGTTTAGCTTTGTTAACTAGATGTTAGGGCTGTGCAAAAAATCAAATGCGATTTTCATGCGCATCTCGTCATTGAAAACACTCCTGTGATTATAAGTACATCTCTAGCACGTGCGTTCAGATCAGGATTGCCAGGTTTTCAAAACAAATCCTGCCTACTTGCTTATCAAAACTAGCCCAATCCTCTTTCCAGGAGGGTAACGTGCGCTAAGCTGGTGTCGAATCACAACACAGTAACTATATTTCTGAAGGAGGGACTTCATAGAACAAGGAAGACATCAGCCCGTTTTTAAGACAGTGAAAACAGCGGTATACAGATAGGTGAATTGTGTGAAAAATACTGTGTTGTTTTACATGCGAAACATGAACACATGTTATATTGCACACTGTAAACACAATCAAAGCTTCAAAAAAGCATGAAAAACGGGACCTTTAATTGATTTTTATTATTATTTTTTATTAAGTTGTAGTAATAAAATTGTCTTGTTAACTTTGGAAATTTTAGTTCCCTTTCAGTTGGTCACTCTCGACGTCACATCGGTGACCGACAAATTGGGATATCGCTTCGATAGACCAATCTACATCGAGTGTAAACTACAGTAAATGAGCTAATGCATACTGGCATGCAATTATTGCATCCAACTGCAGCTGATCACAGCGTTGAGTATAAGAAGGCAGCAGGTGCAATGCATAGCAGCTTTTTGCTTCAGAGCCGAGCGACAACATCGTTCTGCTTCATCCAAGTGTCTTCATTGAGCTACTAGTTTAGTGCGCTCTTGGAAGCTTTTGGTGTTGGCGGTACGTCGCTTCAGCAGTGGTCGTTCCTAAATGTATATCTTTGCCTAAATGAATAGTTCATATTTAAACAAATATAAAATAAATTATCTAGCCTAGCTAAAGAAACAAAGAATAATGTATAATCACACTGCTATATTTCAGACTTTCATTTAAAAACTCTCTTTGAAAATTCTGTCTTGGCATGAATAACTTTATAATGACACTATGAATGAACCCAGCTGTATCAATCACTGTATTTATATATAAGCAAAACATGAAGACAGATTGCTTTTTACTAAAACAGAGTGACTTTTTGAGTAATGGCAAAATGCATTTAGCAACATTGTTTTTTTTTACAGTTCTGGTCCTGCTATCAAGACGTGACCCAGAATATTTGACACAAAGCAGGCAGTGGCATAATGCAATGGGCTACACTGTAGCCATTACTCACCTATCGGTTGACCATTTATCAGAATCGGTTGTGTTGAAGGTCAGACTGCTGTTTTTAGGCTTAATGTAATGGGTCTGGGATTACACTTAGAGCTGAAGTGCGTCAGTCACCTCACGTTCTCTTTCTATCTGGGAACAGTTTAAATATAAACTGAAGAATTATTTTGGGAATGTAGTGACAAAGACAAATTAGACGAATCAGTGACATGGCACTTTTTTGTACTTACCATAAAAAAAATAAATAAAATAAAATAAAAAAAAACGTGCATTTATAAATTGTTAACTAAAACCACAAAAAATTTAAAATTGTTTTAGGTAATTGAATTGAAGGTAAAATAAAATAGAAAATTATTTAGAATAATTGTAGATGAAAACTTAAGCGGCAAAAAAAAGAAAGGAAAAAAAACCACACATACTAAAAAACATACTTAAAAAAGTACTAAAATATCTAAAATAAAACAAATGAAATGAAATGACAAAAGCACATAAGATAATTAATAAATTACTAATACTTAAACTAAAATTCAATATGAAAACTGACTATATGAAAATAAAAGCTAATACAACATAATAAATACTACAGAAGTCTCATTTTTGATTTTATGACAAGACAAGGGTAGTTCAAGTGGTAAAATGTCATGTGTAACTTACCAAAAACATAAGGATATGAAAAGATATATTTTTTAAATATATTAATAATAATGATGTGTACACTTGTAGTAATAGTGTAAGTGCAAATTATTATTACTTTTTATTGATGGCTATACCACATGACATATAGAGCATAAAATACAGCTTTATCATATGAAACCAACATGAATACATTTCAAGAACTTGGCTCATTTTAAAGTAGAATATGTAAAGGTTTTTTTCTTTTCTTTAGGTCATGAATGTGTCTGTGAATCAGCACGCCCTTCTGTGACCAAACAAAGGTGTCTTGTATCATGTTCTCATGGCTTTAAGATCCGTAACCTATTGAAGCTGTCACACACAAACTCTCTATCTGCTCTTACTTTTCTGTTTTTGAGTGTGGTACTCAGTCCACATAAAGGTTTTTCCTGTGTAGCAGACCCCTCCTCGTCCCTCCGCTCCTTTTGAAGATTTTCTTGGTGTCACCCAAGTGGCAGAAAATTGAAAACTCTTTGTTAGCTGTCACTAGTGAGAAGAAACGGATGGTGGGTGTAAAAAGACCCTGGCCCTGTGAGAATGTTGGGTAAGAGACACATTTAATCAAACCTGATTCATTTACTTTGTTTTGTGGATCATTGCAGTCATAATGAATGGGGACTTCATAAAGGACACATAGTAAAAGTACAATAAAAGTATTATTGAAGTGATTTTTGCATAAATTCCAAGTCTTCTGAAACCTGATTATCATATCAACCATATCGCGCTGCTTGAGGAAGTCATGATGACCGATTCATAAACAGATTGTTCTTTCAAGACCTATATTTGTTATTGTCTATATTTAGTTTTCAACCAGATTAATGCGTTTTATGTATAAAAGTCTATATATTTGATCCTGTTGGCTATTTAATTGTGCAGGTTAATTTTCTTTATTTTTTTCCCGCTTAGATTACAATTTTTGTCATCTGACACTTATATAAAGTGAATCTAATTATTTAATAACACTGTTAAATGTAATCTTTAACAAATCTCAAAAAAGAATATCCAGTTTTGTAATGTACTACATTATAATTTGTATGTCTCAATTCACTAGTAGCATTAAACGATTGATGTACATTATATTATTATATTGTTAAATAAATTATTTAGACAAAATAGTATGCAATACTTAATATTTGAAATGTATTGGTTAACAGACAAGGATTTCAATATTGTGCTTCCTTAGTTGATAAAAAAAATATCAAACTGATTCTTTCATAATTTGATGATTATCAGAGAATATCAACTCAAACATTGACAAAACTTTATTATGCAGCTTTAGAGGACCTGTAATATAGTGCACAAGTTGTATGGACTAGGTCTATGATACTGTACAGTATATCGCTTTCCTGCATCCTCTTTGTCCTTTTGTGCTTCATGGAAGAAACAGTCAGATTACAGAATTTACATTTTTGGGTGAACTAATCTAACAGATAGAATGACCTGACATAAAAACTTTTAAAAGAGCATGTTTGCGTCCATTTAATAATGACTGAACTGCCAGCATGAATCGGAGATGAAACAGACAGCTGAGGGAAACCATTTCTCATCAGTTTTTTGGTTGTGGCCAAAGATCTGTTGTATTGTTTTATATTGTGGTTGCGGTAAAACAGGATACATTAATACATAAAATGTTTTCCAAGTCGAGTTATAATACAGTTTTTATTCAGTGTAACCATTTTTGTTCTGTTTGTAAAAGTAAACAATGGTAAAAAGGGCAGAATAACTGTTTACTAAAATTGCACACAGTAGCATCATCCTTTTAAACTTTTCCATGCTAGAGTTTGGTATCGAGAGGCATATCCACAAGATGTTCTTTTTTAAACAACAATTCTGGAATACTGACATCCGCATCATATATTTATGGATTTGTGGCTTTTAGGGTATCAAAGCAGAACAACTACAGCTCAGTCGCACAAACATTGTCACTCAGTAGACATTACAGCAGAGATATATAGTCAAACATCAAAAGCAATTGAGCTTCACAGCCTCTGAACAGATGTTCCTTCGTTCTGTTTTACTGAGCCTTGATGTGGCTGTATAAAGACATCTTAAATTAATAGTTCACACAAAAATAAAACTGAAAAAAAAATGTACGTGCTCATGTATTTTTCAAACTTGTATTCTGTTATTTTTTCATGGAACACAAAACATTTTTTTTTTGGATAATATTTGAAGCCTGAAAGAATGTGATTCAGCAGCAATGCATTACAATATTGTGTTACTCCCTAAAAAAGTAACTAATTACATTACTTAGTAACTTTTATGGAAAGTAATGCGTTACGCTACTTTGGCGTTACTTTCACATTAGTTTTTAAATTGATTGTTTTTAATATAAGAAGTTTTATTTATAGCAAATAAAGCCCTTTCATACCAAAAAGTGTAATGAATAAACCTCAGGCTGAAGGAAAAGTAAATTCACAATCACGTCTGTACAGTACACTGTCACAGTGTCTGGGTTGTGTCCCTGGGTTTCCACTAGATGTCCTCCTTTCTCACGGTGTCTGTCACCTTATCACTTCCTGTCTCCTTATTTGGTCACCTTCCTCCTTGTTTAGGTAATTGATTGTTCCCCACCTGTCTCCTGTTTTCCCATCATCCTTTTGTGTATTTATACCTGGTCTGTCTGAGTCTTAGGGACGGAGTCCTTGTTTAATGTAATGTTAATTCATGTCCGTCATCTAGTCGTGCCCTTGCCTTGTCTTCTTGTTTTGTTTTTATGTTTTGGATTCTCTGGTTTTGACCCTGCCTGGACTGTTTACCCTTTGGATTTGCCCTTTAATAAAGTCACATACCTGCACTTGGTTCTATCTCCGTGCCTCATTGGATCCCTGCCGTGACAGAAGGACTCCGTCACACTGAGATCCAGCGGTATGTCTTTTTCCCGTTCCCCAGCAAAGATGGCGGAGCGGAGAGCTAAGTATCTCCGGCTGATCGCCCTCCGCCAAGAGGGCAATGAGGTGGGTGCCCTGGCACAGGTGTTCTGGTCCCTGGCCGAGGGCATGGGCTACAATGATGCGGCCCTCAAGGACTATTTTAATGGCGGGCTGGATGATCCAGTGTCTCAGGAGGAGATGGCGCAGTTAGAGACACTGGAATTCTGGGCATTTGTGCGCTACCTGCAGCATCGGCTTCGGTGGGATGCCCCAGCCACTCCTGTCTCTTCCGCCAAGATGGCCTCTAACCCAGCGCCAATGCCCAAGTCAGTCACTGATCCAGATTCATGGCCCAAGATGGCCGCCAGCCCAGCGCCACAGCACAAGATGGCCGCCAGCTTAGAGCCACAGCACAAGATGGCCACCAGCCCAGCACCACAGCACAAGATGGCCGACTCAACGCCTGAGTCTCCAGACAAGGTGCCACCGACTCGCCATCATAGAGGGCGGAGGAGGAGACAGGCGTCTACCGTTCCTCAAAGCCCGGAGAATGTTGCCGAGCGGACCGCTGCCGTCCAGGAGGACATTCCCGAGGCGGTGCCCGAGACTGTTCCGGAGGCCGAGGCGGTGCCCGAGACTGTTCCGGAGGCCAAGGTGGTGCCCGATGCTGTTCCGGAGGCCGATGCCGTCCAGGAGGACATTCCCGAGGCGGTGCCCGATGCTGTTCCGGAGGCCGAGGCGGTGCCCGATGCTGAGGCGGTGCCCGATGCTGTTCCGGAGGCCGAGGCGGTGCCCGATGCTGTTCCGGAGGCCGATGCCGTCCAGGAGGACATTCCCGAGGCGGTGCCCGATGCTGTTCCGGAGGCCGAGGCGGTGCCCGATGCTGAGGCGGTGCCCGATGCTGTTCCGGAGGCCGAGGCGGTGCCCGATGCTGTTCCGGAGGCCGAGGCGGTGCCCGATGCTGTTCCGGAGGCCGAGGCGGTGCCCGATGCTGTTCCGGAGGCCGAGGCGGTGCCCGATGCTGTTCCGGAGGCCGAGGCGGTGCCGGAGGCCGAGGCGGTGCCCGATGCCGAGGCGGTGCCCGATGCTGTTCCGGAGGCCGAGGCGGTGCCCGATGCTGTTCCGGAGGCCGAGGCGGTGCCCGATGCTGTTCCGGAGGCCGAGGCGGTGCCCGATGCCGAGGCGGTGCCCGATGCTGTTCCGGAGGCCGAGGCGGTGCCCGATGCTGTTCCGGAGGCCGAGGCGGTGCCCGATGCCGAGGCGGTGCCCGATGCTGTTCCGGAGGCCGAGGCGGTGCCCGATGCTGTTCCGGAGGCCGAGGCGGTGCCCGATGCTGTTCCGGAGGCCGAGGCGGTGCCCGATGCCGAGGCGGTGCCCGATGCTGTTCCGGAGGCCGAGGCGGTGCCTGATGCCGAAGCGGTGCCCGATGCTGTTCCGGAGGCCGAGGCGGGGCCCGATGCTGTTCCGGAGGCCGAGGCGGGGCCCGATGCTGTTCCGGAGGCCGAGGCGGTGCCCGATGCTGTTCCGGAGGCCGAGGCGGTGCCCGATGCTGTTCCGGAGGCCGAGGCGGTGCCCGATGCCGAGGCGGTGCCCGATGCTGTTCCGGAGGCCGAGGCGGTGCCCGATGCCGAGGTGGAGGCCATTCCCGATGCGGTGTCCGAGGCCGCTCCCAATGCGGTGCCCGAGACTGCTCCCAAGGCCGTGTCCGAGGCAGTGCCCGAGTCCGTTCCCGAAGCCGAGGCGTCTCAAGTCTCCACAGGCAGTCCAGAGTCGAGTCAGTTTCCAGTTGACCCTCCAGAGGCGAGTCAGGGGCCAGTGAACTCTCCAGAGTCGAGTCAGGTGCCAGTGACCTCTCCAGAGTCAGGGCTAGTCACCGCTGGTCCTCCGGAGTCAGGGCTAGTCACCGCTGGTCCTCCGGAGTCAGGGCCAGTCACCGCTGGTCCTCCGGAGTCAGGGCCAGTCACCGATGACCTTCCGGAGTCAGGGCCAGTCACCGTTGAACTTTCAGAGTCAAGTCAAGTCACTGGGTGGTCTGCTGCTCCGCCCTGTTGGACTCCGGCATCGACCACAGGGGCGTGGTGGTCATCTGCTCCACCCTGGAGGACTCTGGCCTTGACCACAAGGGTGTGGTGGTCTTCTGCTCCGCCCTGGGGGGCTTCCGCTCTGACCACATGGACGTGGTGGTCTTCTGCTCCACCCTGGAGGACTCTGGCCTTGACCACAAGGGTGTGGTGGTCTTCTGCTCCACCCTGGGGGGCTTCCGCTCTGACCACACGGACGTGGTGGTCTTCTGCTCCGCCCTGGGGGGCTTCCGCTCTGACCACACGGACGTGGTGGTCTTCCGTTCCACCCTGGGGGGCGTTTGCCCTGACTACACGGACGTGGTGGTCTTCTGCTCCACCCTGGAGGACTCTGTCCTTGACCACAAGGGTGTGGTGGTCTTCTGCTCCGCCCTGGGGGGCTTCCGCTCTGACCACATGGACGTGGTGGTCTTCTGCTCCGCCCTGGGGGGCTTCCGCTCTGACCACACGGACGTGGTGGTCTTCTGCTCCACCCTGGGGGGCTTCCGTTCTGACCACACGGACGTGGTGGTCTTCCATTCCGCCCTGGGGGGCGTTTGCCCTGACCACACGGACGTGGTGGTCTTCTGCTCCGCCCTGGGGGGCTTCCGCTCCGACCACACGGACATGGTGGTCTTCTGCTCCGCCCTGGGGGGCTTCATGTTGTTTTTTCCTTTTGTTTTTGTGTTAATGTCTGTCTCCTCCCTCCTGGTCTTTCTGTGTTGTGTTACATTCTGGTGCCTGTTCCCCATGTTTTTCTTTTCTGGCCCTCCGTCCCTCCCCCTGAGCCTCCACCTGTCTGCCTCCCTCCTGGTCTGTTTTATGTCTGTCGTGGAGCGTCTGGGAGCCGCTCCGTAGAGGGGGGGTTCTGTCACAGTGTCTGGGTTGTGTCCCTGGGTTTCCACTAGATGTCCTCCTTTCTCACGGTGTCTGTCACCTTATCACTTCCTGTCTCCTTATTTGGTCACCTTCCTCCTTGTTTAGGTAATTGATTGTTCCCCACCTGTCTCCTGTTTTCCCATCATCCTTTTGTGTATTTATACCTGGTCTGTCTGAGTCTTAGGGACGGAGTCCTTGTTTAATGTAATGTTAATTCATGTCCGTCATCTAGTCGTGCCCTTGCCTTGTCTTCTTGTCTTGTTTTTATGTTTTGGATTCTCTGGTTTTGACCCTGCCTGGACTGTTTACCCTTTGGATTTGCCCTTTAATAAAGTCACATACCTGCACTTGGTTCTATCTCCGTGCCTCATTGGATCCCTGCCGTGACATACACAGGAGAAGACGGTTTAACACTTCAGCAATAAATAAAAAAAAAACAATGAAGCACAATTGTTAGTTTATCTAAAGTCATTTTTGCTTATTAGTATGGCTATCCTGGATCATCAAGGGTCAGAAGCAAAGATATTAGTTCATAAAATGGGATTAGATACATTTGTGTTATTTAACATATTTAATTATTGCAGGTTTGCATCATATTCTGAGTTTGCATTTCATTGTTTTCCTTTATTTTGATGAAAACTAAATCATTTTTTATTTTGTTTTTTAATTTCACTAGCATTACTTGTAATGCGTTACCCCAACACTGTTCAGGAGTGGGTCATAAAGCAGGTCTGGGCTGTGTCTGTGTTAAACTAACCTGTGTGTGCTCTGCTTTGTGCTGTGTGTTGCTTTCATACTGCGGGGTGACAGTAATGACCCCCTCACCTCCACCCAAACACACATACTAGACATATGTACAGCCTGTGTAGTGTCAGTCAGAAATGATTTGTCACGTTGGGTTTTTATTTTTCTAGACACACCAAGCTGCTGTGCTCATGTTGGAGACGCAGGTTTGCTTCCAGTCAGAGTCCTGTCCCATTTGCCTTCTCACTCATGATTTCCTTTTTGATCTTCTCTCTTATCTTTTAAAAGGTGCCTATAAGAATCCTTCCACACAAATGTACAAACTATTCTTCATTAGAAAGGAGTATATATCTAATATTGTTTAATGCCAATGTACATTCTCAGTTCTGACTACCCAAACTAAACTATTAACCTTGTTGAGGGTAATTCCTGTGGCATTGAGTTCACCAGCTGAAGATAGTGACTGAATTGCAGTTTCTCAAAAAGGATCTTCCGTCGTTGGCTGCTTGACACCACAACAACTTTAAACTATTCACCGTGAAGAAATCATTAGGCAGAGAATTTACAGTGCTCTTTTCTCAATCTAAACCTCAGTTTTCCAGATCAAAACCTTATGAGCTGTCTCACTTCCTACTGTCTTCTGTGACCATAAGTGCCATAGAACTTCATAAAGAATGCTTGGAATGCTCTTTAACTTCGTGCACAACACAAATACACTGCCCTAGTACCACCCACTTTTTCAGTTTTTTCTATTAATTTCTCTCTTTAGGGATTTTTAAAAAGTCTTCGCTTAAATTTAATATGCCATGAACAAAGACAGTCAGCTGTAAGGACAATCACAACATAACAGACTTTAATTTGACGCAAATACGTATGTGAAAATGGGACAAAATGACTTAACGGCTTTAATAAGGAAAATAAGTACAATGGCAAGCTAATGGCACAATAGGTTTTGGAACATGCATTTAAAAGTGTAATGATAAAATCTTTCTAATCATCGGGAAGAAGGAGGCAGGAACCGGCGGACAATCAAATAACATTTTAATAATACTAAATAAACACAAAACAGCGCACCAGCCCCTCACGGACGACTGGTGCGCTCAAATAAAAACCAAAACACAACTAAAAGCCCAGGCCTGGTCCTCTCTCTTCCTTCACTGTCGTCGCTCCAGTTTTATATCCTTCCATCTCCTATGTGGGACTCGAGACCGGTGGTGGGTCGCAGGTGTCGCTGATTTCCCAATGACTCCACCGGCCTCACTCGTGTTCCCACATCGCTCGGCCCCGCCCCACTCGTCACATACCCCCATCGCCCCTCGCAGGCCGGGGGGTACCCTCGAGACTGCGCTCTAACCCCCCCTCCCCCCCTCCGGGGGGACCGCTCACGGGGACCAGCGGGAACCTGGGGGTAGGACAGACGAGGCGAGAGAAAAGGAGATGGAAGGAGGAGCGACAGAGGGGAGAGAGAGAAAAAAAAAATTCCGGTTCCCCGACGCACTGCTGCTCGGCCCTCCACCAGCTGGGTGATCTCTTCCGCGGTGCCTGGCGGTGGCACTGGACGGCCCTCGGCGGATGGCACGACACTCCTCCCACATCCCTCGGCCCCGCCCCACTCGTCACAGAAAGATTTTCTCAAAAATGATAATTTTGTTTCGTATCTAGAAAAAAAATCTGTGGCAATTAACTGATTAATCATCAGTTTATGCAGTTATATAACCATGATAATTGTTATATGGACTTTGGTTAGCAGCAAACTCATAGAAAAGTTTATATTACATGTGTTATGGTTGAAAAACACTTTAACGTAACGTTTACCTAATGTCAAACAGTTTTGGTCTAGGTCATATCAGTTCACTTAATGTAAAAAAAAAAATAAGAGAGTCCATCTCAACACTCTCTAATAACTCCTGTCGTGACCCTTTACAAAGGTCAGTGCTGTTTTCAGATATGACTCTGTTAGATTTTTCTCTTATCTTGTACTCATAAGGTCTAGAATGTGGGCTCTGATTCAGTGTCAGCTAATGTAGGATCTGCAGGACCTCCTAAAATAGCACATCTGAACCTTTGAGCCATGTGTCTCAGGCCACAGTGTCCATGTTTGAAGACTTGCAGGGAGGCCTGAGTTTTTGTTGGCAGTCAGGTGCTGTGCCGTCGACATGTGGCAGGAGCTGTTTTGACTTTTTCTGTCAGCCTTATACACTGAAGTAATGAATGTGCAAAAATTTGGAATGCTTTTCTTCTAAATTTACTATATGGTGTTCACTTTGAGAACTTCAAATTTCCCATCAACAAAGGGCAGTACTCAGACTAGAGTGGAGACACCAGAAGGTGAATAGGCTACTGTAAAAATTACTATTATTGTAAAAACACTGAAATATTCTTATGAAACTTTGATGTCTAATTTTTACAGTACTCTAGGAACAATTTTACTGGTTATTGGGATTACTGATGTTATCTTTTCTCTCTGTCTCTTTAAATTTCAAAGGACCAGATGAGAAAATCGGGCACACACAGCTGTTGCAAGAGCATTAATATATATAAAGTTATATATATAAAGTTATATATATAAAGTTTAGACACACCTTCTCATTCAAAGAGTTTTCTTTATTTTCATGAGTATGAAAATTGTAGAGTCACACTGAAGGCATCAAGGGCTATTTGACCAAGAAGGAGTGTGATGGGGTGCTGCACCAGATGACCTGGCCTCCACAGTCACCGGACCTGAACCCAATCGAGATGGTTTAGGGGTGAGCTGGACCGCAGACGGAAGGCAAAAGGGCCAACAAGTGCTAAGCATCTCTCGGGGAACTCCTTCAAGACTGTTGGAAGACCATTACAGGTGACTACCTCTTGAAGCTCATCAAGAGAATGTCAAGAGTGTGCAAAGCAGTAATCAAAGCAAAAGGTGGCTACTTTGAAGAACCTAGAATATGACATATTTTCAGTTGTTTCACACTTTTTTTGTTATGTACATAATTCCATATATAATTCCACATGTGTTAATTCATAGTTTTGATGCCTTCAGTGTGACTCTACAATTTCCATAGTCATGAAAATAAAGAATTTTTTCACTCTTTGAATGAGAAGGTGTGTCCAAACTTTTGGTCTGTACTGTATATATATATAGCATAAATGCTAAATAATACTATACATTATTAATTGACAATTATTCTGATTTATTATGTAATTAAAGAAGTAAAAAATATATAAATATATTTTAGTGCTTTGCTTCAGTATTGTATATAGAGATTGCATTACTCTGAATTTAAGCCTAGCATGGATTGGCTGCTCTTTTTGTTGTACAGAAAGAATGGTTTACTACTTGGATTTTTTGCTCTTTGTCAGAAGTCACAGGTGGATCTTCTCTGGATTACAGCCATGATCCTTTAAGGTTGTACCCTTTCACCTCCAAATGCTGCCTGGTGACTGCCTGGTGACAGACTGTGCTGTGAAGAGGATGTGAAACACACACACACACACTCAAGCATAAAACAGCATAAACAATCACAGATGGTGCTGCAAGCCAGTTTGTCATGATCACAGTGAACTAACACCAGAAAGCTAAAGCTATATATGTCCTCTTTTTTCCATTTGTTTACATTGCTAACTAACCGAAATTAGAAATATTATACACAGATACACTGATAATATTGCCTTTTGCAAATATTAAAATAATAATTATAATTATTATTATTAAAATATAAGTTAAGAATACTTTACATTCCTGAAAACACTTCTTGTTGTTTTCTTTTTTCTTAAGATATTTCTCTTTTTATGGATGTCCTAAATGCCAAAAGGTACCTGCATTCACAAACAACTCACATTTAAGCCCCTTTCACACTGTGATTTCGAAAAATACATGGGTAATGTGTCCCGGCAATTGTTCCCGGGTCGCTAGATTTTGCCCCTTTCACACTGCCAATGATTTCCCAGAATATGTGCGTGTGTTCACACACAACCCGTAAAGGTTCTGTAATGACACGTGACATCAGGATGTGACGTATAATGTACGAGTTGAAAATGCTAGGCATGTTAACCTTCCTTTAAACTGGCGAACGATCTCAGCTTCAGCGCGGATAGTGAGGAACTACCTGATCTCTGCTTCATTACAGTTTGCACACATCATTTTGTTCACACAGAGCTTGTTGTGGGACTGAACCCGGCAATGTTACTAGGTCCCCAAGCCGGGATCGATCCCTGAATCAATCCCGGGATGTGTTTGTGTTCACACAGAAGATAATCTGCCAATTTTCCAGTGTCCAACGTGCAGTGTGAAAGGGGCTTTACACTTTTTCAAAGAGGCAAAACATACACAAATGTAGAGACACACACACGCAGACACACACACCGTTTCTCTCTCCAGGGGTCCTGGAACAGGTCCGTGTGTGTTTGAAGGCTTTCTTAGATCATAGTGAAAGTGGGATGGGGGTGTTGTGCTGATGAGAGAGATTTGCTGTGCGGTGTGGTCTCTGTGAGAGCTGGGTGCTCCTCCATTGTCCCATTGACCACCAGAGGGACGTGCTCTCATTCCATACCGACCCCACCGAACCCCCTCAGACCAGCTCTGAGGGATGGGGGTGGACCCTTCCTGTCAACCCTGTCCTGATTGATGGCCCTAAGAAACAATCTCATGTCCCGTGAACACTGTAAGCTTTTTCTTTTTCCTTCTCTTCCTCTTGCTCGTGTGCTCTCTCACTTTTTCTGAAGGAGACCTCGACTCTATGAATAGAGTTTATCATGTTAAAGAGCTTTGAGAATGTCCCACAAAGCTCATGGCTGAAAAGAGATGCAGACGGGCCGCTGTGATTCTTGGCCACCGCTCATGACATCGGTGCCTGTGCAGGGGATGCAGATGAAAAGAAGTCTGGATTATTTTTGGACATCTGCTGAAATGTGAGCAGTTCACATTCTAAATTGAAAATATGGACTGTAATTTTAGCGTGCCATTTACAGCGGCTCTTTAAATTCAGACTCAACATGGCTGTTGATTAGTGCAGCTGATGTGGTTCCTATTAAGAGAAGATGCTCAAAGTTGCTAGCTCAGAGCAAATGCCTAACAGTGGTATTTGCAGCATAAAAGTCTTTGGATTTGTTCACGTAGTCAGATTGAACAGGTGTGACTCTCAAATTGTCCTGTTCATACCGTCAATTCACCCTTCTCTTTTTGCAACAGCAATTAATTAATTAACTGCATTTGCATTTACATTTATTTAATACAATGTTATTCATTTTTAACATTTAAAAATACATTAAAATGCATATTCATGCATATAGATTGAATACACCTCTTCCATGATAACCATTCTTAATTTATTCTTTAAAAAAATATCTATTTTGAGATATTTGAAGGGCATAAAGTATAAAATATAGATAGATAGATAGATAGATAGATAGATAGATAGATAGATATTATATATTATAATTATAATAAATATGCATACATACACTTCAGAAATATGTAACAACATTTAAGGAAGTCTCATCAGTTATTGTATCCGACTGTCACTCTTAGTAATCAAACTGTGTGAATCTAACTATATTCAGCCCTCTACAACAGAACTGACATCTGAATTCTGCTACTGTGTGAACGTAGTCTTTGATTTAAGCTTATTTTTCTGGTACAGGTTCTTCAGAAAACACCTTTCTTTATTTATAAGTGAGACTTCTTTTTGTGAATGGCTGGAATCTCAAGATCTCAAGATTTCTGTGGTACAGCGGCCAAAGCTTGTAAAGCAGAATTCGATTTCACATGTTTTTCAGAAAGTTCCTGACCTTGAAGAATGATTTTTCATCTGTTGTCTGTCTGACTCACACTGGTGACATTTTATAGCTTAACTTTTACAATTACTTGGCGACCCTGTAGCTCTCAAAACCAATTTTCATGTCCCCTGTCTTTCCCAACAACCTCCTGAGAGAAAGGATGGGCTTTCAGGAAGCAAGAACCTAAATGAAAGCACGAGGAATGTTCTCTAGCATGGGGGTCATGCGGTGTACGATCCTGCATACTTCCACAGCAGATTTCTCATTACATTTCTGAGTACTGCGCCTGCCTAGTTTTGTTTCCTGAAAATCTCAATTTTCCTTCTAAAGTAAACCTGGATGGTGATCTTTCTCAGACCTACTGCTTTTTAGACTTTGTTCATCTGGAATTCAGCTCTTCGTAAAGACTGAGGAGGAAATTCTTGGGAATGTTGCTCCAATTTCCTTGATATACAGTTCTGGAGCGTTTGAGTGGGAGCCACATTGTTGATTTACTAAAAAAAAAACAAAATAAAAAAACTAATCAACATATACCGTGTGGGTTCAATGAAACTACTTGAAGTGCTTATTTAAGCTTTTTTTCTTGCATACACAGTCCACAATCTCTGTTCACCTCCTGAATCAGTGCAGCCAGAACAGGGTTGTATTTTAGGCAGCACATAAAGTCCATTCTGCAGGCGTCTCGTATATTAAACACCACTGATCTCAGACCTGCAGGGTTGTGAGGTTTGGCCACTTGAGGGCTGCTCTGGAGGGCCTCAGCCTGGCGGTGAGATCCGGGGTGTTATCTTTGGAAAGTGTTGACAAGACTGAACCTCAGGAGCAGAGCGAAGTGTGTCTGTTCAGGAGACACACAGAGTTAGTATTACAGACAAGCTATCTGAGCACCAACACGGTGAATAGTGAGAGACAGAGAGAAAGGGGCACAGAGAGCCACCAGGGAAAAGAGAAGATAGATAAAAAGTAGATAAACAGACTGTAGTCAGACTATACCAAGCAAAGGAATTCTGTACTTTTAACTTAATGAACTCTGACAAGGCAGTTAACATAAAAATATTTAATTCTGCCCATTGTTCCAAAGCAATATTCTGTATCTGTACGTAGCTCTTGCCATAAAATTATACTTCTTAGCTTTTCTTCTTTAAAAAAAATAAATAAATAAATTTTCATCATAAAGAATCATATATAACATATATATATATATATATATATATATATATATATATATATATATTGCCATAAACTATTATATATATGAACAAAAACAACAACAGCAAAAAAACTAAAGCTTAAATGTAGGCCATGTTCTAAAGAATAAAATTATTCTCTTCTACATTTTTTTCTTATCTTTGAACTTAAAATTAACAAAAAAATCTTAAAACTTATCGCAAATAACCTCTTAAGTTTAGAATAGCCTCGAACCCGTCTTAAATACGTCAAAAAAGGTAGAATTTTTTATGAATTTATGGTACATTTTGATGAAGATAAATGTCTTTAAACTAACACACACACACACACACACACACACACACATAAAAAAGTTAAGAAAGTGACTGATTTACTAGTGTAAAGTATTGAATTTGTTGTATTCAACAATATAACAGCCTTGTATTCAGATGCTTAAATTTTTTTCTTAAGAACATCTACATTAAATATTTAAGAACATAAAGACGTAAATGTTTTTCAAAAAAATTGCTCTTAGCAATGTCTTTATTAAGTTCTAATAATTTATAAAAGGAACTTAACTGTAAACAATGTAAATATATTGCACCAATCATACAGACTACTATTACAGTGTGTTTTTGTCTTTCTTTAAGCTTGGCATTTAAACTTTTTAAGAATTGGAGTAATATAAAATTGGAGTAAATTATAGCCAAATATTTATTTTGGTTAAACTTTTCTTTAAAACCATTGATTCACAGTTATGATTTCTTACATTTATTTCTATCCTAATTCTCCATTGTTCAAAATCCACAGTGTGTTTAGTCTGCCTCTCACAGCCAGCTGGTTTAATCTGGTACCAGAGTATAAATGTTTTATCATTACTGGAGTTAATCCAGACTACAAACATAAAGACATCTTTTGTTTCTGCTTCTCACACCTTGTTGGTACAACAGATCACTTAACCAAACAGACATCTCCCAGCACTCAGAGCTTTTCTCACATGAACATAAACTGTTTGCTATTGAGTCTGGTTTTTAACAAAGAGCGAGAGAGACAAGAAAAAAAAGGAGAGAAGAAGAGGAAGTGAGCGCCCTCCATGTGGTGATGTGGGAGCTGAATGCAACCCAAGAGCCTGCAGTGAAGGCCTCATTCTCTCAATGCAGGAATTCATTCCTTTTATCCTCATCTGTGTGTCGTTCTTTATTACACCAGTTATCCGGCCCAAGGACCCCAAGGATTTGGATGCCCGATAGATAGTTTTTATGGTTTTTGCAGGTTGTGTGGTGCATGACAAATTAGCACTTGGGTGAAGTGGAAAACTGTATGGCCATCCGTTTCTTTGAAACAGCAAGACAGAGGGTTCCGGCAACGTAAAGCAGTGTTCGGTCGAGGGGAAGTCTCTCAGCTTGACCAGATTTTGTACAGAATACAAGCTTGTCTTTGCAGCTTGAAGGTTTTAAAAGGGATAGTACACCCAAAAATGAACATTCTGACATTATTTACTCATCGTCATCTTGTGTGAAACAAGAAAGACAGATATTTAGAAGAATGTTTTTATCCGGACAATGAAACTCTATGGGGTCCAATCGATGTTGACATTTTTTCTGAAACACTGAAACATTTTTCAAAATGTCTTCTTATGTGGTTTATGGAAGAAATAAAGTCATACAGGTTTGGAAATGTGAAGTGAGTTAGTAAACAATGAAGAAAAAGTTGGCTGAACTATACCTTTTTTAGCGCTTGCAAACTGCTAAACAGTCTCCGCTGAAAAAGCACCATTGATGTTTGCTGACAATATGATTCAGAATTTCAAAGTGAATTTTATTTAGTTTTTTCTCAGTACTTGCGTATTTATTTTTAGCTGTGTTGAGTCTGTTGCCCAGTGTCCTGAGATGCTCAGAAATGGGAGGTGTTTACTTCTCGTGCTTCCAAGACTCGTAAACTCCTTGCAGGAATGTGAATACTTTTGTTATATCCACTTTAAAAAAGGCACTTTTGACTGACTCATTTTCTTGCTGGCAAAAACTATTTCCTAAAGCCTGTACAGAAGATTTTGTCCTAATTTTTGAAAATATTATCCAGATAGTTATTCTTTTTAGCACCAAAAAGCCAAAACACTGAAGGAACTAAAGACGGCATGCTTGTAAGAAATGGTATATTTTTAAACTAATTCAAAACAGCTGTTCTGCGCTTTACATCAGCCACATGCGGCTTAATATATTTAGCAGAAGCTACTGTACTTACACTCTCAATTAAATTTAGCTCGACTCATCTTCCCCTGGCTTCTATTAGCGTGGTAAAAGTAATGGATAGGGTTTATTTTTCTGTCTAACCCAATTTTATCTTGTGCATAGTTAGCCAGGAAGGTCTACTGACACAAATTTCATTCATTTGTGTCACTGGTGGATTCAGGTTGCAGGTATAAATGTATGTAGTTCCTTCCATAATCTATTCTGGATCCCTTAGATCCCAATGCCAGATGGTTCAGTGGCCTACTCAGGTTTTTCTATTTGGTTAAAATAGTCTGGATCCATGTGTGCACTGTGCAACAAGTAGAACAAGTGTAAATTCATTTTGACCTATGCATTATAAACTTACACATGTACATTTATAAAAATACAATGCAATGCATCAGTATGGAATAAACATCTGGGAAGCAGATATATCTATTCTGCCTCATATGTTATTACTAAAAAGTCTGGAGGCTTAGGGACCAAACATTCTACAGTATATTAGTTCATCCAAATTTTGTAATAGTTCACCCAACAATGTGGATTCTGTCATCATTTAATACCCCTTATGTTATTCCAGACCTGAATGACTTTTTCTTCTATAGAACACAAAACGAGCAATGCTATTTTAATAAAGAATTTGTATCATTTACTATTATAGTATGTACTGTATTAATATTTTGATTTGGCTTATATTTTTATATTCTGTTTTCCTTTCAATTAAGTCTATAGTTTAGTATTCTTGTGCATTTGTCTTTTTTTTACATTTCTATTTAGCTTTAATTTATTTCACTTTTAGTTTTAGTAATTTTCTTATTTTTAATAGACATTTTTCATGTAGTAATTAATTAATTAATTTTATTTTATTACAATTAATGAAAATACATTTTAATAGTTTTAGCTAAAACACTAAAATTGAGAATTGTTAAAAATAAATAAATAAAATAAATACTTGTCACTGTTTATATATACCTTTTTTCTTTCTTTCTTCCTTACTTTTTTTTTTGGCAAAACTGGCTTTTATTGGAAGCAGCATAGAATGATAGTGTGAACTACTCACCCATTGTTTGGAAAAAACAACCAAATGTTTCACACGTAGTGCACACAAACAGCAGTTTCCATTCAGTAAATCTGACTGAATCCAGATGATTTCAGCAGTTTATAGCAGCATTTCAGGAGTTTGGCTTCCGTTCCATGATCATTTGGAGTTAAATGTGTTTAACAACGTTCGTAGATCAAGAAAGAGGCGGGAACATTACGCAATTACACATCACATGGCAAACATTTAAACATAAAACATTAATAAACAAATTAACAATCACAAAATGAAAGTAAAAGCGGCAGCCCCTCACGAATGACTGCGGCATAAAACATAACAAAACTACAACATAAGATCACTTCGCAGGCCAGGGGGTACCCACGAGACTGCATTCTACTTCCCCCCGGGGGCCTCACCATGGTGCCCGCAGCACCTGGGGTAAGGACAGATGAGGTGAGAGAAAATGAGATAGAAGAAGTGGAGAGACAGAGACGAGTGAGGGGAGAGAAGAAAAAATAATAAATAAAAATGATCGGGCCAGTTCCCGGACACACTGCCCCTTGGTCCTCAACCAGCTGAGAGGTTTCAGCTTCTTCCTGCTGCCCAATCTCCTCAGCACCGCGATCCCCCTCAGCAGCGAGGGCTCTTCTGCTTCTTCGTCCCTCCTTCTTCACGGGTTTTGGCACCAATGTAACAGTATTCGTAGATCAGGAAGAAGGAGGCGGGACCCGGTGAATATTTAAACACAATTTTAATATCCAAATAAACAAACAGAAAATAAAAGTAAAAAGTGGCAGTCTCTCACGGACAACTTAATAAAACGTCTATGTTACATATGTAACCCTCGTTCCCTGAAGGAGGGAACGGTGACGTTACGTCAGAAAGAGACTGACGAATGGGGTCTGCAACATCAAACGTGACCAACTGAAAGGGAACAACAACATATATAGTCCAAACCTGTTCCTCTCTCATCGCTACTTGCTCCGCTCCTACGTATCTCGGCCCCGCCCCACTCGTCACAATAACAAAACAACAACATGAAATCCAGCCGTGGGGGCTGTTTCATAAAAGACGGCAAGAAAAGTTGGGATTATAGTCCAAAACCTGACTTGAAATAACCTAACAAATCAATTGGGACTATTGCGACATAAACGACAATTTAATTCACGCAATCTCACTAATTCGATCCAGATTCTTTGAGTCAGGATAGTTTGACGTGCGCGCTTATTCTTAAGCAGCACTTAATGTCGATCATGGATCAAATCAATCCTCCATGGCAAAAGTGAATATTTGTGCTGTTTAATGCATTTGAGATGATGTGTTTTCCATAACTGACATGTTGCAGGTATTTTTTTTTAATCTGTAAATGTTAGAAAGTCATTCAGATATATCCATTTTGCTGTCAGGAGTGGATGAGGCTTATGCGAGAGAACGAACACTGCTGCACGCATGTGCATTAAACAGATGGAACGCAATAGAATAATGGCGCAATAATTCTAAGGTAAAATATGCATTCTGATAAATGATTTGTTGTTGGACATTAAATGTGAATTTGAATTCACTGGTTTTAACTTTTAATTAAGTGTTTTAAATGATTTAATTCTTTAAAGAGCAATTTTAGGTGGTAATGTTTTAATGTTATACTAATAACCATAAAAGGGACAGCTGTCATAAAACCTGAGAGAAAAGTTGCATGGCTAGAAACTGCTGATCAACTGAAAGGGCAAGTAGCAACTATGTTAAAATGTTTACATATATCTAAAAAAAAAAAAAGGTCATCAAAGGTTAGTTTCCCAGCATAAGTTGCCACAGTGACTGAGCTTGAGCTATGGTAAATTAGCCTTATGAAACCAAATCAAGTGAAAATAAGTCAGACTAACTGAAATAAACCTGGCTTATTCGGTAAATTTATTTTATGAAACAGCCCCCTGGTCCTCTCTCGTCTTGCACTGTCGTTGCTCCTCCTTTTTTCCTTCCGGAGCTCCTCAAAGGGACACGAGACCGGTAAGTGGCGCAGGTGTATCTCATTATTTACTCCACCGGCCTCGCTCAGCTCCCACGGCTCTCAGCCCTCATAACAATGTGGTTCTCCTCTTAACTGTAATAAGATTTCATAATGATCAAGTTTGTCATCTTTCCCAGTGACCTACTCCTGATAATCATCTTATACATTTTGGCAGCGAATAAAAGAAAAACATAATGTAATAACCTAGAAATCACTTTCTATTTGGTTTGGAAGAACATGAGGGTGAGTAAATGTTAAAGAACATTTACATTTTATGGTGAACTTTTGTGTCAAGTTTATATTCTGTTGTGTTTTGGTTTCTCTGCTTTCCAGTTTGCTTGTGTTCCCTAATTTGTTTCTATGGTTTTTGATTTGTTAATTAGTTCCACACGCCTGTTCTGTTTTTTCTTAATTACCCTGTTCTGCTATTTAAACCCTATCTGTTCATCAGTTCATCATCTGCTATTATTTGGATTAACATTGCTGAGCACTTGATACTGTTTGTTTGTGTGTATATTCTCCTGGATTTATAATTAAAAACTCCTTTTGGACTTTACTCCTTCGTCGTGCACTTGATTACTCAGCCAACGCCTAACATTTGTTTTGTGGTTGTTTCCCATTAACTATGGTGTCACAGTGAGCCACAATTGTGGAAAAGTTGCCTATACAGCATTTGGAGTAAAATGCTTGTTTTGCGTAGAGATCAGACTGGGTCCTTACTACCAGAAGCATGTTCACATCACAGGTTCTAAAGTTTGACACAGATGAGATTCATGAATGCTCTACATCTTAAAATGTTTGGAATAAATCGAGGAAAATGCAGAAAAAGGAAATAAATGTCTGAGTAGGACCTGAGACATTTTGACAGGGCAGTGTCATAGCAGCCCAGAACAAGTGCTTAACTCATCAGCCCATGTTTTGCTTAAGCCTCCCACTTTGGTAATGGGTCATACTTTGATTTTCCGCTTCATCTGTTTTCTCACTCAAGCTGTCAGAGTGATTTTTACGTTCTGTTGATCTGCTAAAGAGCCACGATCGATGTTGATCAGTTGTACAGGCTGGATGTACAAAAAAGAAAAGGATTTTTCTTGCTTATGATGGAAATTAATGGATCTGTCTGAATTTGAAAGCTTTCATTTACCATCCTAGACCTTTAATCACTATGCTACACCACCCCTAAGCCAATATACTACTTTATTTCTTTGAATCTGTTGATTTGGTATCTTATGATCTTAAAGCTTTTTTTATATTAGTTGTCGTATGTTTATCACTTCAGTTCAGCTATGAAATCAAGGGTCTAAAAGTGTAATGCTATTGCTTTTTGAAAATAATGTACCACCTGCACTATTTTTTTTTCTGTTTCTCGTATTGCACAGAATTTGTACCTCGGACATTTGTTTTTCACAATTCAGCATTGAGGCAAGAAAAAGGGGCAAAACCTTAGTGGTTGAGGTACATTCTCAGTTTTTTTGCGCTTTGTCACTTTCTTGAACCCAGTTAAAACTTTCCAGTTGACAGAGGTTTCATTTTCACATTTGCAAGTGTGAAGTTTACAACAGGCATTGTAGAATGGCATCAGTATGCTGGCAGGAGCTCCATGCAGATCCTCTGCTCCTGAAGTGTTTAGAGTGGTCTGGCACGAGGGACAGAGAGGAAACCTCAAACTTTCAACAAAAACCTTGATCAAAGCCGCTCTGCCAGGGTCTCCATTGTGTAACCATTGAATGGAAGGATGAAAATATTATCTGACACTGTCAACAATCCTGGAAATCTCCAGATGAGTCTACAGGGATATCTTATTGCCCGCCCCGTCCTCCAGGGGACCAATCGCCTCTGATTAAGCAGTTAGTAAGAGTTGTTGATCCATTTGGCGTCAGGTGTCACGGGTCACAGTCTGAAGATGGAGGTATCAATATGAGTGTGAACACATTAGCCTCGTTTTTCTTATCTGTGGACACAACTTGTGAAATGAAGACCAGATGGAGGTAGATGATGTTGATCAAAGGTTTTGAAAATGTTTCCTCATTTTGTCATGGTGCTAGGTCATCTGACATGATGAAATCTTTGACGATGGAATGCAAGTATCCTTGTTTTGTGGTCTTGCTTCATCCATAAATCCTTTTCGAGAGCTTTGTGTTCTTCCTCAGAGGCTAACATCATGCTGAAAAAAACAGCTTATACCAGCCTATTACAAGAAAACCAACATTCCCAAACTGACTAAATCACATACATTCGCACTAACAGAAGACCTTGTTTTGTGGGAAACCCAGTCGTTTTGAATTAATACATAAGTGCCTTGCAAAAGAAGTCATGCAGAGCCCGTGTATAAACTATGTGAAAAGATAAATGGATGTCATTCAAGCTGTTTATTGAACTTTTTTTAGCCTCGTCTGTCACCATCATGGCAACCATTTTGTTCAGCCTGAAGACTGTTTTGAGAATCTTCCCAATCCAATCGGTCATTTCCAATCATGATGATCTAATATTTACATTTGTGTTTTAAATATTTATTGCATTTGTGATTTGTATATTTCTATATACCTTATGTAAAGAAAAACATATTCGACACCCTATTGTAATATATGATATGTAATTATGCTAAATTAAATTACACTGCCTACGTAATTAGATGAAGTGGATAAAATGGCTCTTTAGTCTTCAGTTTGTCATTCTAAACAAACAAGGCTTCTTCACCTCCCAGTGAGCCTGACCATGTTTGTTTTACTCATTAACTCCTCTCTTCCGTCTTCCCCACAGTGGAATCATATGCAAATCATGATACATTATTTAACGACCACTGTACTCTGTGCAGAAACAACTCACATCACATAGGTTTCTAATTGTGGAGTTTACTCTGGCCCTGCCAATTGAGCCTCTTTTGTGTTTTAATCATGTAAAATCAGGGGGGTGTTGAGAGGGCAGCACTGTAAATCCTGCGGCTCTCAGAGGAAGATTGTTCCCTTCTGTGGCCCTTATGTATTCCAGCTGCATAGATGCACTAGTGTAACTCCAGAGAATCATGAGTTGTAGTAGTAATCTCATGCCTCGCAATCTCATGGTAACGCTGATGTTTCAGTCTTTGAACATTGAATTTGATATTTGTTTTTCAGCTAATTGATTGGGCATGGTTATTGATTTTCTTTTGATGTTCTTAATGTTTCTGGAGAAGAAAGAAAATTACAATTAAAAAAATGCTGAAATTAATTAATTAATTTAATTACTTATTTTTCAATTTAATGTCAAATACGTTCGTTCTTATTTTTTGTCATTTTTGAAGTTTTATCTGAATCAAAATAAAAATAAAAACAGAAATTAATAGAGACAATAATTATAATCAAATTGTGTAATTGTTCGTTTGAAATTTTTTTATACCTTATGATTTTAAAGATTTCAAAGTCAAACATATGAAAACAAGAGAAAGAGTAATGATGAGAAAATAATCAGGACAATCAAATAGTTTTTTGATTAATTGTATTTTTTAATATTTAATGAAAATAAAAGATTAATCTAATAAAAAAATATATATTTAAAATGAAGGAAGGCCAAATAAAGTTATTTTGCTTTCGCCTAGATACACACAGCATCTCCCTGATATGACTGCTTCAACACTAACTGTGGTCACTGAAACTATGCCTTCTTTCTTTGCATGAACATTTGGGCGGTATTACGCAAATATTTTCACATAGTGACGTAGACATGTGGGGCATGTTTGAATGAACCATTTTTTTTGGGGTGGCAGAGTCTTAACTTTGATAAAGAATATCTCTTTGGATTTGAGACTTTAGTCTTCGCAACTTTACAGATCTTCTTTATGCACCAAGAGCTTGTAACACTCCAAAGAGAAAGGAGAAATTGAAATTGCATCATATGACCCCTTTAAACATTTTAAGGAAATAAAAAGTCCCTTAAAGTCCCTTTGAAGTTACTGGCAAAGAAAAATCGAAATCAAAAATATAAAAATCAATACTATCAAATATTTCATGTTCTATTTTCTTTCTTTCTTGTTTTCTTTCTTTCTTTTTATTTTTAGATGCTTTTATCCTTATTAGGACAGGACTGGACAGTATAGAGCTGTACATTTAAATTTAAATTTTATTTTTAAAGGGAAAAATGATTTCTTATCACACATTTTGTTATTAATGTCAAATGCTGGACATCCAATAAAACATTAGTTCTTAATGTAGACCACTAACTGTATTGCTAGCTGAGAATCACAAGCTAGTGGATCAATTGTACATATAGATCTCTGATGTGGATGTGTTTTCTGTCACTAAGGCATTAAATGCACTCTGAAACGGTGCTATTACAACCAGGATTGAGTCTTTGATTTAGTAGCTGGAAGAAAAACTCCTACCAGCAGAGCTAAATGATCGAAATCTGGAGGACCGTCTAGTCCAGGTGGGCTCAGTTTCACACTCACTATGTCTCCTGTTAAGTTTTGCAGCATTTAATCATTTACGGTACATGAATCGTGTGATGCGCTTCCCAACGTTTTGGTCTGGTCTAAATGCTTTAAACTGCAACATGCTTAACTTGCTTTTTTCATAATAAAATAGTGCTAATGCTAATGCTAGCTAGTCTCACATCTCTTCGTTTTTCTCTGGTAGCGCATGATTTCATGTTCTCAGTAGTTGTGTTTGTGAGTAAAATGTCCTGCTGAACTCGTGTGTCCTGTAGAGTTCAGTATTGAGGTTGGCTGGCTGCAGTTTTGACATTGTGATGTGATTGAGCTTAACCACTAGCAGGTGGGCTGAAAAACTAGAAGCATGAATGACACAAGGTGGTGGCGTGTGAAGGGGCCTCTGGTGGGAAGTGAGGCCAGTGTGTGTGTGGATAGTGTAAAAACATAGAAGAATAAACATGTGTGAAGTTAGCATTTAACTAGTTCGAAGTGAGATTGTGCAGGATGTTTACTAGCCAGGTGTTTACATTCTATTTTATCAAAGCCAAGGATAAATTGTTAAGAATACACAACAATTTCTAAGCTAGCTAGGTCTCAAAAGGTTAAACAAGCATAAGGTAGCCACATCAAAGGTACATATAGGCAAGGTGAGTCAAAAGTAAAAAACAACAAGGATAGAGAAATTTCAAATGGGTACTTTTGTGTGCAATGAAGGTAGGCATGGAGACCGGAGGTGGCTGATCAAAGCGGCCGGTTTGGGGGTGCACAGCTTGATTAAGGGTGGAAAGTAAAGTTGGGGGGCTAGGCCATTTAAGGCTTCATAGACCAGCTACAGTGTCTGGAATTGAATTATACCAGATACTGGCAGCCAGTAACAGGACCTGAGCAGATGTGTAACCTGAGAATATTTCCAGAGGTTAAAGGCAAGTCGAGCGGCAGCGTTCTGGATGCACTCAAGGGTATTATGTGCTGGTAACCTAGAAAGGAGGGAATCGCAGTACTCATAATGTGATTATTTGTTCATTGCTAGGCATTTTTGGAAAAAAAATATACATGAAATCAAAATAAATATACCCTATTTACTTCATTATTGTGCTTGTCATTTCAAAGAAAAATGTCTTTGTTTGAAGAGACTTTGTTTTTATTTCAAATGTTTGATTGAAATATAAGAACTTGCTCCACCACTGAAACGACTTTTCATTCTGGGTGATGTCATCAAGGACAACTCCTCCTGTACATATAGAAACCACGCCCAGCTAGCTATGATTATCCCTTCTGGTACAGTATGAAATGTCTACTTTTCACAATCCAATACATTTTAAGTTAATTAATCAAACCTGTTTGGAAATTAAATGTGCGGTGAGTGGCAATAAAAAGTTACTGCTCCATCACATTTGAAAATAACGTACCACCTACACTACACTATAACCCAAATCAACAGCAATAACAAAAGATATAAACACATTAGCTGAAGAAACCATGCCATTTTAGCTTGATTCAACAAATCTTTGATCACTTTAATTGTACGGTAATTCTATGGTAAAAGTATTTTAAATAACTGACCCATAATCATAATTTGGGTGAAAAGGAATGAAAGCTATAGGCATTTTACAGCCTTTAGTGTTCATTTCAACTGGAAACTGCAATGAATTAGTACAGTTTGCAAAAATAGACGCACATTTTTCCAATGAGCCTAGGTTGCCTGTTGAAAATTCACATTATGGAAGCAAAATGGGTTGCAGATGCTGTTTCATGCTGTTTTTAAATAGATTTCTTATTGGTAGCATTATCAAAATTAGCCAAAATATTTAATAAAAAACACACAAGGGACTTCAAATCCTGCATAACTTTGCAAAACTTTCTAGTGACTTGTGTGGGCACAGATTCCATGTGTGGGACAAGTAATTGCTAGCACACTTGATTATTGGACTCAATCAATCCAAACACAATAGTAGTTTGGCATGATTTACCATAAATACAGATTTGAACAAATTTAAAGTTCTACGTTGCAAATGTTGAATGCAACAAGTGATATATTGTGATGTGAGAACTTTATTTGTTGTGTGAGTTGTATGAGCATAACTGGACAATTTTTATTCATCATCTCCTCAAGGGTTTGCAATCTCTCTTTGCTGCTATGTGATGGATTAATTTGTTTGATACTCAAGAATGTGGCCAAAAATAATGTTTGTTTGCATTTGATAATACACCAAGGCATCAGGAAGGCCACAGCAGATTCCTTGCGACGCTGTGAAATTCTTTGTGATTATCAAAGTCATACAAAACACGTACTGCATATTGTTATAACCTCTTTCTTTGTATTTCATTTTTTGTTCAGTGCTACCCCATGCAGATGTACAGTTGTGTGTGATAACTTCTTACAGGAATAACTACATAATCTCAGCTAGTTATCAGTTAACACATCAACACAAAACTCTTACTACAGGGATAGAGATCGTTAATTATCGCACTGAGGGTTTTTACGAAGCCAGGTCAAATTAATTTTTTTAACCAAGTATTTTTCTGTCTAAACAAATTTGAAACAAAACCCTTCTAAACACTCATAAATTAACTTTACTTCATAATAAAAATGTATTATATTACAACCCGAATTCCGGAAAAGTTGGGACGTTTTTTAAATTTTAATAAAATGAAAACTAAAAGACTTTCAAATCACATGAGCCAATATTTTATTCACAATAGAACATAGATAACATAGCAAATGTTTAAACTGAGAAAGTTTACAATTTTATGCACAAAATTAGCTCATTTCAATTTTGATTTCTGCTACAGGTCTCAAAATAGTTGGGACGGGGCATGTTTACCATGGTGTAGCATCTTCTTTTCTTTTCAAAACAGTTTGAAGACGTCTGGGCATTGAGGCTATGAGTTGCTGGAGTTTTGCTGTTGGAATTTGGTCCCATTCTTGCCTTATATAGATTTCCAGCTGCTGAAGAGTTCGTGGTCGTCTTTGACGTATTTTTCGTTTAATGATGCGCCAAATGTTCTCTATAGGTGAAAGATCTGGACTGCAGGCAGGCCAGGTTAGCACCCGGACTCTTCTACGACGAAGCCATGCTGTTGTTATAGCTGCAGTATGTGGTTTTGCATTGTCCTGCTGAAATAAACAAGGCCTTCCCTGAAATAGACGTTGTTTGGAGGGAAGCATATGTTGCTCTAAAACCTTTATATACCTTTCAGCATTCACAGAGCCTTCCAAAACATGCAAGCTGCCCATATGCACTTATGCACCCCCATACCATCAGAGATGCTAACTTTTGAACTGAACGCTGATAACATGCTGGAAGGTCTCCCTCCTCTTTAGCCCGGAGGACACGGCGTCCGTGATTTCCAACAAGAATGTCAAATTTGGACTCGTCTGACCATAAAACACTATTCCACTTTGAAATAGTCCATTTTAAATGAGCCTTGGCCCACAGGACACGATGGCACTTCTGGACCATGTTCACATATGGCTTCCTTTTTGCATGATAGAGCTTTAGTTGGCATCTGCTGTTGGCACGGCGGATTGTGTTTACCGACAGTGGTTTCTGAAAGTATTCCTGGGCCCATTTAGTAATTTCATTGACACAATCATGCCGATGAGTGATGCAGTGTCGTCTGAGAGCCCGAAGACCACGGGCATCCAATAAAGGTCTCCGGCCTTGTCCCTTACGCACAGAGATTTCTCCAGTTTCTCTGAATCTTTTGATGATGTTATGCACTGTAGATGATGAGATTTGCAAAGCCTTTGCAATTTGACGTTGAGGAACATTGTTTTTAAAGTTTTCCACAATTTTTTTACGCAGTCTTTCACAGATTGGAGAGCCTCTGCCCATCTTTACTTCTGAGAGACTCTGCTTCTCCAAGACAAAGCTTTTATAGCTAATCACGTTACAGACCTGATATCAATTAACTTAATTAATCACTAGATCACTGAAATCACTGCCCCCGTGCCAACTTTTTTGAGACCTGTAGCAGGCATTAAATTTTAAATGAGCTAATTAAGTGGATAAAAGTGTAAAACTTCTCAGTTTAAACCTTTGCTACGTTATCTATGTTCTATTGTGAATAAAATATTGGCTCATGTGATTTGAAATTCCTTTAGTTTTCATTTTATTAAAATTTAAAAAACGTCCCAACTTTTCCCGAATTCGAGTTGTATATTATATTATATTATATTATATTATATTATATTATATTATATTAATTATATTAATTATATTATATTATATTATATTATATTATATTATATTATATTATATTATATTATATTATATTAAATTATTTTATATTATATTATATTATTCATTTTATGCAGTTTATCTTCCACATATACGAGTGTGAAATTAGTATTTTTTGATGGCAAGCTGTACCTTAAGGCCGGTGACAGACTGGATGCATGGCGTAAGCATCTCAGCTGCGTGGCGTGTCCGTTTTTAATTCGGCTCTCATGTTAACAGGTTAGAGCTTGCAGACTGCCTGCGTGAGACGAGTGCATGCTAGAAATAGAACAGACGCCTATTTTTCACACGACACGCAAGCATGTTGGAAGCGTTTCCAGGCAAAATAGAATAGGAAAATATGTTTATACGTCATTTTGTACACAAATACATATTAATTAATGACATTTTGATGTTTGAAAGTCTATAGGTTGACTTAAATTCAGATATAAATGTAATTTAAAAAATAAATAAATAATTATCGATTTTCAAATATTGCACCTGTCAAACATAGTCTATTTTGCCGTCAATACTGTTGACGGTGTCCTTTATCAGTATGCTTTATATTTATGCTCAACATGAAGTATAGATATTGTTGTCGTGAAGACAAGAGCCTTGTCTGTCGGCAGTCTCCCTCTATGTCACCTACAGCAGCAGCAGCGTGCCAGCGCCGCGTCAGGCACGATTCTGGTGTGTAAAGACAAAGAAAACGCGATGCAGCCGCCACGCAGCAGAAACGTACGCTCACGCCACGCAGCCAGTGTGTCGACGGCCTAAATAATCTTTCAGCACTTCTTATCTGCCACTGAATCAGCTCTATGTAGTGACACACAGAGGCCAACAAGGGAAGTTATTTATCTCCAACATTACAAGAGGCTTTGCCTTTAATGATGGAGGTACTGTGCATTTCCTATACATCTGTGTCTGTCTCTTTCATCTTTCTAAGCTCAGTAATTGTGTGAACATACCAGGGCTCGGCTCTTTGCTAGATTTTGCCCCTTTCACACTGCCAGTGATTACCCAGATTATGTGCGTGCCTTCACACACAACCCGTAAAGGTCCCGTAAAGACACGTGACATCAGGATGTTACATGTATTGTCGAAAATGCTAGGCATTTTAACTTTTACTTAGACTGGCAAACGATCTCAGCGTCAGTGCAGAAAGTGAGGAACTAACTGATCTCTGCTTCATTACATTTTGCACATACAGTGGCATGCGAAAGTTTGGGAACCCCAGAAATGTGAATAATTTTAACAAAATAAGAGAGATCATACTAAATCCATGTCATTTTTTTATTTAGTACTGTCCTGAGTAAGATATTGTACATAAAAGATGTTTACATTTAGTCCACAACACAAAAATAATTGCTGAAATTATTAAAATAACCCCATTCAAAAGTTTGGGAACCCTTGGTTCTTAATACTGTGTGCTGTTAACTGGATGATCCACGACTGTCTTTCTGTTTTGTGATGGTTGTGCATGATTCCCTTGTTTGTTCTGAACAGTTAACCGAGAACTTTTCTTCAGAAAAATCCTTCAGGTCCTGCAGATTCTTCAGTTTTCCAGCTTCTTTTGCATATTTGAACCCTTTCCAGCAGTGACTGTATGATTTTGAGATACACCTTTTCACACTGAGGTCAATTGAGGCACTCAAACACAACTATTAAAAAAGGTTAAAACGTTCACTGATGCTCCAAAGGGAAACAAGATGCATTAAGAGTTTGGGGTGAAATCTTTTGAACACGATGAATAACTTTTTCTTATTTTGTTGAAATATATATATTTTTTCCATTTAGTTCTGAAGAATGTTTCCCAGAACTCAAATTAAGTACAATTTACCTTGATCTTCAAATTCCAAAAGTTTTCTTAGCTCTTAATGCAGCTCTTAATGCATTTTGTTTCCTTCTGGAGCATCAGTGAATGTTTGAACCTTTTTTAATAGTTGTGTTTGAGTCCCTCAATTGTCTTCAGTGTAGAAAAACATGGATCTCAAAATCATACAGTCACTGCTGGAAAGGGTTCAAATATGCAAAGATGCTGGAAAACGTCTCGGTTAAGTCTGTAACCTCGGTTCCCCGATAAGGGAACGAGACGATGCGTTGATAACGCTTTGGGAACGCATTCTGCGTGAGTGCGTCTGGAGCATCCATGTCAACTAGTCCAATGGCGAGAGTGAGCATCAGGAGTGACGTCACGACCAGGAATTGATAAAAACCCCAACCGGAGCAACCGGTGTTAGCTTCGACAGTGCCGAAGCAAGTCGATCACAGGAACGAAGGAAGTATGGCAGGGAGACGCATCGTCTCGTTCCCTTCTCGGGGAACCGAGGTTACAGACGTAACCGAGACGTTCCCCATCGAGGGAGAGACGATGCGTCGATAACGCTTTGGGAACGAGAATACCCAAACCGCCATATAACAAGTGCCTGAGTGTCAGCCAGAAAAAACCAACGGCTCAAGAATTAAAAACCTGAGACCCGGGAGTAGCATCCAGGTCTAGGCTATAAAACCTGACGAATGTGAGTGGCGAGGACCAGCCTGCCGCATCGCAAACATCCTGAAGAGAGGCCCCAGATAATAAGGCTCTAGAGGCCGCCATACTCCTAGTAGAATGAGCTCTGACCCCCAAAGGGCACGGTAGGTCAGAAGACTCATAGGCAAGAAGGATAGCCCCAACTATCCACTTACTAAGTGTCTGTTTAGTGGCAGGAAGACCTATCTTAGGTGACCCGAAACAAACAAACAGCTGATCGGATTTCCGAAAAGAAGAAGTCCGATGAACATAAGTGTCCAATGCTCGCACCGGGCACCAGAGGTTAGACTTTTCCTGGTCCGATGATGCAAACGGGGGAGGACAGAAAGCCTGCAGAACAATAGGTCTTGGAACAATGGTCGGTACCTTAGGGACGTATCCCTGCTTAGGGTAGAGAAATGCTTTGACCATCCCAGGTGCAAATTCAAGGCAGGTGGGAGAAACCGAGAGAGCCTGAAGGTCTCCGACTCTTTTTAGGGACGAAATAGCAAGGAGAAAGGTAGTCTTAAACGAAAGAAACTTCTCAGATACAGAATCTAGGGGTTCAAAAGGAGCCCTAGAAAGGCCTTCTAAAACTATAGCCAGGTCCCAGGCCGGCACTCTAGTACGAGTTGCAGGTCTCAGCCTCAAGGTGCCATGAAGGAAACGAGAGATAAGAGGGTCACGACCCAGAGATGCACCACCCACTGGGGCGTGGAAAGCCGAAATGGCCGCCACGTAAACTTTTAAGGTGGATGGACACAGACCAGAAGTGAAGCGGTCCTGTAAAAACTCAAGAACTGAGCCAACAGAGCAGTGGACGGGGTCACACTGATGTTGGTAACACCAAGAAGAAAAAACATTCCATTTGAGTCTATAAAGTTTCCTCGTAGCTGGAGCTCTGGAGCTAAGAATGGTCTCCACAACCTCAGTTGAGAGACCACTCTCTATGAGTTGCGCCCCCTCAGAGGCCACACCCAAAGCTTCCAAATCTCTGGCCGGGGGTGAAATATAGTGCCCCCGGCCTGAGATAGAAGGTCTTTCCTGATCGGGATCTCCAAGGGAGGACCGTCGAGGAGATGAATCAGGTCCGCAAACCAGATTCGGCTCGGCCAGTGTGGAGCTATGAGAAGTAGACTTACTCCGTCCTGGCGGACTCTCTCCAGAACTCCTGGGAGCAGAGCAACAGGGGGAAAGGCGTACAGACGTAGCCTCGGCCACGTCTGTACCATAGCGTCCAACCCCAGGGGGGCTGGATGAGTAAGGGAGAACCATAGTGGACAGTGCGTCGTGTACTGAGACGCAAACAGATCCACTTCTGCTTGGCCATAAGATTCCCATATGAGCTCCACCACCTCGGGGTGAAGCCTCCATTCCCCTGACCTCAGCACCTGCCTCGACAGGGTGTCTGCTCCAATATTCTGAGTCCCTGGTATATACATTGCCCTCAGAGAGCATAACTTCCCCAGGGACCACAGAAGGATCTGGTGCGCTAATTTGCTGAGTGGCTGCGAGCGCAGACCCCCCTGACGGTTGATGTAAGAGACCACCGATGTATTGTCTGTGCGGACCAGCACATGATGGTCCCTCAGGTCTGGCATTAAGTGCCTCAAAGCTTTGAAGACCGCCATCATCTCCAGGCAGTTGATGTGCCAAGAGTGATGATGGCTCTCCCACAGACCCTGAGCTGAGCGGCCTTCCATTACCGCTCCCCAGCCGGTAAGGGAAGCATCTGTCGAGATGGCAACCCGATGACAAAGAGCTCCCAATACCGGACCCTGGGACAGGAACCAGTGTTCTCTCCATATGACCAAGGCGCGGAGACACCGCCGCGTGATCTTGATCGTACGAAGTGGGTTTCCCCTCGGGGAGAACCCTCTGGTCCTGAGCCACCACTGTAAAGGTCTCATGCCCAGCAGGCCAAAGGGGATCACATTGGATGCTGCTGCCATGAGACCCAACAATCTCTCAAACTGTTTTACAGTGCGTGACTGGCCTAGCTTTAGCTCTGATGTGGCTGTGAGGATGTTGGCTACACGAGCGGGCGAAAGAGCGGCTCGCATCGTGACCGAATCCCATACCACCCCAAGAAAAGTGTTCCTCTGTAATGGAGATAGCACACTCTTCTTGGTATTGAGCCTCAAACCCAACTTCTGCATATGAGCGAGGACGACATCTCGATGCCGAACCGCCAACTGTTCTGATTCCGCTAAAATCAACCAGTCGTCCAAGTAATTCAGAATATGTATGCCCTGCAGCCTGAGCGGGGCCAGAGCTGCATCTACGCATTTCGTGAATGTGCGGGGTGAGAGAGCTAGACCGAAGGGAAGTACCTGATACTGGTATTCTTTGCCCCCGAAAGAAAACCTTAGGAACTTCCTGTGCTGAGGGAGGATGGAGATATGGAAGTACGCATCTTTTAGGTCTATCTTGACGAACCAGTCCTCGGATCTGATTTGAGTCACGATCTGTTTGAGTGTCATCATCTTGAATTTTAATTTCTGAACTGTACGATTCAACAGACGAAGATCTAAAATGGGACGCAGCCCTCCATCCTTTTTTGGAACAATGAAATAACGGCTGTAAAAACCCGATGCCCTGTCGGGAGGATACACCTGCTCTATAGCATTTTTCGCTAAAAGAGATTTCACTTCTTGCTCCATGACCAGAGCCTGCTCGGGATGCACTACTGTGAGCAACACCCCATTGTAGCGAGGGGGACGAGAACCGAACTGGATTCTGTAACCCTTCTCTACTATCTGCAGGACCCATTGAGATATAATCGGCAGACTTTTCCATTCTGTCAGACATTCTACTAAGGGAACCAGCCTCTCGAGGCTGGCCTCTGGTGTAATTTGAACAGCTAGTGCGGGGACCTGAAGCCGAAACGCAGGAACCACCGGAGCTAACTGCTCTTGAACCCCCCTCAGAGGGAGGGAGCCCGACGCAGCGTCTGAGAGACACAGCGCCAGAGACCCGCTGGAGACCGCTGCGCCCCGAGGCACCAAGGGTGGCGGGGTTGGCAGGACGGCCCCGTTGAGCACCGAGACCGGACGGGCACCGTATACTGAGGTGTACACCGCACCGTCTCGGTTGGGGCTGCCCTCACAGGTCTGACCCATTTGGCGTCAGGACCTTTTCTTCTGAGCCGAAGCTTTCTTAGCGAGAAGAACGGTCCTCAGATCCGGCTTCTGCTTAGATTGCTTTGGCTGTGAGTGCTATTTATTTTCTTGAAATCTTTCAACCACTTCATTCACAGCATCACCAAACAGACCTTCATGAGAAATGGGAGTGTCTAAAAGAAAAGATCTATCTTTATCTTTAATATCTGAAAGATTAAGCCAAAGGTGTCTTTCTGTAGAAACCAAAGCAGCCATAGATCTACCAATAGCACGTGCTGTTTCTTTAGTCGCCCTGAGAGATAAATCCGTAGCCCGACGAAGTTCGCGAATTTCGTCACGGCTGACTCCCTCACTGTTATCTAACTCCCCCAGCAGCTCAGCCTGATAAGCCTGAAGCAAAACCATCGAGTGAAGGCAAGCTCCAGCCTGACCTGCTGCTGTGTCTGAACCATGGGAAAGATAGCTCGCGAGCGTCTGTTCCGCCCGGGGCATCGCTTCATAACCATTTTCTTTCAGCCCTCTTATATCAGAATAAATGCGCACTTGAGGGCTGAAAAGACGTGATGAATATGGCTTATTCCACGATCTAGACAGCTCACTGTGAAGATCAGGGAAAAAAGGGAGACCCCGTGATGTAGGAGATGTTTTAGAAGACAGAAAACGCTCGTCTAATTTGCTTTTAGGACGAGCGCTCTGTTTATCAGATGGCCAAGATATATGTAACTTATCTACAGCTCGTGTTAATACATCAACCAACTCTTCATATGCTGGGGAAAGAGATGGCGAATCCTCTTCCCCCCTGATTGTGTCACCTTCACTGCCCGTTACATCTAACTCCTCGGAGCTAGAGCAACGAAGCAATGAGCTCTCCCCCCGGGCGGAAGAAGCCGCGGGGCGGGCTTCCGACACCGGAGTTTGAGCTATGGATCTCCCAGGTAAGGGAGGAGAAAGAGCCCTCGGACCCGTCTCCAACCCCGCTGAGAGATCCATTTGCGAACCCCAGGAATGCATTCTCCGTTCTGCCTCGGCAGAAGCGGGTCCTGCACCCTGAGGAGCACGAGGCTCGCCGCTCTTCTCATCAAAGAGTGACAAGCGGGAGCGGAGCATGCGAAGCGAAAGCTTCTCACAATGCGGGCAATCAGTCTCCACGAAGGCTGATAACGCATGCTCCACTCCCAAACAAACTACACAAAGCTCGTGTGTATCCCCACCCGTTAAATAACGCGGGCAGGGAGAAACACACTGTTTGAATAGTTGTTTCGCCATGATATATACACTTTGAACAAGACAACAGTAAATATGACAGACAGGTTTGACACAGATTGCTTGCTGAGGCACAGAAAGCTAACACCGGTTGCTCCGGTTGGGGTTTTTATCAATTCCTGGTCGTGACGTCACTCCTGACGCTCACTCTTGCCATTGGACTAGTTGACATGGATGCTTCAGACGCACTCACGCAGAATGCGTTCCCAAATCGTTATCGACGCATCGTCTCTCCCTCGATGGGGAACTAAAGAATCTGCAGGACCTTAAAGATTTTTCAGAAGAACAGTTCTCAGTTTAACCCCTGATAGCACACATACATCTCGGAGATGTCTATTTGACGTGTGCATTTACATCTGCAAGACGTATTTTTTAGAGTGTTTGCTCATCTGCAATACCTCTATAGGAAATTTCCTTTTAGATGTCAAATAGATGTCTATTAGATGTCTTTAAGAAGTTTATGATTTGGAATGTATGCAAAACTGACATCTAAAGAAGACATCTGTCAGACGTTTGTAGTCAGTAGATGCTTTCCAGACATCTTGCAGACGTATGTTCAGAACAAACAAGGGACCAGAGGTGGGTAGAGTACCCAAAAACTGTACTCAAGTAAAAGTAAAAGTACTTCTAGAAATATTTACTCAAGTAAAAGTAAAAGTACTAGTCTTGAATAGTTACTTGAGTAAGAGTAAAAGAGTATCGGATAAAAAAATCTACTCAAGTAGTTAGTTACTAGTTACTTTGGGTCATATATACTGAGCCTATTTTTATTTAGATATATAGATAAAATGTATGTAATGTATGTGTGCGTGTATAAATGTATATATTTCATCAGCCTTTACTCCAATTTATGTAATTTATTATAAAACCCTGTCTGTTTACTTAAGTAACAGATATAGGTGTCATGCCATAACATATTTTTTAATACGACTGTCTTTATATTAAATGTGAATTTAACATTGAAAGTTAATGTGATATAAATATCGCTACTAATCTTTCATTGTTCAGAAAGAGAGCAAATAACATTTACATTATTAAAGATAATTTTTACTGACAGTCTAGATTTCAATCACTCTCAGAAACTCCCATTAAAATCACTGAAACTGTTAATACTGTGAAATCAATATCTTAATTAAAGATTCGTACACACATCTGCACTTTGTTGTTTCTGACGAGAGAATTCGCCAGAAAGAGGTATTCAGTCAGGAGCGAGTGAAGGAAGCACCGGCATTTTAGCGATGACTCATCGGAACACCTCTGATTGGCCAATGCTTTAATAAGCTCAAAAGAATCATGTGTGATTTGTTATAATGGGCAGCGCTGTATAAACGCATCTATCTCTGGCTCAGCGCCAGCAAGCAATCACAGATCTGAATTTAGCAGCTGATAATATGACTCGCTGAACGTACTTGCACCAGTGTGATTGTATTAAAATTAATAAAATCTTAATCGGCTATTTTTTGTCTTTTGGAAGCTGCATTCAACTTGACTCCCCTCTGTTATAAGCCACACACGTACAACAAACTAATGTCACAGTGGTATCGTGTACTGTAATCGAATGTAGCCCAAGTTATTACCTGTTAAACAGTAGACAGCACATGCGGTGTTAATCTAATAAGGATCTCCATCGCTAGCAAATAATAACCTTTGCAGATTTCAATTCAGTGCAGTTCCAGCCACGTTTTCAACGCTCTTTCTGTTCTGAAACGTTACAACTCCGAGTGAACCACTTCAGACGCTCAGCGCGTGCGGCAGGGAACTGAAGGACTCATTCAAACTGATTCATGAACCAATTCACTCGTTTGCCAATTGGTTTGATCAAGCCTTTGAACAGAATTGACTCAAAAGAATGAATCATTCACGAATGGGCATCGCTCATTGCCCAGAGAAAAGTAGACGGCGCATTTGGAATAAACTGAAGCATTATAACATTTATTGCATTAAGATAAAGTAACGAGAGAAGCGTCGCTCACAGTAACGAAGTAAAAGTACAGATTTTTCCCCAAAAATTTACTCAAGTAAGAGTATAAAGTACCCATCTTTAAATATACTCCGAAAAGTATTCGTTACCCCAAAAAATTACTCAAGTAAATGTAACGGAGTAAATGTAACTCGTTACTACCCACCTCTGCAAGGGACTCATGCACAACCATCACAAAACAGAAAGACAGTCGTGGATCATCCAGGTAACAGCACACAGTATTAAGAACTAAGGGTTATTATCAGTATCAATATCAGCATTTTTTTGTCTTGTGGAATATATGCAAACATCTTTTATGTAAAATGTCTTACTCAGGACAGTATTAAAAAAAAAAAAAAATGCTGTATGATCTCTCTTTATTTTTTGAAAATTATTCACATTTTCACAGAATCTGCAAGGGGTTCCTAAACTTCCGCATGCCACTGTATTTTTTTTTTTTTTTTTCACGAATGCTGATCTGCCTTCAAAACACCTGGTAAAAGAGTTGCGCGGTAACATGCATCATCACTACGACACACCCTTTAGGGCATTAGTTCTGGGTTTTGTTTACACAGAGCTCGTTCCAGGACTGAACCCAGCAATGTTACTAGTGTAACGAACGCACACACAAACAGAGAGATCCAGTTGCAGTGTTTTAATAGGGGGAATCCAAAAATCTAAATCCAAACAGGCAAAAGGTCAATAACAGAAAGGCAGGGGGACATAAACCAAGGACTCCTTGAAACTGATAGAAATGAACAGGGTATATATGGACAGGAGAAAACGATGAAAGTGGGAACAGCTGAGTGCAATTAACAGGTGTGCAATTACCAGTGATGAATTGGACAAACGATTGTGGGAAATGTAGTACTTGCAATGGGTTGACAATAAGGGGAAGTGAGAGAGTAGTGGACACCCAGGGATACACAGACCAGACACTGTGACAACTAGGTCCCCAACCCGGGATCGATCCCGGAATCATTCCCGGGATGTGTTTGCATTCACACAGAAGGCGACCTGGCAATGTTCTGGCAATTTTCCGGGTCAAACGTGCAGTGTGAAAGGGGCTTATGTCAACATAGATCATCATTTTATCTGTAATACTTCAGCCAAATGTCTGTGGTCGAGATAGATCTTTTGAAAATCAATTTGTTGTAAATGTGAATTTTGTAAGGTAAAGCATATCTAATGGCCTTGGATATTACCATTCCAGCCCATAATGACACAGACAGAGAAAAAAGAATGGAAAAGAGCTGTCAAACCATAGCCAAAATTAAATAGAATGACCTTAAAATGGCTAAAAAGGAGAGTCGGTGTGTTTTGCTAGTCCTGGCTTGTTTTCTACGTTCCTAATGTTCTTTTATCTTTTCATATTTCACTTTTATCATCTAGGCACACAAAAGTTTTTCTTTTTCCTTTTTGCCCAAAGACGGTTATCTTTTCAGGAAAATGAGGTCTAATTCCAGGCAGTTTGTTCATTTCTGCCTTTTAAAGAAATTAAGGGGATTCATGATAAAAGCTTTTCATCATTCATCATCTGAGCAGTAAAGTTTTGTCATTATCACCATACCTTGTAATACCATACTCCTCTAGAGATAAAGGTATAGTTGGTATAGAAAAGAATCACCCCTCCTTTTAAATAATCACATTTTGTTGCTTTGCAACCTGAAATGAAGAAGGACATATTTTTTGTTTTAGCCATCTGTATTTACTCAGTGCAACTTGTAACAGCCAGGTGAAAGATATAACACACTTTAAAAAAGATTCTGAGGCCACATGGAAAAGTGTGTTATGTCAGATGAGTCAAAAATTTAATTATTTGTCCTCAACACCAAACTATATGTGCATCAGAAATCCAGTACAGCTCACCATTCAAATATCAGCATTCCTACAGTAAAGCATGGAGGTGGTAATAACTTATGGGTGTGTTTCTCTGCAGTAGGGACTGGAGCAGTTGTCAGGATAGAAAGAAAAATGGATGGGGCAAAATACCTTCAAATTCTTGAGAACAATCTGCTGCCCTCTACAAGAAAGTTGTCAATGGGTAGAAGGTTTACCTTCCAACATGACAGGGACCCAAAGCACACAGCAAAACTAGGCACACAGTGGTTGAAGGAGAAAAACTATTTTTGCTGGTCCTTGCATAGCCCAGTCGGAGCCCAGACTTAAACCCTATTGAAAATCTGTAGAATGCCTCGAAGACTGCAGTCCACAAACGGTCGCCATCAAATATAACTGAATTTGAGCAGTTCTGCAAAATAGTGTGTTGGCAAAATACCCTCAAATTCTAGATGTGCAAAGCTAATAGAGACAAAACAGACTAAAGGCTGTAATTAAAACAAAATGGGGTTAAACAAAATACTGACACAAGGCGTGTGATCCTTTTTCCATCTCAGTGATCCTGGTGTTGTACCTTTTTCACTTGGATGTTGCAAGTAAACACAGCCGGATAAAAGACTGTATCTGTCTTCATTTCTGGCAGCAAAGCAACATAATGTGATTATTTTAAAGTTGGGTGAATCTTTTCTATACCTGCTGTAACATCAAGTAAATATCGTTGGTTTTATGCCACATTAACTTGTTGGCCAGATGATTTGCACAATAAGGTGACAAACTGAAATTAGAATTTTCAACATTTTCTGTATTTTTTAATCTGTGACTCATATTTTATACAAAATACAATTTAAATAAATATACAATTATTTTAAATGTACATGCATTTTCTTAAATATTATATAGATTTAAAATGTGAAATATATTGATTATTCATGCTATTGCTTCCAACAAACACATGTAAACAACATTGATCAAATAAAAACTAAATAACAATACAACAAATTACATTTAATTAAAAAAAAAAAAAAAACTAAGTGTATCTAAAGTATGTACACAAGTCAGAAAAATGTATCATTTTTTATTAATTATTATTATTATTATTATTATTATTATTATTATTATTATTATTATTATTATTATTATTATTATTTTAATGACCCAGTCACAAAGGGGAAAAAATCAGATGACTAACTTGTAGGTCTTAGCAGTTAATGCAAAAGGACCCTGGTCTTTTATGCAATAAAGTGAAAGTGAAAGTAAACGTGACATACAGCCAAGTATGGTGACCCATACTCAGAATTCATGCTCTGCATTTAACCCATTCAAAGTGCACACACACACAGCAGTGAACACACACCCGGAGCAGTAAAGAACATGTACATGTTTTATTGGCTTACCAACACTCTAGTCAAACTCTTTCAAACTATTTTACACTTACCATGGTGGTCATGCTAATAGGCTTATGGTGATATTTAAGCTTGTTATCCCGGTTTGTGAGTTTTGTGGCCTACCCGGGTGGAGTGGGGGCGGTTTGTTTTGGAATGGAAAGCTTTGGCGAAGAGGTGGGAAGGGCAGATCCGCCGCAGGATGGCTTGCCCTGTTTCCTCTAATGTTTGGCACTTTTATGAGAGAGAATTTCTTCCCTGAGATTCAGGCGATCTACAGAGGATTGTGCGATGGTGGGGTGTGTGCTCTGTAAGATCTGTCTTCATAAATGTACACATTAGTGATTGTTGGGCCTGCCCCCCAGCCTTAGATACAGCAACCGAAGCTCAGGCCAGAAACTTGCATATGCCATCATAATGGATGCCTCTGGTATTCTCCTTGTGTGGTGCGGAAGGAGGAAATTCACGCTGCACTTTTGTTTTGCCCATAAATCTCTGCAGTGATACAATACTCTATGCGGTCAGCACATACTAATCATCATCCATCTCTCTCCCTCTTTAGCTTTTTGTGATTATCCTCAGAAAAAAAAGCTGAACTCTTAGCAAGGTCTTAATGATTCCTTAATGTTCGGAAAGTAGTAATAGTCGGTGGAGCATGAAGCTCATCTTTCCCCACCTTGACGCTGTTGTGTGTCAACTCCCAGCGAGGTCTGTTGGTAATCATATTCTTTACAGTCTTCTTCATTTAAGTTTATATGCTGTTGAAAGTCAGGTAGGTTATGCTTTCCACAACCAAGGCATTTTATATCTTATTTTTAAACATGTATTTTTCATCACCATTTATGTTTCTAGTTTGATATTTGAGTCAGTTAAAACAGAAATGTATTGTAGTTAAAGAAACCAGTCACTCATTAAATCAGATTGTTTAAATGTTTTCGAAAGATTTTCATGCTCACCAAGGCTTTATTTATATTTATATTATGTATATTGTTATATATATATATATATATATATATATATATATATATATATATATATATATATATATATATATATATATATATATATGTGTGTACACAAAAGGCCTACTTCTCTCAAATATAGTTCACAAATCTGTCTAAATCTGTGTTAGTGAGCACTTCTCCTTTGCCGAGATAATCCATTCACCTCACAGGTGTGACATATCAAGATGCTGATTAGACATATATAAACAGACTGACCCCATACTTTTGAACTGTTTGTTAGTTGCACTAAAAGCTACTAAAAAAAGGTAAACATAAAGAAGACCTTAAGCAGGTTGGCAGCAGCAGATTACAGATAAATGATCCAAGATGGCGCCGCACATGGCTGCTTCAGTGCTTGGCTCTCCAGTGTTTGTACTGTTTTTGTTCGTTTTTCCTGTTTTTTGTTTAACAAACACGATCAGTTTCACCAGGGATGAACTGCTGAACATTCGGCAGAACACACCACATGATATTTTTCCGGATTTCTATTATACAGACGTTTTACTGAACATTGTTATCGGAGGAGCAGCGGCGCTGATCAAGCGCTTCAGGACGCGCAGACGGGGAAAGCGAGCGGGAGCACTCGTCAGACTCAGGAAGCGCGGATTTCGAACGCTGTTGCCTAGCATCCATCTCGCAAATCTCCGCTCTCTACCCAACAAAACGGATGAACTCCTTCTGCTTTCTCGGACAAATAAGGATTTCTCTCACTCTGCTGCTCTGTGTTTCACGGAAACCTGGCTGAACGACGCCATACCGGACAGCGCGCTCCATCTGCCGGGCTTTCAGCTGTTCAGAGCGGATCGCGACGCAGAATCAACAGGGAAATCGCGCGGCGGCGGGACATGCTTTTACATCAATGAACGGTGGTGTACAGATGTAACTGTATTAAAGAAGATGTGCTGTCCTGATCTAGAAATGCAGTTTGTCAACTGCAAGCCGTTCTATTCGCCGCGGGAGTTTCACTCGTTCATTCTGGTTAGTGTTTACATCCCTCCTCAAGCGCATGTGAGCTCAGCTTTACAGAAACTCGCTGATCAGATCACAGACACAGAACAACAACACCCGGACTCTGTTTTAATCATTCTTGGGGACTTTAATAAAGCCAATCTCTCCCGTGAACTGCCAAAATACAGACAGCATGTTACCTGTCCCACCAGAGACAGTAATATACTGGATCACTGTTACACCACAATAAAGGATGCATATCACTCTGTTCCACGAGCAGCTTTGGGACGTTCTGATCACTGCCTGGTTCATCTCATACCGACCTACAAGCAGAAACTTAAATCTGCTAAACCTGTAGTAAAGACTGTGAAGAGATGGACCAGCGAAACAGAGCAGGATTTACAATCTTGTTTTGACATCACAGACTGGAGCGTTTTTGAAGCTGCTACCACCGATCTGGACGAACTCACAGAGACTGTAACATCCTATATTAGTTTCTGTGAGGATATATGCATTCCTACCAGGACTTATTTAACATTCAACAATGATAAGCCATGGTTTACAGTAAAACTCAGACACCTTCGTCAGGCCAAAGAGGATGCCTACAGAAATGGGGACAGGGTCTTGTACAATCAGGCCAGGAACACACTGAACAAAGAGATTAGAGCGGCTAAAAAGACCTATGCTAAAAAGTTGGAAGACCAGTTTACTTCCAACGACTCTACTTCAGTTTGGAGAGGACTGAGAGCCATCACAAACTACAAGACACCATCCCCTTGCACTGAGGCTAATCAACGACTTGCTAACGACCTGAATGAGTTTTATTGTAGATTTGAAACCCCCAACACCCACTCTGACCATCTCCCTACACAACCATTAACACCTCCTGCAATCCCCCTCTCCATACCTCCTGCTCTTCAAATCTGTGTAGATGATGTGCGCCAGGTCTTCAAGAAAAACAAAAGAAGAAAAGCACCAGGCCCAGATGGCGTTACACCAGCCTGCCTGAAAATCTGTGCTGACCAGCTGGCCCCCATCTTTTCACAGATCTTCAACAGATCTCTGGAGTTGTGTGAAGTGCCTTCCTGCTTCAAACGCTCCACCATAATCCCCATTCCAAAGAAACCCAAGATAACAGGACTTAACGACTACAGACCTGTGGCTCTAACGTCTGTCGTCATGAAGTCGTTTGAAAAACTGGTTCTGGCTTATCTGAAGGACATCACTGGACCCTTACTGGACCCCCTGCAGTTTGCGTACCGAGCAAACAGGTCCGTGGATGATGCAATCAACATGGCATTGCACTTCATCCTGCAACATCTGGACAAAACAGGGACTTATGTGAGGATCCTGTTTGTGGACTTTAGTTCGGCTTTCAACACCATCATCCCAACAACCCTCCAGACCAAATTGACCCAGCTCTCTGTTCCTAGCTCTATCTGTCAGTGGATCACCAGCTTTCTGACAGATAGGCAACAGTTAGTGAGACTGGGGAAATTCATGTCAAACAGCTGCTCCACCAACACTGGTGCCCCTCAGGGATGTGTTCTCTCCCCTCTGCTCTTCTCCCTGTACACCAACGACTGCACCTCTAAAGACCCCTCTGTCAAGCTCCTGAAGTTTGCAGACGACACTACAGTCATCGGCCTCATCCAGGACGGTGACGAGTCTGCTTACAGACAGGAGGTTGAGCAGCTGGCTGTCTGGTGCAGTCTTAACAACCTGGAGCTGAACACGCTCAAAACAGTGGAGATGACTGTGGACTTTAGGAGAAACCCCCCTGCACTTTCCCCACTCACCATCATGAACAGCACTGTGGCTGCAGTGGAGTCATTCAGATTCCTGGGAACCACCATCTCTCAGGACCTGAAGTGGGACAATCACATTGACTCCATTGTGAAAAAAGCCCAACAAAGGTTGTACTTCCTTCGCCAGCTGAGGAAGTTTAACCTGCCACAGGAGCTGCTGAAACAGTTCTACTCAGCCGTCATTGAGTCAGTTCTGTGTACTTCAATTACTGTCTGGTTTGGTTCAGCTACAAAATCAGATATCAGAAGACTACAGAGAACTGTTCGGACTGCTGAAAGGATTATTGGTGCTCCTCTGCCCACCCTCCAAGAACTGTACACATCCAGAGTGAGGAAAAGGACTCAGAAAATCACTCTGGATCCCTCACATCCAAGTCACCCCATCTTTGAACTTTTGCCATCTGGCCGGCGCCTCAGAGCCGCAAATACAAGAACAGCAAGGCACAAGAATAGTTTCTTCCCCCAGGCAATCTACCTCATGAACAGTTAAATGTTTCCCACTTAAACTTATGCTTATGCAAAAATGTGCAATATCCTTATATTTATTTGTTACCCCTCCATCCTAGAACATTCCTGCATCTCACTCAATCCTATTCCATTATCATCTATAGCACAATTGTTTATACACTTATTTATTTGCCAATTTGTAATTCTCCTGTAAATTTTTTTTTTTTTTTTTTTTTGTCTGTGTGTTGTTGTCTCTGTTTACTGGAAGCTTATGTCACTAAAACAAATTCCTTGTATGCGCAAGCATACTTGGCAATAAAGCTCTTTCTGATTCTGATTCTGATTCTGATAAATTCACATAAAATACTAATAATAAATTAACTTATATAACAAAGTTGAAAACAATGACAAATGGCAACATTAAACTAAATATTTCGCTGCCAAATAAACTGCAAGGGACTTCTGTTCAGCCACTCATATGAATCAAATTTTTAATGGGTTCATAAACAAAGTTTCTAAACAAACCAATTAATTACAATGAATCAAACTTCCCAATTTGCTTCCCAAGTGCTTGTCGATTTTTCACGTTTGGTTAGTACACAGTGTTACACAAGATCAACATCCTTGTTGGTCCTGGAATAACATACATATTGACCAATCGGTGGCCTCAAACTATTTAGGGTTAAAGCCAGTAACAACATTTTTATCAACCAGAGGTTGGCCTCTCTACTATAAGGTGTAGATTTATGGCAAGGGTTTGGTTAAGGATAGTGCTACATTGGCTGATTGGCTAATTCAGTTGTGTTCAATGATGCTATTGGCAGGACAAGTCCTGTTTAGGTAACCTGTTCTGTTAAGATTTTCCTGAAAAGGACCAAAAGCAGTTGAATTTGCTGAAGTCTGAGCTAATCTGAGGTGTTTAAGATACTGACCATAAATGGAAGACCGATATACCACTATAAATAATACACTTTGAGTTTGTTTAAAGGAATAGTCCTCATAAAAAAATATAATCATATCATTGTTTACATTCTATACTCTTTTGTCATGTTTGAATTGAGCAAATAATGACAGAATTTTCATTTTTTATTATCTCTTTCTCTGAGCATATTCAGCATAATGTCTCCTTTAAATACTCAGTATAATTATATAATATAGAATAATAATATAAGACATATTTCAAGTGTTATTATTCTAAAAATAAAAGTAATGATAACTCTAAGAGGGAACACTATTTTACGCATAGAGGTTAGCATTAAGACAAGTTTGTATTTGTTGAAAAATAACTTTTCCCTTGGGACCTGTTCATGAGAGGAGTGGACCAAGTTAAGTACACAGTGATTTGTTTTCATTTGTTTGACTGAGATGACTACTAATTAGGTATATTTTGCCATGTGAGGTCATTTCTTACCAAGCTATGCTGAGAAATCCAGATTGTTATTGAAAGATCTACGAGGAAACTTTATGTTGGAAGAACATTACTGGAAAGGGAGAGGAGGGAAAGGCCAAAGCCGACACAAAGAAGTCCCTCTTGAGTAAACAGGAGCATTGGAATTAATCAAAGAGCCTTTCTTTCTTTTTTTACATGTGAAATTGGCTGAAAAACTTGATCAATTCTAATTTGAGAGTTTACATGGAGGAAAACATTTAAAAAAAGAGCAGAACATGCAGATTTTTGAGGTTTGTTTCTTTCTATCTCTCATCGTAGGAACACATAAGCAAAATGCTGTTTTCCCACAGCCTGTTCATGGATTTACTGCAAATTTAAGCATTACTTTTTGTAGAGGATGAAAATATTGTGCAGCAAAACAGCAAAAGAAAGAATAAAGGGTTTATTTTATTCATTTTCTTTTGCTTATGCCATTTAATTGATTTACTTATTATTATTATTATTATTATTATTATTTTAAGTTTCCCTTTTATGCCATTTTAGGGTTCCTATTGTTTTAGGAGTCTCCTACAGTAAGTTTACATGCATGCAAGGTAAAAAAAAAATAAAAAATAAAAATTTCTTTCATTTTCTACAAACCCTATTCCAAAAAAGTTGGGACACTGTACAATTTGGGAATAAAAAAGGAATGGAATAATTTACAAATCTCATAAACTTATATTTTATTTACAGTAGAATATAAATAACATATCAAATGATGAAAGTGAGACATTATGAAATTTCATGCCAAATATTGGCTCATTTTGGATCTCATGAGAGCTACACATTCCAAAAAAGTTAGGAAAGGTAGCAATAAGAGGCCGGAAAAGTTAAATGTACATAAAAGGAACAGATGGAGGACCAATTTGCAACTTATTAGGTCAAATGGCAACATTATTGGGTATAAAAAGAGCCTATCAGAGTGGCAGTGTCTCTCAGAAGTCAAGATGGGCAGAGGATCAGCAATTCCCCCAATGCTGCGGCGAAAAATAGTGGACCGATATCAGAAAGGAGTTTCTCAGAGAAAAATTGCAAAGAGTTTGAAGTTATCATCATCTACACCAAGGCTCATTTAAAATTGACTGTGGCAAAGTGGAAAACTATTCTGTGGTCAGACAAATCAAAATTTGAAGTTCTTTTTGGAAAACTGGGAGGCCATGTCATCCGGACTAAAGAGGACAAGGACAACTCAAGTTGTTATCAGCCCTCAGTTCAGAAGCCTGCATCTCTGATGGTATGGGGTTGCATGAGTGTGAGTGGCATGGGCAGCTTACACATCTGGAATGGCACCATCAATGCTGAAAGGTATATCCAAGTTCTAGAATGACACATGCTCCCATCCATACGTCGTCTTTTTCAGGGAAGACCTTGCATTTTTCAACATGACAATGCCAGACCACATACTGCATCAATTACAACATCATGGCTGCGTAGAAGAAGGATCTGGGTACTGAAATGGCCAGCCTGCAGTCCAGATCTTTCACCCATAGAAAACATTTGGCGCATCATAAAGTGGAAGATGTGACAAAGAAAACCTAAGACAGTTGAGCAACTAGAAGCCTGTATTAGACAAGAATGGGACAACATTCCTATTCCTAAACTTGATTAACTTGTCTCCTCAGTCCCCAGACGTTTGCAAACTGTTATAAAAAGAAGAGGGGATGCCACACAGTGGTAAACATGGCCTTGTCCCAACTTTTTTGAGATGTGTTGATGACAAGAAATTTAAAATCAACTTATTTTTCACTTAAAATTAGGGGTGCTCCGATCATGACCGGCCGATCGTTGCGCATCTCGTCAGTAAAGCCAGTTGTCTAATCAGCGGTAAATTCCATCAGGTGGGTGATTTCACACAGAGCAGCTGTTACTACACAGAGCCATTGTTAACTGAGAAGCTGTGCAAATCCACGTTCATTTTCAGCATTTATTTGCCCATCTGTGTGAAATCACGCACCTGAGGGAATTTACCGCTGATTAGAGAACCGGCTTTACTGACAAGATTAATGATCGGCCGATCGTGATCAGAGAACCCCTACTTAAAATGATAAATTTTCTCATTTTAAAGATTTGATAGGTCATCTATGTTGTATTCTGAATAAAATATTGACATTTGAAACTTCCACATCATTGCATTCTGTTTTTATTCACAATTTGTACAGTGTCCCAACTTTTTTGGAATCGGGTTTGTAAAAATATGCATTTAATATCACCAAATTTTTCAGTGATTCTCAAACAATCTGTTGTAAAGCAGTTCAAAGATTCAGAATCTCCTTTTCATGAGCCTACTCTGCTCTGATTGGTCAGATGGCCCGGTATGTTGTGATTGGTCTACAGTGTACAGTGCTTGCCAGGAACAATTTCCGTAGCTTCATATTTCGAACACTCTATAGAAAATATGAACATCAGTTATTAATCATACTTACAGGTTGTGATTCATTGGAGCCAGCTGGTCCAAATAAACTGGGTACTTAGCCATCTTTCATCTTTCAGAGATTAGAGAAGCAGTCGTCAGGAAAATTATGCATATGTGGGTGGGGTCAAGTTTTTTGCGGCCGGCCAGCGTAGAATTTAGGCGGGAATTATGCAAATGTGTTACCCAGTGACATGTATGTTTCACGCTATTGGGATTCGAATACTAACAGCTCGTTTAGGCTGTACAGAGTCTATTATTTATTTTGGGAGACAATACATTTATTTATTGTGCACTTCTGGCTTCATAGCTTTGCAGATCGTTTACATTCACATAAAGCTACAGTAAATTACACACAGCATGAAAGGCAATATTGGAAATGGCATAATAGGGCCACTAGCACATAAATTGTGTTAGGTTGGTTCAACTTAATTTACTAAGTAACTGTAACTATGTTACTGTAATGGAATTATTTAACTGAATAAAACAAACAAAAGACATCTTACTATATTGCAATTCAAAGTGATTACCTTCAGCAATGTTCCATGAGGTGGGCTTGACAAGATTATTATTTTTCTCAAAATATATCAAACCCGTGAGACTTGAATAAAACACAATTTAACTTTAATGTATTTGTTTTAGTTAAGTTGTTTCACCTAAAATGTTTACATTCATAAAAGTCCAAATACTTTTTACATGTTAAAGGCATGGCTCTTCTAAAAATGAAAATTCTTCTTAATTTATTTTACCTTGGGTATTTTCAAATCTGTAAGACTTTCTTTATTCACAGAAGAAGAAGATATTTTGAAGAATGTTTCAGCTTTTTGTCCATACAGAGAAAGTAACTGGTGTCAATTGACTTTCAATGCATGGACAAATATAGAAGTTTTTAGTTGTATTTCAGAAGAAATTACATGAAGGTGATTAAACAATCAATTGTAGTTGCATCTGATCAAATTCTTATTCTTCATTCTTATTCTTTAGCTTGGGTTAAAGTAATTAATTTTACTTTGTTGGAACAGCAGCTACGCTAATTATGTCTCTATTTGTCTCTCTGTTTTGCCACGGGATGTAACTAGGATATACACAAGCTCCAAGAGATGATGCCAACCCCTCAGAGGACCTCAGATGATGCTAACCCTGAATCAACAAACAGAACTAACAAATATTGCTACAAGTGTGATTGCATCATATAATAATTGCTGTTAATGATGTTCATCGTCTGGTTGACTACGTCTTGTATACATTTTTCTGAAAAATCCTGTCATATGCACACAAACTGACAGTCACCACTTATAAGCTACTACTAAATATTGTAGAAACTTAATTTTCTGTAAAGTTGCTTTGTAATGATTTGTATCGTAAAAAGCGCTATATAAATAAATTTAGGTGATTTGGGTGAACTATCCCTTTGAGTGTATGCAATGATATACCATGAATGGTAATTCATAGAGTGCCCTTTGTGCATACAAATGTGAAAGCTTTAAATTACTTGTCCAGATATTTATCCACTTCACTAGAACAGTCAGAGAAAAGATAATATGTGCTTGCTGCTCTGCAGTCTTGTATGTCATGTACACATGTAATAGGGCTTTGATGGATACTCTTCATCACCGCTGGTCTGGTGGTTTGGGTTTGGAGATCTCTCCTGGGCCTGTGTTTATTCAGCTTTAACCCAAATAAACCCAGAGTAGCAGATCTGTACTGGGACACAGGATGCAGACCTCAGCCCTCTCAACCATCCTACCCAGCTGGGTCAAAACCTTCTCTTTTCATCTCAGTGCCTTTTGTCCCTCTATCCAAAACAATCTCCTAATCCATTAGCACTTCAGGCCCTTGGTACAATTTGCCAAAGTGGTTTTACAGTTTAGGTTGAAAGGACAGAAAGGATAAATGTTAAATGCCTGAAATAAGGTCATGTGGTTAAAACACAATCTCAAGATATTTTCACATGAAAACACACCAGTAATTCCCCAATCGTGATTTTTCAAGTTTTTACGTGTCTTGAAAAAGGCGATTGCTAACAAGCGGCTAAAGTGGCCTACAGTGGCTGCTGACATTAAGCAGATGTGTAAAGAGTACTTGAAAACCATATTTGAGTAAAAGCACAGATACAGTAGGTGGCCAACCATAGTGTGCTTTCTACCGCTGCAAGCGCTGCCGCAAGCGCCGCCGCAAGCGCCGCCGCATCTCCAAAGTGCATTTGTAGCTTTTGACTGCGGAGTGGAGCTTTAACAACAAGTTATCAAACAAACACATCAAAGCACATTTTCGCAAATAGCTGTCAGCCTAGCCTTGGTGTGTAACATTTGATGGCTGCAGTCGGAGAAAATTAAAGATAAACACTGTAGTTAAAATATTTAATATTCACATATTTTTGGTCACACAGCAAAGGCGTAATTGCAAACTAAACTAAACTTTTATTGCAACTTAACCTTTCCAAATTTTAGATTTGAAAAAGATTGAAAGTGTTGCCTGAAACTTAGTGGTGCCTAACTATAGTAAAAATCCTTTTGACTCATCATCGAGGTGATGCTACAGTAACTTACTACAAAAAAGTGTCACTGCTGCAGCACTCAGTTGAGCCCTGTTACAAAACCTAGTCATCTTGTTAACTTCCTAAACCCCATGAAACCTCATCAGTGACCGAGTTGAAACATTTTACTTTAGCCAAATCTTCAAGCATCACACCAGTGGCTCTGATCAAACAAGGTGACTCAACTAGTAATTGATTTCAATGGAGTTTAAGGTTAGCATGTTGCTATGCTAAAATCATGTTACTTTTTTATCAGTATCTTGCAGTAATGAACGAGTGCAATTGTTTATAATCAGCATTGTTCTCCTATTGTCGCCTATTACATTGTTATTTTACTGAAATTGTCACAAGGTCTTCTGGCATTGGCTTAGTTTTAAAGGATACTTGAGTAAGTACCTTAGAATTTGACAAAAATGTGGTATCCTGGAGGCTAGTTACGTATTTTTTTGTAACAGCCCGCACTTCAGGAACATGTCTGTTATATCTTAAAATGCTGCCTCCACAGGTAGCTCACTTTTTTTTGGAGCGTAGAAGAATATGATCGTTGAAGGAATTCTCTGTGAAAATAAGCAATGGCTTCTTAGTGCAAGAAGTTTGATTATGAATTCTGAAAGATATTTTTGGTCTAAAAACTGACATTATGCATATTTTCAGCTGAGGAGGATATTGTTTTAAGTAAAAAGATAATCTCAGGGTTCAGAAAGAAATTTCTTTTAGGCAAGAGAAAATATCTTTGAGAGGTGAATGGGTTTTATCCTTGGTAGGATTCTTTCGTGTCTTCTGGGTTAATTTTCTCAGCTTTATCCATCATGATTAGATTCATTCCTTTCCACTATTTTCCCATCAGCCCACCTCTCTCTCTCTCTCTCTCTCTCTCTCAGCCAGTCTGAGAATGTACTGTACTAATACAGGAGACTTGTTTAGATTCTCTCTGTCTATGAGAAACAGCCCATCATTTCTGGAGTGTTGCTTTTTCAACATAAATGTTGTAGTTAAGTCTGTAGTGGGTGATTGCTGGCAGGAACATAGGCTCCTTGGCAAATGGGCTTGGTAAGTATTTTTTTATTTATTTATTTTTTAGATGAGAAAACATAGTAAGTATAGTGAGTGAGTAGAACAGGACTAGTTAGCTTCAGTGATAAACAGTGATTTTGTTTCAGTGATTGATCTATGATTATTTCATACAGGATTATTATTATTATTTATTTTTTTATTTGATGTTTCCTTTTATTAAATTTCCTCTATATACTGTTGTGTGTTCCTGTAGGTACAGTGATTGCAATTCAGTATATAAAATTTAGGGCTGTGAATCAATCATGCAATAATTAACTGCACAGTTTTTTCTTTTTCTTTTTTCTTTTTTATTGATCACATTAGTGCAATTATCACAGTATCAAAGTTATAGCAAAAATATTAAATGAATGCTCAACACAAGAAACATTACTTAAATGCTCAATGCATTAAACATGTTAAATAGTAATGCAGAATCTTTAAATTAATATTTAACAGATACTTTGCATTAATTTTAATGCAATAAACAGTCCACATTAACCACAAAAATGTAGAAATTTTTCCAGCTCGGCCTCATGGGAGCAGCCATGTTGAAGTCACGTGACTTGACAAAAACTGCTCATTTTGAGTAGGTGATATATATTTTGACAATTTCACTAAGAAAATATGATTCTTGATTGACTTTGAAACATCAGAATATACAATGGCATCAGAAAACTGCTTTTCGCATGCTGCATCCACACCACTAGGTATGATAACGACCATATCAGCTAGTGCATTTACCAATTGATTTAGTCATTTCAGATTAAGCATAAATTTATAAACTTGATTAATCTGTTCACACCCAAGAGTAGGCTCAGTGTGTTGTTTAAAAAGTATTTAACTTGGTTAAACAATCAGTATGAATAATCAGTACTAACAGGAAGAGTTGGTTTACTCCTGTGTTTGTTACATACACCTTGTGATGCACTCTTGGACACATCATCAGTGATAGTACCTGGGGTCATAAGGGGTTTCGGGTCTTTCAACTTCAGACCCCCTCACCCAGGCGACCCGACTGGGAGTGATCAGTTCCCGGCCTGCGTCCAAGAAGCATTCGCCCACTGTTTGTCCCTCCTGATCCACAGCCATCGTGAGGCTTTTTCTGCAGCCTCTGATGCTGCACTGATGGCTCTTCTCTTGCGCGCTCCTGTGATTCCCAGGAGGTTGTAGGCCCTGCAGAGTGACCTTCCTGCAAAGCCACTTCCCCCAACCTCGATGGGCAAGCACTGTGCACGCCACCCCCATCTCTGACACTCCTCCACCAGCTCCGCATATTTCTCCCTTTTCCTTTCCCTGGGGGTATTTTCCTCGGGGACTCTCCATAGCTTCGTAGCATAATGTCTATTCTATTTTATCATTTCCAGGAAAAAATAACATAGTCACTTAACAGTTAAGTGCTTGTGGGGTATGGAGCCATACGCATCGGCTAAGTCCAGCCATAGTACAGCCAGGTTTCCTTTCCCTTCACGAGTCTCTCTAATCAGTTGTGTTACCACTCCACTGTGTTCAAGGCACCCGGGAACCCCTGGGATCCCTCCCTTTTGCACAGAAGGGTCGATGTACTGGTTCTTTAGGAGAGAGTCTGACAGCCGTTGGGAAAGGATACTGAAGAATATCTTCCCTTCTACGTTGAACAGCGATATGGTCCTAAACTGTTCTATGGTGGTTGACTTTTCCTTCGGAACCCACACCCTTTCTGCAGATTTCCATTGTTGGGCACCTTTCCCTCTCCTCCAGATGACCCTCAGAGAGGCAAGAGCTTGGGGCACCTCTTATACATCAAATATGGTACACCATTAGGTCCTGGTGCTAAGCTGGTTCTGGCAGCTTTAACCACAGTTTAAATTTCTTTCCAACAGGGCACTTTGATGTTGAAGTCAATGGTTGGTGTAGGTGGATTAATGAGGTGTCTGCATTCACCAAGGTCCTCTTCCCGGGCCACATCTCTATAGGTGTCATGCAAATAGGCATCTATCTCCTCATATGAGCAAGTCAGTTGGCCATTGCGCTTCTGGCCTAGCAGCTGCTTGGTAAACCTGAAGGGGTTAACAAGTAAGGCAACTCGTTTTTTGACTCTCTCCTTAGCCTGCCTCCTATGCCACTCTGCTCGGCGGAGGGTCAGCAGCTTCTTTCTGAGGATGCCCCAAAGTTCTGCCAGCCCTGGCTTCATATCCTCGGTTGCCCCCTTGAACTGCCTCTTCAAGAGTCAGAGTTCCTGTCTCAGCTGTGCAATCTTCTCTGCCCCGCGGTTCTTGGATTACTGGTTTGTAGCTTCTCTACCAAGCCAAACCTTTCGGTGGCAATGCTGGCTATCATGGTTGTCATTGTTTGTAGTTTCCTGTCTGCAATTCCCTTCATCGTAGCTTCCAGGATACCATCCACATCATCATCAAATTGCTGCCACTCCCTCCCTTTGCTGGCTGGAGGCCACTTAACCCGCCGTTGGTGTTGTGGGATGCCTGGTGCTTGGGCTCCGGGAACATGGAAGTTCTGAGCACTGTGAGGTGACTCCGGGCTCGGCTCCTCCTGCGTCTCACCAAGGTCCTCTGGAGTGTGCAGGTTCTGTGCACTTCGGGATGGCTCCCGGCATAGTTCCTCCTGCATCACAACGAGGTAGTTCCTTGAGCGCTGCTCTGGCTGCACTTTCACCAAACATCCCATCTTGGTCTGGTGGATCTTCAGACCTCGTGGGTTTTTGCAGCTCTTTCCACATACACAGATAGTGTTCATCGTCGATTGTCCGTTCAGGTGGTTCGTTGCCTGATTTACCGTCCATTTGGGGTGCTCATCCATGGGGGTATTTTCCTCTGGGACTCTTCGTAGCTTCGTAGCATAATGTCTATTATATTTTATCATTTCCAGGAAAAAATAACATAGTCACTTAACAGTTAAGTGAATGAATATCAAATACAAAGTTATTTAACAAGCATGCAATTGATGCAATGAACCTGATAGTTCCTTCCCATGAGAGTTGTTCTCAGTTGTACTGAAGAGTGTGAGTACACGATACAGACTGGCATACTGGGGGCCCTATCATACACCAGGTGCAATGCGACGCAAGGCACAGCGCAAGCGTGTTTATTAGTTTCAGTCCAGCACGGTCGCATTTTCCCGTCCAGCGCCACGCCGTTTAATTAGCAAATGCATTTGCGCCCATTTGTGCGCCCATTTGTGTGCCCATGGGCGTGCTGGTCTAAAAAAGAGGTGTGTTCAGGTGCATTGCTGGCGCATTGCTATTTTAAGGAGCTGAAAATAGACTGTGCCATAGACCAATTCAAACCTGGTCTAAAGTCAGTGGTGCAATATTGTTTTGTTATTTAAAGAGCCCATTGGTAGAAAATGCACCTCTGGGCGGGTCCACAGTGCACGTTGACTTTGCTTATTAAACACAGGGATGCACATCACACAAACATGCCAAATATTAAAAACAAAAGGATTACAGTGTAAAAGAATATTATTGTGTAGGCTACATAAATATAAAAATTTAATGATGGATAGTCATTGCGTGTATTAGAATTAGGCTACCTATTTGCAATTCAGCCTATAACTACTTAATATGAATGAAATTCTACTTCATCCCATGCCGCCTTCACCTCGGGAAGCTTTGGTGGATTCCTGCTTGTCCCCCGGAAATGATCTCCTTGCGCGCTTTAACTTTGCACACGAGCAGATCGGTTTCTTCGCTTGAGAAGTATTCAGCTTTTCCGCCAACAAGTTCCGCCATGTAAATAGCGATCCGCCATGGCGCGAATGCATCTCGCTGTTAAAGGGAATGAGAGATGACACTCTGATTGGTTTATAGAACGTTACGTCCATTACTTATTAAGAGAATAGAGACAACCCATTCCAGAAATGCGCCCCGGTGTACGGACCGTTTTTCTGTCGTTAAAATAGCAAAAGTGGATTTGGACACGCCCTGAGTGCACCTGCGGCGTGCGCTTTAGATCGTTAAAATAGGGCCGTGGAATCTGTTCCTAATGGGAAAACTGTCTTCAGAAAGACAAAGGCCCATTGAGTGTTGGCCGAGTGTCTTGGCTTAGAGTGGATTATATCCATTTTAGTGACATCACGAAATAAAGGAGGCTATTCCGCAAGCAAAGCTCCTCTGAATGGCACTGTTATCAGCACCTCAATAAGCAGTTTGGCTCAGACCAGGGGGGTTGAGGTTCCCTGAGGATTGCTGAAACACCTTCTCTTTTGCTGTATTATGTCAAAGAGGAAATTGTTTACTGTTGTTTATAGCAACGTTTTTCAGCCTAATTGGCTGTCAAAAACTTGTAAAGGCCTTTGGCATTAATAGATGCCAGTTGGCTGTGTACCACTAATAAAATCACCCTCTTCTCAAATGGCTCTGAATAGGCCTGATAATATTCCTTGCTTGAATTCATTGGGAGTTGCTTGTCAAAGCTGTTGGTGGAGGAGTTTTAGAAGCCTATAGATTATCTCACCTCATTGACTCCCAAAAGACATGTGGCCTTAGAGGAGGGATTGATGAGGTGTTTTAAGATATATAAATGACAGCTGTGTGCCATGACTTTTATTCATAAATTCATTATTTGTATTTATTATCAAGATGTATTAATTTGTTTTAGTTTATTTATTTGTTGTGTAATATTTTATTTATAATTGAATTTAATTTCAATTACACATAACTGTACAAAAGTTTGGGGTTGGGAAGATTTTCTTATGTTTTTGAAAGAAGACTGCAAGGCTGCAATTATTTGATCAGAAATACAGTAAAAAACAAAAATAAAAAAAAAATAAAATAAAAACTTATATTTGTGAAATGTGAATATATATATATATATATATATATATATATATATATATATATATATATATATATATATATATATATATATATATATATATATATATATATTCTATTTCATTACATTTTAAAATGTAATTTATTCATGTGATTGCAAAGCTAAATTTTCAGCTGCCATTATGCCTTTACTCCAGTTGTGATACTCCAGTGATACTTTTTGCAGGATTCTTTGATGATGCAAAGTTAGAAAGAACTGCATTCACTTTAAATATTTATTTTTTATTTTTTTGTAATAATGTAAACTGTCACTTTACTGTTACTTGATCAATTGAATACATGCCTGCTAAATAAATGTATCAATTTCTATTTACTTTTTATTATAAAAAATACTGACCTAAAAACTGATTATACAAACTTTGTATATTATATTATATTATATTATATTATATTATATTATATTATATTATATTATATTATATTATATTATATTATATTATATATTCTTAGTTGGCCAGTAACTAGTTACTTTAATAATATAACTTTTTGCAATAAATAGTAGTTTAACTAATTACTAACAAGATTTCAGTGATAATATTATAGTTACCATCCATAAAACAGCTTGTTACTTAATTACTTTTTATGCCTCAACCCCTACTGATTTGAAATCCAACAATCCAATAATTCCTAGATTTATTTTCATAATTTTCATGACTCGCACAGACACAAGAAATCACCAGTGCATCAGGAAAGCTTGGAATATGGAAAAGCTTACATTAAGGAGATGGAAATATTTCCATTAAACTGATTTTGTCAGGAGAAAAGGTGATCTAAATACAGATGTTTAAGTTGTGGCATTACATTACTTTACTTTACCACCCACATCCCTGTGATCCCAATATACGTTGTAAATTATATTACTATAATTAAAATTGTAAAACTTTTTTTATTTTATTTTTATTTGGGTAACAGAGATTGGGTAACTAATTAGCTTCAAGCTACACATGGCAGTTAATACAACACTTTTTTTCACCATTAATCACCATTTAGTAGTGTTTGTAAAAAATTCTGACAGCAATTCAATGAAGATTTTGGTCAAATGATGAGGCAGAAATATATTGTTAGTAACATTTTCTTCAAATAGAGACATTTCCAAACTCGAAAGTCATTTGCATTTGTAAATACATTTGGAATGCAATTAATACACGATTATTACTGTCTTTTCCCTCCGCAATCTGTATGATCCGTCGTTTCCTCATTTGTGACAGATTTATTTAGAATTTTGCTTAATTTGCTGCATGGCTGTTAATCCAGCCTGGGAACTGGAAAGGCAGTTAGTCATGTGTGCCCCTGTGTCCTCACAGGCCTTTCAGCAGCTCTGGCTAAAGGACTCCATAGTATTGATAGTCCCCTTGCTTTGTGTCAGTACAGGCTCACGGCCAAGCCTTTGTCTCAAGACAGATGCAGTTGAAAATAGTAAAATAATAAATAGTTGACGAGCAGCATGGTTCATGCTTATTTATTAACAATTAGATGCTCCAAAAAAGCTCTGTTCTTTGGGCCTTGTGTTTGTGATGTTCGCCAAGAGTTGCAAGGATGTGGGAAAAGAGTGTTATAATTAGTCTGAAAAAAAAAAAGTTCTAAATTATTTTGCAGTTTACCCTCATTCGTTTTCTGCTTTTTAGTTGCATTTAATATATTTAAAGGAAATGTTTAGTGGCTTTGACAGTGTTGGGCAAGCTACCTGGAAAAAGTAGTAAGCTAAGCTAACAGTTGTTCTTCATTAAATGAAGCTTCAATACACTAAAGCTGCAACCCTGGGAAATGTAGCAAGCTAAGCTACCGCAACATGGCAAAAGTAGTTTACAACATCTAAGCTATTAAAAAAAGTGATCTCTCAGTGATCAATAAAAATGTCAGCCAAACAGAAAGACAGGCATAATCAATTTGACATCAAAAATCAGTACCAAGTACAGGGCTGGATTTACCTCACATTGTGACATATGCAAAATATATATTTTTTATTTTCTGTTGGCCGGAAACGACCTATTGGTAGTAAGTATTGTGGCTTTATTGTAGGCTATACAGATACATTTATATAAATGGTAATGCTTCACAATAAGGTTCATTAGTTAACATTAGTTAACTAGTGAAGTTAATATGAACTAATACTTCTGCAGCATGTATTAATGTTAATTTTAGCATTTACTAATGCATTATTAAAATCATAATGCATTAGTAAATTAGTTGTGTTTGTTAACATTAGTTAATGCACTGTAAACAAACATAACCTACCAATGAACCATTGTATTTTCATTAACTAACATTAACAAAGATTAATACTGTAATAAACTAATTGTTCATTGTATGCTCATGTTAGTTAATACATTAGCTAACATTAGCTAATTAAATCATATTGTATAGAGTTATCTTATAGGCTTACAGATAGGCTGTCATTATATTATTAACAACAAAATCAAGTTTAAATACGAAGTTTTCTACCTGGTCTCATGGCAAATATGTACCTGACGGGATGTTTTTGCGAGACGCAAAATACGTACCAATAAGTACATATCACTGCAGTTTCCAAAAGAAATGAACACTAGAGGCAGTAAAACTCAGACACCTTTTATTTCTTTTCACACAAATTTACAGTGTTTCGATTAATATAGTATTTTTTTAAAGACACAATTACTTCAAGGATATTATGTTAGGGCTTCAAAACAATATTAATATGCTGGGAGATTTGAAAACACATATCCAGCTTCATATCAATGGGTTTTCAGAGGTGGTAGGTTTGTTCAGTAGTATGGAGGCGGACTTCAGCCGTGGAGCTCCGGTTTGAATCTCGTGTAACCGCGGTTTGACAAAGCAGTTCAAATCTACATTAAAGGAAGTTGAAATGGCCCGGTTGGATCAATAACACTATTGGTTAGGTTTAGGGTTGGGTTTGGTGTAGTGCATATTTCCAACCTGAAGGAGCATTAACTTTTATCGATAGTCCCCAGATATTTTAAAATTCGGAACCGCCGCAATACGTACCAGAAGCAACGTAATAAAAACACAGCAATATTTACCTAAATAAACCTAATAAAAATGTGCCAGGGTTCATGTATTAAAACCGTGTTTTAGTGCCACTCATTGGACATTTTTCTTTGAAACTGCTGCAAAACGTTCAGTAAGGTATGTAAAACCGGTGTTGCAGAAACGTACCCAGAGGTACATATTTGCCATTAAACTGGGTGGGAAGTTTTTGACCAGGGAATGCTTTTTCCCGACATGACCGCCACATCAAAGGCAGGACATGCATCGCATTTAGGTTTTCATGAACTCGCAGGTTATACAGTTTTCTTTCACTATGTGGGCACTTTTTTTCTGTTATTTGGCTTAAATATCATATTATAAAATATTCAACTCTTTGCACAAGCTATTTGGCTGTGACTCTACAACAAATGTTGGACTGAGACACTCTTCACCGCTCCTCAAATACCAAAAACATTTTTTTAGCCTTTATAAATACAGTGTTTCTTCAGTAAAGAAAACATCTCAGGTTACTTGTGTAACCATGATTCCCTGGGTAGGGAAACGAGTAAATACTCAAGTATCTCTCTGATCTGGACGCAAGCGCTGACGCCTTGTCCGGATCACATCCCTTAGGCCTTGCCTACCTTCCTTTAACCCGTGATTCCTTCAAACCCCTACCCGCAGGTGGGGGAGGAGCGCAAGTCTTATACTTTAGCCTTCTGTGCCCATCTCTGATTCTCAGGCCGAGATGGACCAGGACCCCTCTGATGTTCGGGCTCAGACCTGGACCTTCATGGAATGAAGGATTTGAAGGCAGCTGAGTGCATATTCTCCTCTCTGAAGTTCTCGACCACCTCATCTACGGAAGTACAGAAAAGTTTGGAAGGCGAAACATGAAGAAAGCCTTTTTCTTTTTTCCCGATATCTGCAAGGTTCATCTACAAATGCCTGTCCGTTACTACCATAGCCGCCATAGACCTGCCCGTGATGGAGGCGGCCTGGTAGCATGGAGAGCGAGATCTGTGGTGCAGCACAGTTCAGCTACCTCATCGCGAGAAAGGCCCTCGCCTTTTTCTAGGTCTATCAGTAGATCAGCCTGATATGCCTGGAGCACCGCCATCGTGTGCAATGAAGCCGCAGCCTGACCTGCTGCTGCATATGCCCTGCCATTTATGAGAGATGGGGGATTAGATGGCAATGAGGGGGTATTAAGACAGGACGTCTCACCCATTGAGAGAGAGCTAGCCAGCACCTCTTCTACCGGGGGCATCCTCTTGTAGCCTTTTTCACGCCTCAGCTTCTTCACCATCCTCAGACATCTCCTGCTTTTCCTGTGCCGAACCCAGCAGAGCACTGTCCCTCGGACCAGACGATGTTAAGGAAACAAGAGCAGAGCTTTGTCACTGGAAAACGCTAACAAGGCATGCAAATTGCCCCCTCAAGGACATTGTGTGTGTACCCTTCGCTCAACTAAAAAAGGCAGAGACCGTGTGTCATCAGTTGTCAAATAACGATGACATGAATGCACATATCCTCTAAACATTTTGTTATTGCTCACCATGATAGGATAAAGTTCGCTCTTACCACATTCAAAATACATTCTTCAAACAAAAAGTCAAGTGAAGATGAAGAAGATGATGACATGTTCTCCCGGACGTGTTCTCTTGGTGTTTTTCAAGGTATGCTTCAGACACAGGTCACAATGAGGTGTTCCCCATAGCAACCCCTAGAGGATGCAGTTCGAAGTTCCCTTGAAAGGGAACGCTGTGCTTTTTCAGTTAACAGTTCTTTATTTAGCTTCAGACTTCAAACTAGCTGAGATCCTCCAAAAAGCACACAGCACTTCATTCACGAGAGAGGTGGGAGGAATAATGAGCTTTGACTGACAGTTTGAGAAGCGTCACTTACTGATCCAGGATCAGTGATCCTTAGCAGTTATATTTGCAATTTGAGCTTGGGCTTCAGAAATGCTTTGGAAAATGTTGCTTTTGTTCATGCTACCATGCTACTTGATCAAAAACAGAGCTTCACTACTGAAAAGCTATTTTATTCAGAAAACAGCAAAGCTACCTCCACGCTACTGAGAAATGTAGTCAAACTAGTAGCGTCACTACTTGTAGCAATGCTACTGACCGTGACTGGGCGTTGATTAGAACTGTTTCACCCTTTAAGCTAAATCATGGAATTTATGAGACTAGTTAATTCTTTTTATATACTTTAGACACCTAGAACAGATCTGCGTTTATGCATCGATCACCTTTAGGTGTAAAGCGTTAATATAGGTAACTTGTCCTAGACATACTGTAGGCTCAGTGGTCAGTCATATGCTATATTCGACAACCAGGATCAGAGAATGAAAGTCATTGGAGTCAATTCCCTTTTGATTCAAATCGATTCTCGATTCTCAATGCCTTGGAATTGAGAAATTAATTATTAATTTTTAAATGATTCAAAATCCTATTTTGAGTGTTTGTTCTGAGGAACAGCACATGAACTTTATCTTTCCTGGACTGTCATCAGTCTATCAATTTCTTTTGTTCACAGATCTTATCTCATTCACATTATTCCATTTCCAATTCTAGTTTGCTTTCTGACAGGTGAAAGTTCTCTCGCTGATTGAACAATAGCAGGGAACTCTGGGAGTTTTTGTGGCTACTGCACATGCTCAACGGCGTATGCCCATTCGCAAGAAGCCATGGTCTTCAAATATGTGTCTTTGTTTACTCCTCTGCGGATTCCCAATAGAAACGGGGAACCTCTTATGGCCTGAGCTGCAGATGTACCCCGTTTATGACCGTGTTTGATCCCAGAGTCCCATCATAAAGGATCTGCATTCTTGCTTAAAACCCCTGCCCATATTACAGAGTTACTGTCCTGTATTTATCTATATAAAACAGAGACTGTTCGTGTGATTTATGGCAGGACTGCTTTTGATGAGGGGGTGAGTTGGGTCTTGTTGCTTTGCAGAAAGAAATAGACAGTGCAAAATATGTTTTTAATCAGCGGTTGACTTGAGAAACCCTGCAGAAGAATGAATGAATTCTCCAAATCGGACTTTTCCTGTCTTCCATAGTGCAGATCTGTATCAGTGAACAGGAGATGCTGGATGAATCAGTGAATCCTTCAGGTGGAATGCATTATTTTGAGGAGATGTGCATGCTGACACAATGTGGGTCTCTTATAGGAAAAGATCACGTTGGATAAACTGTTTCCTCAAATAGCTTGGTCCATTGAAACAGTGTTGTACAGTTATGAGCAGAAATCTAAATGTATAAGTGAACAGAAGAAGAAGAAACAAACTAATTGCAGTCTAATTATGGTTGGGTTTCTCTTTTCATACTTTTTTGATTTATAAATATACTTAGAACAACAGAATCCATTTGCACAAGAAGGGCGGCAGTTGCTCAGTGGTTCATGTAGGTTGTCTACAGACCGGAAGGTTGGTGGTTCAATCCCACGCTCCACCTGACGAAGTGTCGAGGAGTCCTTGAGCAAGACATCTAACCCCAACTGCTCCTGACGAGCTGGATGGTGCCTTGCATGGCTGACATCGCCGTCGGTGAGTGAATGGGTGATTTGTAAATTTGTAAAGCGCTTTGGATGACCATGGGGTCTGTTGAAAGCGCTATATAAATGCAATCCATGAACCAATACATGCATTTTGTTTTCAGTACTAGCATGAAGTTTATTGCACATTTATTATGGCAAATTATTATTTGTCTTCACAATATACATTTTTAATAACAAATGTGAGCAAAACTGTCATATTGCAGCCTTGTATGCAAACAGATGTGTAACAACTAATATAAAATTGTTCAGAGCAACGCTGGTTGTAATGGCCCTGTGTCAGTAGATCTGTTTGTACAAAGGATTGTTGAAGCTTATCAGAACTATTTTCCTCTTGGATGAACTTATGTTCCATTATGACATCTTCTAGGAAAAGAGGGAATCGGTTCCTTGAGTGAAAGTTCCAGATAAGTCAACCAGAAATTGTAGACCTGTATTTTGGTTCAGATCTGCAGCGTTTTGACAGTTACGTACTGGAAAACTGGAGCAAACTTTTGGATGATTCTCCAGTATTACCAGGTGTCTTAAATACACTACTCTCTTGGCTTGTGTGTATATATATATATATATATGTGTGTGTGTGTGTGTGTGTGTGTGTGTGTGTGTGTGTGTGTGTGTGTGTGTGTGTGTGTGTGTGTGTGTGTGTGTGTGTAAATTCCCCATCTGTTTTCCGATACAAATCTTGGAAAGTGTTTATCTCCATTTTGACCAATTTCCTGATGTTGTGCTGGCTTAAAACTAATTCCTTTAAACTCTAAGAAACCACCACACTGCAAGTAACATTCAGTGACAGAAACCTGTCCATCAAATATGCTTTTTTAAACATGGCTGATCAAACGACAGAGAGCGAAAACAGGTTGATGTTACTTTGACAGCTCGACGACCCAAACTCAGGGCCTCTCTATGATTAATCCCCATTTTGTGGCTGCGAGCACCTGCTTTTTTGGGGGGACAGCGGTGCTTTACGAGACTCCAGCTATGAAAATAAGTGCATGCAGGAGTGGGCCATGCACCGCAGGGCTTTGAAATGCAATTAAGTACTTACAGCATCTGTTACTGCAACAAGAGTGCTACAGCTTTTGAGGACGACTGAGGAGCTGCCAAAGGTTCTTACTGACTGGATGCGCTCCAGACGTTTGATGCAGCAGCCTGTGGATCTGTTGTTCTTGAATGACACTCTTAAATATACACTATAACTAAAGTCTATACCCCGTGCGTGTGCTTCAATATCCTGGTACATGTTTACGGGGAAGAAAATCTAATGTGGTTATTTATGTATGTATGTGGTATTTATGTATGTATGCTTTGCCTCTCATTGCTTCTGTGGGTTTGTGTATTACAATATTGGTGACATATCAGAGGGCCCTGTTTTATGGTGAAATTTGTATCTTTCCATTATGTATGGCCATATACAGTACAGTACCGTTCAAAATGTTATGATTGGTAGATTTAAAAAAAAAAATTTTTTTAAACAACTTGTCTTATGCTCACCAAGGCTGCATTTATTTGATGAATATATATATAAATATATATATATATATATATATATATATATATATATATATATATATATATATATATATATATATATTGCAAGTGATATTTTTGTATATTATATAGTTTAGTATATTTTCTGATTTAATACATGTTAATGTGTAATTTATTTATCTGATGGCAAAGCTGAATTTTCAACAGCCATTGTTATAGTCTTTAGTGTCATGAGATCTTTTAGAAATGGTTCTAAATGTTGATTTAAAGACATTTTTTAATCAATATCAGTGTTGAAATTAGTTGTGTTGCTTAATATATTTGTGGAAACCATGATATATATTTATATCAGGATCCTTTGATGAATAGATAGTTAACATGAATAGCATTTATTTTTTTATTAGAAATGTCTGCACTGTCACTTTTGATCAGTTTAATGGATTAATAAACTTGTTTATTTAGTTTAATTAAATTAAAGACAGTTCATAACATGTATAACATAACAGCAATTAAATTAAACTAAATTAAATTACATAATATTCACTAAATTCAAAAGTGAACATTAAAGAAAAAAAAAATATTGATTGCATTTGTAACAAAAACTCCTTTATTTTGTTCTGTAATCTAATTATTGTATTAGCCCCCAAATGTTCCTAAATTATGACCAAATGTCAATCTGGTTCTCACACAAAGCTATTGATCGGCTTCAGAAGAACTGGACTATAGAGTGTTGCTACATTTACTGTATGGCACTTTTATGGTGTTTTGTGTTCTTTTTGAAGCTCCAAAGCTCCAGGCTCCAGGATGTCAGACTGTACCTTATCACATGTCTTGGTGGGATCCTTTGAGTATGTCCTTTTTATCAGTAGCAGCTCTGTCTTTGACCTAGTAACAATAACGATTGCACTCTCCTCTCCCCTGTTTAAGTACTCCCTCTATTTTACTTGTAATAGAGGGGTTTTCGCATTCTGATGGGAACCTAGCAAAGATATGCCAAACAACCATGATCCCAGGGTAAGACATCAGAAGGTGATCAGCTCTAGTTTATTCAGCAGGGGTTTTGTGTTCCACAGTCCTCGTTGGCATACAGAGGAGTAAAAGAGAAAGCTTTTGTACATGAGTGCAGTTGAGTCAGCATATATCCGCGTGGAGCATTTGTGTTGTAACTGCATCCTACAGCGGAGTCCTTCAGTGTCTGGAGATCATAAAACAGACTCTCCAGATTCCAAAGCAAGAATTGGATTTGGTTCCAAATTCACAAGTGATCTTTGTTCATTGGAATGAGACACTCTGGGATATTGAAGATTGTGTTAAAAAATAAAAATAAATAAAATTGATAAAAAATCTTTTCTATTTGAGAAAGCTTTCAGACTTGTATTGATTAAAACAATACATTCACAAATAAATGACCTGAATCATTCAAAAAGACTCTAATAAAGACAAATAATTCATTAAATTAACTCATACAATCCAATTAATTACACTATAGATAATTATTACAGTATGTAATTATTAGTATAATTATAGTATAAGAATAATTTCTCATCACCCACCCCTACCATATATGCATCAAAGATTGTCAGCTGTTTTTATGAATTATTGCACACTGTGAATATTTTTTACAAATCCTCAGATTCCACCTAGTATGCCAACACATGACTCCTAATTGCTTGCATTTTTCTTAATGTGGTTTCAAGTCTTTATCCACCCTGTTTTAAATGTTTTATGAGTTGTTTTCAAATTCACGCTTTATTTAAATTCAGGCGTGGTGGCGTTTTGATCATGAATCCTTCACAAAGCCTTCTGTTCATAGTCAAAAATTTCCCAGAAAAATAGAAAGCCTTTCTTGTCAGCCCTTTGCTGATGAATTACGAACTGAAGGATAGTTGTCTCATTTTGTTACCTATTTTCTCTTGTTTTCTGGCAGAAAGAGAGCATGACCTTCTGGGTAGGTGATGGCACACGGCTTGTGGAAGTCATGGCCGTTTGGGCTGTTCTCTGCCTGTGTGGCCCATGCAAGGCTAAAACTAATCAAACACCAACTATCAGACTTCCATCTGGCTCTTATCAAAGCACCATTCATCTGAAAAACTTCAAGTGGCAGGAACAAATTAATTAAAATGATGTTGGGCTTCCATACATACTGTGTCAAAGAGCTGGCTAGTTAACATCGGATACAAACACAAAAATTTCCCTTTATAATCCACTCGTACACATACACAGCTGTTTAATTCCCTTGCTGCTCCACCCAGTAAATCCTCTCCAGTTTTGGTTTACAGCGCTTTTGAGTGATCTCATCATTACCTGCATTTTTGCCTAATGTTTCCCACCTGCCTGTGTTTATCTGTGTTTTCTGACCAATCACCCACTCCATGTTTGGACCGACTGAAAGGATGAAAGCAGAGAAGCCATTTTTTTGTGCCACACACTCATATTGTGGAGGTTTTCACTGTAATTACTTCTCTACATAAATGAAGAACAGAGTGAAGGAGGTGGAGGGAGAGAAAATAAGTGCTTTAAACTTGTCGTTTAAAGTTGTAACGGAACTAGTAACGGAAGTAGGGCCAGAACTTTTCCTCCATGTTTTTAAGGAAATTCAAGAGGAATGGATTATGGGGGGGGGGGGGGGTTATTAAACAAAAATGGTAGGCTGGGGACTTGGTTCTGTGCATCATTTTTTTGGAATGGATGGAACTTAAAATGGACTTATTATGCCCCCTTTCACAAGATGTAAAATAAGTCTCTGATGTCCCCAGAGTGTGAAGTTTTAACTCAAAATACTTGTTAAATAGCTTGTTAAAATTGCCACTTTTAGGTTATGAGCCAAAATGCATATTTTCTGTGTCTTCCCCTTTAAATGCAAATGAGCTGGTGCTCCAGGGAAGAGTGCGGAGCTTTAAGAGCTCAAGCACCTGACAATACCGGTCCTAGCCTGTGCGAATAAACACTCCACTATTAGTACAAGCCTGTTATCTTAACAGAAAACGTCTCGGTTAAGTATGGTAACCCTCGTTCCCTGAAGGAGGGAACAGAGAAGCCACGTCGGTGACTGACGAATATGGGATATCGCTTCGATAGACCAATCTATGGAGCCAATGCACATTGGCATGCAATTATTGCATCCAGCTGCCGCTGATCACTGTGTGAGTATAAGAAGGCAGCAGGTGCAATGCATACCAGGTTTTCGCTAAGGAGCCGAGCCGGGGACCCGGCAGCTCAGCGGCGGTACAGCAACCATGGCGACGGTACGGGACGCCATGTCGGTGTATGTGACGAATATGGGATCCCTATCAAAGCGCCATGGCTGCTGCTCCTTCCAGTGCCCTGTGCGAGCCGCCTGCTGCCCTATTAGGTGTAGGCCGGGGCTCAGAACAAGTAGCTCCACTCACCGTTGTCAAAGCACTACAGTGAGACTGGATAACACTGGGAAAACATACGCCTTCCGCTTGGAACCGGGACGCTGCGGAACCCCCATCCTTCCCGAAGGAGGTCTCGGAGGCAAATACACATATAGCATCCGTTTAGTCTGCCAGGGAAACACGGGCTCTAAGGCTATACCGTGGACTATAGGTCTCAATATGGAACCCACCCTTCCATGGTTCTCACGGATTCATCATGAAGGCCTGGCGCCAGATGTTCCGCCGCGTCCGGCTGTTTAGGGTGATGGAGGATCTCAACAGGGTCTACAGTACGGACACTCTGGAGTAGTTTAAGCAAGCCGACACTAACCAGGGCCTCTCAGTGCCGCCACTACTCGTTTGAGGTGAGAACACAGGAGGATACCGACTCTACACGAAGGCTATAGAACCTAGCGAACGTGTTAGGGGTCGCCCAACCCGCAGCTCTACAAATATCTGTCAGCGAGGCGCCACCAGCCAGCGCCCAGGAGGATGCAACACTTCTAGTTGAGTGAGCTCGCAACCTGAACGGGCAGGGCACACCCTGAGCCTGATAAGCCAGGGTTATGGCATCCATAATTCAGTGGGCCATCCTCTGCTTAGAGACGGCACTCCCCTTCTGCCGGCCCCCATAACAGACAAAGAGCTGGTCTGAGGTCCTGAAGCTTTGTGTCCGGTGTGCTCGGACGGGACAAAGCACAGCCAGGGCTGGCTCTGCCTCCTCCAGGGGCAGCGCTTGCAGGTTCACCACTTGGTCTTTGAAGGATGTAGTGGGAACCTTGGGCACGTAGCCAGGCAGGGGCCTCAGGATTACCTGAGAGTCAGCCGGCCCAAACTCTAGGCACGAATCGTCGACCCAAAATGCATGCAGGTCCCCTACCCTCTTGATGGAGGCCAGTGCAAGCAGGAGCAGAGTTTTCAATGAAAGAAACTTTAACTCAAATGAATGCAAAGGCTTGAATGGGCCCTGCTGTAGTGATTTAAGCACTAGAGTCAGGTCCCAGGTCCCTCTTTTAGAGAAATTTGCTCTTTAGGAAATGCTCTTTTAGTGCTGGGGCACACAGGGGAATTGGCCGCTTGCAACACGACAGGGGCAGTGCAACCTGAAGTGTGCAATCCACTCGACACAGGAACGACCGCCGCTGAAGCACTGTCTCGCCAACACATGAAGCTTCAGAGAGCGTGCTGAACTCGTAGTCCACAGCAGACACAGTTGAGCAGAGCGATACTAACGCTCGGCTCCGAAGCGAAAAGCTGGTATGCATTGCACCTGCTGCCTTTTTATACTCACGCAGTGATCAGCGGCAGCTGGATGCAATAATTGCATGCCAATGTGCATTGGCTCGTTTAGTTTACACTCGAAGTAGATTGGTCTATCGAAGCAATATCCCATATTCGTCGGTCACCGACGTGGGCGTCGAGAGTGACCGACTGAAAGGGAATGCACTCGGTTTAAAAGTCAGTCATCTGATTGTACTGTGCATAAAAAATGCACTTTATGAATTACACAGACGGGAGCCCGATAAAAAAAATAACTCATGGTGCCATTGCATGCTATTACAAACTTTATAAGCCCCACTTGTGATTATGAGCTTGACTAATTCCAGCGGTCGTCTTCACGTTGCTTTCATATGCAATTTTAACTCCCACTTTCCTATTCACGATCATTCTGGCAGCACGTGAAGGCAGCATCAGTTCTAGCTCTACCAACATTAGCCTTACAGAGTGCCAAGAAGGTCTTTCAGAAAGGCATTCTGGAAAACTAATGTGTGATACTTACTTCTTCTGGAGGTGTAGCTGGTTCACAAACAGTTGGAACTGCTCTAAACTGCTTTACTCTGACCCTCGTTCACAAAGCAGTCCGGTGTAAATGATTCGCACAGAAATAAACAAAATTAATCCACCTCATCTTCAGGGTTTCAGATTTCAGGAGTAAATGGACATGTGGATTCATACATCCAGCTACAGAACACCTAAAGCGCTTGGGAGAGATTCTCATCAGTGGAGCAATGGTGGATCGTGTTCAACTTGCTGTGAACTGTCAACTTTCATGGGTGAGGCCTGTAGCTAATGTAACATCACATTAGCAGCAATGCTGAAAACAGGTAGTTAGGAGACTCCATGTCCATGTCCATCCCTTTATGACTACAGTGTACCCATCTTCTGATGGCTACTTCCAGCAGGATAATGCACCTTGTCACAAAGCTCAAATCTTCTCAGACTGGTTTCTTGAACATGACAATGAGTTCACTTTACTCAGATGGCCTCTGCAGTCACCAGATCTCAATCCAATAGAGCAGTTTTGGGATGTGGTGGAACAGGAGATTTGCATCATGGATATGCAGCCAACAAAACTGCAGCAACTGCGTGATGCTATCAAGCAATATGGACCAAAATCTATGAGGAATGTTCCTAACATCTTGTTGAATCTATATCATGAAGAATTAAGGCAGTACTGAAGGCAAAAGGGGGTCCAATCTGATACTAGCAAGATGTACCTAATAAAGTGGCCAGTGAGTGTAATTCTGTCATTATTTACTAATCCCCTTGTCGTTCCAAACCCCTATGACGTTCTTTCTTTTATAAAACTGCTCTTTTCCACGTGAATGCAAAGTCTGGAGCTGTCAAGCTTTAAAAAGAATGCAAAAGCACCAAATAAAAGTGGTCCATACAACTCAAATGCAGTATTTCTAGTCTTCTGAAATCATACAGTAACTTGACTTAAGAAACAAACTGACATTTAAGACATTCACTGATAATAAGCTGTTAACAGTCCATTAAAACCAAATCGGTAATCATGTGAATCATTTGTGAATGAATCAGTCAAACTGGATTCTTGAACTAGATCAGTATTGACAGAAACAATCTGACTCAAAAGAATGATTCTTTTACAACATGTTGCCATTCTTGAACAAGTTCTGACAATGAAAATGTTCAACAAATGTTTGAAGATTTATCTCTAGAGTGTGTCTGTGTGTTTTCAAATTTTCCCATTCAGATCCCACTTTAACGCTTGCCCACAGCCCCCTACAGCAACTGAGAGGCAGCAAAATTACTGCGCATACTTTTATTGCAGGATAATTATTATTATTATCATCAGACAGAGGCGTTCCCACACAGGTTTTAGAGGAGACATGACCTTGAACCTCAGAAAGTGCTGAAAAGGTTTTAAAGTTGTAAATGCTGATTCATGTTTTCATCCTTGTATTCCCTCTCTTTAGTTTTCTAAGGGCCACTCAAGGGCAGCAGGTGCATTTGGTATGATAATATTTGAACAGCAATGCCTCAGGCCACATGTAACTCAAACACACTTTCACTCTTAAAGGGTTCACCCCAAAATAAAAATGTGTTCATCCTCGTGTATCATGTCCAAATCTGTATGACTTCTACATAACACACAAAAAAAGTTGATCTAAAAAAAAGAATATTGGCCCTCATTTTCATTGAATGGAAAAATATCAGATATTCAGTTATTTTCTTTTTTGTTAAACAATGAATCTTCTTTTAAGTGTTTAATGTGAGTTGGCAAATTATGCATTATCAAATCGTTAGATTTTGGTTATAGTAGTGCCATATTCAGTTTTTTACAGGAATGTACACGATGCTGTGAGGAATTAAGTACAGTCTTCAATGGCTTGTACTGTTGTAAACAACATAGCAGTTGTTCAGCTAATGACATATCTTTCCAAATCACTTTCACTAGACTAAAACAACATTTAAAAAAGTTTTGAAAGTTGTGATTTTTGCAAATTACATGTGTCTGTGCCTGTACAGCAACAGTTACTTCTGTTGCATAATTATCACAGGTATTAATTTAACATCGTCCCTTGGTGTGATCAAATGAATGGAAATGTTTACAGAAATACAGCTTAGAGTAGATAAGTGGATGGCACTGTGAATATTTTTTTTATTTTATTTTGTAGTTATGTTACATGTTTCTGCATGAATACCACAAAATGTTAAAAATATATCTATATCACCATTATATCTGCTTATAAGATAATAATTGCGAGGGTAATATTTATAAATGAGTTTAAAATGAATTTGAATGAATGAGATTCAGGAAAGTTTATCAGTGGATATGTATTTCTGATATGCACCTATTTTATTTTATTTTTAAATGTATTAATTTAGTATCCAAATCCCTTTTTTAGGATTACTGTATATACACCATAAACATGTACATCTCTTTCCTTTCTTTCTCTGTCTCACACTCTCTGACTGGCTCCTTTCTTTCTCTTTCTCTTTCTCTTTCTCTGTCCATTATTATTAATCCTGAATGTGATGAGACAGAGGACAGTACTGAGGGCACTTATCCCTGCCAGCTTGTATGGAACTAATCAGAGCTGAAATCTTTCTCATTAAAGGAGGGCCTCACTTTCCCTCTGCTGCGTGTGTGTGTGTGTGTGTATCAGTCTGCAGATATGCATGGCTTAATGACAGGCGGAAATAACTCTGTGACAGGTTTATTGGAGAAAGCCTGAATTACAGCAGACTGTCTGACCCAACATATAGAGAGATCACGCAAACCCGGTAGCAAAATTACTGAGCCGGTCTCTCACACACATTCCAAAAGAAGTATTCATTGCATGATAAAACAAGATCCATATTGTGATTGTGGTTTTATGACTACGGAGAGATCGAGTGTGTCTGTCACTGTCATAATTACGAGACTCATCCAGAAACCTCAGAGAGGAACTGGAGATTAGCTGAATCCGCGCGTGTCTGATTGCGGATCCCTGAAGCTCTCTGTCTCTGTTGGACTGTGTGGCAGTAAGAGGGTCCATGAGAAATGATCCCACGTTCACCCTCCTCTTCATTGCCCTTCATCCTCCAGAGATCACAGAGCTCTGCTGCCAGCCTGCCAGTTTACAGGCATAAAGCAAGACGATGGAGGTCTGGGGTGAGTGTTGAGTGGTTAAGGGGAGGAATTCTGGGTAACGTGAGAGACGGTGATTATGTATGGAATGCCGAAGCTGCCAATTTTAAAAATAAATAAATACATAAATAAATATACAAATAAATGCAAATAACAATAAATAAATACATAAATATATAAATAAATATACATAGAAAAGAAAAAAAAAACGAAAATAAATAATTATTTATACATTTATTTCCATATTTATGTATATATTTATTTTTTTCCATATTTATTTATTTATTCTTTTATTTATTTATACATTTATTCATTTCTACATTTATTTATTTATACATGTATTTATTTTTACATTTATTTATTTATACATTTATTTATTTATTCATTTATTTCTTCCTACATTTCTTCCTGCGTAGGGTAATAGGAGGGCGTGGTTTACCTCAGACATAGCAATCGAGCTCAGAGTAAGCGAAGGGTTGAGGCCACAGTGGCGAAATACAATTAGTATAGCTCACTGACGTTGATATGGTCTGTGACTGCGAGGTATATGGTCAAAATCCTAAATCTTACTGTGTGACATGGATAGGCTACTCTTTATTCCGGACATGGCCGTAGAACATCGTTTGGTCTGGATTTGTAAAATGTCCTGGGCTAACAAACATGAAACAGGGACTCTGCAGTGCTTAATTTGTAAATTGCGAGGTCCCGGAACAAAGCAGGGTAACGGATGCCGGATGCATGTGATTACAGGAGGGAGAGGTGATGGAGCACTCGCGCAATCACATTGGTCAGCAGTTTAAGTGATTGACTGCATGCATCAGTTGCTTTTAGGGTCTGTATGTTCATGAATAACATGGACATGCCATGCAATTTTAAAACAACAATTTCCAGGCCTAAAAACGTTTTGAAAATTATTTTACAAATCTCTGTATAATAGAGTCCTAAATTTCGGTGGGGGAGTGTGTAGCTATGTCGCATGGTTTTAATAATTCTCGCAGCTTTCAAGTTTATAATGAGGAAAATTCCTGCATTTATTCAACATAACTTGTAGGTTTGAATAATAAAATTAATACACGCAAAATTTAAGATTAAATAATTAATTCAAAACCAGTCTTCAAATCCATGAACTCTCTCGCGCGCTTCTCATCAGCGCATCTCGTCTGCACAGTGACCTGCAGCACGCGCCAACACAAGACTTCACTCACATCTCGGGACAGCTGACAGAACAGTCACTTGACTAATCGGGTCATTGTTGCATTGTCACAAAAATGTATAATTTACACACATTTTTAAGCATTTTAAGCCATATGGTATTCGCGCGCTCCGAAGGCTGTATTATGTGCCCCTCACAGTCACATCCAAAGTTCACGCGTATAAAGCCGCCTCGCGAGTAGCCTATTATATGAGTTATTTTTCGTAGTTTGTTGAGCTTAAGCAATCAAATACACACAATATGATGTCTGATGTCACAATTTCATGGCACACTCTACTTAAACACATGGGGAAAAAAATAAAGAAAAGGGGAAAAAAATCAATAATTAAACAACACTGCGTCATCAGTGTTGGTATTGTATCGGACACTTGCACTTAACATGAGGCTATATGAAAAAGAAGCTCAAATGGAGTAAACAGGTTTTTGCTGGCGAATGAGGAGATCTGTGTTTTGTCTGTCAACAGAACGCGCGCATATGAGGCAAGTGCATCTCATTATACGCTTTCATCAACTCTTACAGTTTATATAACGTTTATTGTTGCTATATGGGCGATTTGTTTTTCTTGTTGTTTAATTCACTTGGCCAAAATCTCATGATATAAACGATTAAGCGCTTATGCACAGGACATTTAAAACATACAAAAGTAGGCTATATTGGCTTGCGAAAAACCAGTCTTCAAACACACAAAAACATTAGCCTTTACAGACATAGTGTTTGAGTAAATAAAATAAATAATAATAACGAATTATAATAGAGATATGAATTTTTGATAGTTTTTCACGGCACATCTGCCTATTCTCTGTCTGTCATATGGAAACGCTGCCCCTGGAGGAGGGGGATCCACCAAAATGAGGTGCCGGATCGGATTTCGGAGGTGCCGGATCCGGCGTGTTGCGGCACAAATTAAGCCCTGGGACTCTGAGACTGAAGTGCTTGATATTTTCCATTTTTCGGTCAGAACTCACGGAAAGGAAGCAGGGCAGATTTAGGCTACAGTGAAGTCGACGGAAGCATATTGACCAATGCTTTTAAAAAATTTTTTTATTCTTTTAAGCAGTGGTATTCTTCAGCCTACCTCCATAAACTCCAGGGGCAACCTTATTAAATGTATGAACGTCACGTTAATCCACATCGATAAATTCAGTTAGAGGATAAGAATGTAGGGCAGTTAGCCTACCACTAAAATCCAACCAGAGCTTCATCAGAGCCATCAATACAGAAGAGATCTTAATGCATTTACACAGCAATTAGCCTACAAGTGCATATAAATATTATGAGGTGTTTTACATTTTGAAGACATAAATATGCCATGATGGAATCAATTAAGTGATAGACCTACATTTAATATGAAACTAAAACAGACACCAGGTGGCAGAAAGACACTGTCTTAATGCGTGCGTTCAATCCACTCATTTGATTCCTTAAAATACACTGAATCAAAAACAACTCGACGTGTTGAAACGGATCAGCTTTGGATTTGTTTCTGATCATTTCTATTTAGGCCTATGCGTTATTTAAATAATAATAATAAATAAATGACCAAATGTTCAAAAAGTTGGCAGAGAGGGGTCATGTTCAGGGAAACAACATAATTGTTGATAGACTATTTTTCGGGGACAAGAGTTTAATGCGCAAACCTGGGTGACCATATAGTAACTATTCAGAAATGGAAATTACGAATGCATTAATATTTTGTTTTGAATTTAAGAAAAGTCGATTGAATATTTACAGGTTTGTATCTTGTTATTATTTTCAGAATAGTAAAGTCTTTGTAACCAACCATAGTGATCAAATATTGAAGCTATTTATTGTAAAATTTTGTAAAAATTTCTGTAGGCCAAAAACTGCCAAAAACATAACTAAACAATAGCTAGTAGCCTACATAACTTTTTAATTTGTATTATTATTATTATTCTTTCTTCTTATTATTATTAATATTATTATTAGGCTATTGTTATCATCATCATCATCAGCTGGCAAACCATTATGGAGTCTATTTAAAGGGAATGATTGTGGCGGGGAGTTTGGTCAAACTATGGCAGCAACAATAAACGTTATATAACCTGTAAGAGTTGATGAAAGCGTATAATGCGATGCACTTGCCTCAGATGCGTGCGTTCTGTTGACAGAGAAAACACAGATCTCCTCATTCGCCAGCAAAAACCTGTTTACTCCATTTGCTCTTGTTTTTCATATACCCTCATGTTAAGTGCAAGTGTCCGATACAATACCAAAACTGATGACGCAGTGTTGTTTAATTATTGATTTTTTTCCCCTTTTCTTTATTTTTTTCCCCATGTGTTTAAGTAGAGTGTGCCATGAAATTGTTTTGTTTGTCAACACCCACAACAGACATCATATTGTGTGTATTTGATTGCTTAAGCTCAACAAACTACGAAAAATAACTCATATAATAGGCTACTCGCGAGGCGGCTTTATGGTGAACTTTGGATGTGACTAAGGTGAACTTTGGATGTGACTGTGAGGGGCACATAATACAGCCTTCGGAGCGCGCGAGTACCATATGGCTTAAAATGCTTAAAAATGTGTGCAAATTATACATTTTTGTGACAATGCAACAATGACCCGATTAGTCAAGTGACTGTTCTGTCAGCTGTCCCGAGATGCGAGTGAAGCCTTGTGTCGGCGCGTGCTGCAGGTCACTGTGCAGACGAGATGCGCTAATGAGAAGCGTGCGAGAGAGTTCATGGATTCGAAGACTGATTTCGAATGAATTATTTAATCTTAAATTTTGCGTGGATTAATTTTATTATTCAAACCTACAAGCTATGTTGAATAAATGCAGGAATTTTCCTCATTATAAACTTGAAAGCTGCGAGAATTATTAAAACCATGCGACATAGCTACACAGTCCCCCACCGAAATTTAGGACTTTATTATACAGGGATTTGTAAAATAAAATTCCACAACTTTTTCAAACATTTTTAGGCCTGGAAATTGTTGTTTTAAAATTGCATGGCATTTCCATGTTATTCATGAACATACAGACCCTAAAAGCAACTGATGCATGCAGTCAATCACTTAAACTGCTGACCAATGTGATTGCGCGAGTGCTCCGTCACCTCTCCCTCCTGTAATCACATGCATCCGGCATCCGTTACCCCGCTTTGTTCCGGGACCTCGCAATTTACAAATTAAGCACTGCAGAGTCCGCGTTTTATGTTTGTTAGCCCAGGACATTTTACAAATCCAGAACAAACGATGTTCTACGGCCATGTCCGGAATAAAGAGTAGCCTATCCATGTCACACAGTAAGATTTAGGATTTTGACCATATACCTCGCAGTCACAGACTGTATCAACGTCAGTGAGCTATACTAATTGTATTTCGCCACACAATAGGCGTCAATGTGGCCTCAACCCTTCGCCTTCGCTTACTCTGAGCTCGATTGCTATGTCTGAGGTAAACCACGCCCTCCTCATTACCCTACGCAGGAAGAAATGTAGGAAGAAATAGATGTATAAATAAATAAATGTATAAATAAATAAATGTAAAAATAAATAAATGTATAAATAAATAAATGTTGAAATGAATAAATGTATAAATAAATAAAAGAATAAATAAATAAATATGGAAAAAAATAAATATATACATAAATATGGAAATAAATGTATAAATAATTATTTATTTTCGGTTTTTTTGCTTTTCTATGTATATTTATTTATATATGTATTCTTATTTACATGTATTTGTATATTTATTTATGTATTTATTTATTTTTAAAATTGGCAGCTTTGGCATTCCATAATTATGTAGGTGGTACAATGGTGAGATAATAGAACAAGAGTAGTTTACAAACAGTTTAATTACCGAATAAATGCCTCTAATGAAACAATTTTTTATTGAATCAAAAGCATACAGCTTGACCAATCTAACCTGATTCCGATTCTAATGACTCTTATGAGCCCGGTCTTTTTAGTGAATCAAGAACATTCAGCATGACTAATGTAGCCTGATTCTTATGAGTCGGTTCTCTTTATTGAATCAAAACCATACAGCATGACCAATATAGCCTGATTCCTAAACAATAGACTTGGTTCTTTTTAGTGAATCATAAAACATTCAGTACTACGTGTGTACTCTTAATCATGAACAGATGACTTTTATGAACCAGCTCTTTTTAATGTTTGTTTATTTTAATGTTATCTCTCTGTAAGAAACATTCAGTTATGGCATCCACCAGCAAGGTAAAACTGTGTCATGCTAATCAGTCAGTCCTTGATTCATTTTGCAAATCATGAACAAATCACTGTTTTGGGACAGTTCTTTTGACGAATCGTTCAAAATGACTGACTCAGACCAGACATTGACATGTATTTCAGATGATGTACAAGAAACAACAAACTCTGGTCAGTAAACTTGAAAATGCTAGTGTTGTTGAAATCCAGTTCGGTGGAACAGAGAGCTAGAGAGAGAAAATGCAGACTCTTGACTGAGTACTGAACACTGAGTTCTGAATGAGAAAATGGTTCATGAAAAAAAACAAAAAAAAACAAAGCGAAGGCCAAATGTGGATGTCCATGAGTAAAGGAAGCAGTACTTTTTGTCTGGTATCCTCTATTCCAGCAGCATTAGATGAATGCCAGAGAGAGAAAGAGAGGATAGGATGAATGGAAGCTTCAACCGTGATGGTTTTGAGGTTCTTGAAAATAGGAGATGGAGGAGTTGTAGAGTCCAATGTTGCTTGAACAGAATGTGATTGTATTGTTGTTTGTGTTGATTCTGAGAGTAATTTTGCAAGACATGGTGTTAAAGGTGAGGAAGAGAACAAATTACCACCAGATCTAAAGATCATTTCTGAAGTCTTTCAGCCTGTATGACAAAAAAACATGTAAAATATAAGTTCAGCATTTTTGATCCTCTGTAAAGTGTGACAACTATGTCTCGTGTGCTATAATTGTTTAATTTAAGTATCCTGAATTGCCCAAAATTTGACAACAATGAACAATGAATTGAACAATGACAGACAGGAGGAGTATAGTTCACACAAAATTAGAAATTTGCTGAAAACTATCCAAGATGTACAGTTTGTTTTTTCATTGCACTCTTCATCTTTAATAACTAAAGAGGGTCAGAACTTTGTGCAGCACCCATGTGACTTTCTGTTGGAAATGAAAGATGGTTTGTCATCTGTTGCTTGTTTTAAACCATAAAAGTGTTCTTAGTTTAGAGCGGTGGTTCTCAGTCCCAGTCTTTGTGATCCCTGCTCTGCATAGTTTGCATGTCTTCCTTATTTAACACACCTGATTCAGATAACCAGCTCATGAGAAGAGAGCTCCATGCATGAACTGTGTTCCGACTGACCTACACAGTGTTTCTTTGCTCCCTACAGGAAATCCGTTCAGAACATTTAATTCAATGATTTGCACTATGCCTCGGCCTGCAGCATCTTCACACACACACACACACACACAACTTACTAGAGAAGTGTGACATAATATACCTATGTAAATAAATACAACTTTAATTCACGTCGAGATCTAACGAGGGCTGGAATTTAGAACCACTGGGTTAGAGAGAGGTCAAAATGATCTTGCAAAATTCAATTATGGCTTTTGTTGCAAGAATCGTTGATTATAAGTATACTACACTAGAAAGAAAATAAAGCATGGTCTCTTTAAAACAATTACATTACTAATAGGTTTCATTTAATGTTAATCTTGTAAATTTTAGTTTGACAAATCTTTTTTTCCTGGAATGTTTTTGACAAGTTTTAAAGAGGCGTGTTCATCCTAAATAATTGCTTTGTTCTCCAAAAGCTGAGTCTGAAGTGTGCAGGTGTGCCAGAGGTCTTTTCTCCCTAGAGATGGCTTTGATTTATATTTTGAGAAAAGCCAGATTAAAGTTCTGACACATTGGTTGAAAAGTAAGATGGCTGGCTTTGGTTCAGGCGGTTCTTCTCTTTGCTCCACATGATTTGTTGAGCCCCACAACAGAAACATATGCCTGAGGTAAATCACAGTGGTGTGGTCCTGTCAAACCCAACAAAAAGCCCTGTCGTTCCTGTATATGAAAACAAGCTCTGGAAATATGTGCCGGCCAATTATAAAGCTGAACCGGAAGAAAAATTCTGAAATACTTAAGAATATTAATAAAAAGGGTGAATATGGTGCTCCTGTATGGAGTATTGTATTTCTGTAATTATTTGCAATAAAACCTGTTAGCAGTTTAATCTCTTTCCTTTATTAGCATTTGGGGATTTGGAGAATTAAATTAGAGGAAATGATTTCCACACTAGGACCAGAATTCAATCAATGTCAGTCAAATTGCCAGTTGGCCAGTAACTTTTTTTAGGAGCTCCAGGTAACATGGGTTAAAAAATAATAACCTGACCATCACTGAAGATACAAGATGACTGGGCATCTAAATGCATGTCTAAAAACTTTTTTGGCTAAATTTCTAGAAAATGTTCTAGTTCATTTTAATGCAACTTTCCAGTGTAAATTTTGCCTATTTTTTTCTAAGATTCCTAAAATATTATTTAAACAGAGCGCGATGTGGATGTACATCTTGTATATGTAATATCAGAAACTGTGTTTGGTAAAGATGGTTCACTATAATATATCATAATGACATATAATATTGGTAGATGTGCCAAAACATGTTCAGACCCTCTTTACATTGTTGATGACATTACTTAATGAAATTATTTATTTAATAGTATACTATTGTTCCTTGTCACGTGTATAAAAATGTACACATCCAAAAGCTTGCATACACACACACACACACACACACAGTCTGACATTCACAAACACACACTCAGCAGTAGGCAAGATTAAATTGGACCCTCAGGCTGCCAATATTGAGGTCGGAATGTTAAGGAGAGTTCTCTATGGGGACACATTGAAAAAGAGAAATTGAAAGAGAGCGCAGCATGTTGTGAGTTTCGGCATGTGGTTCCATATATAGCTCCTCAGAGCAATCGATAAAGAGATAATCAAGGATACTGAGGGAGAGACAGAGAGAGAGAGATGCATGAGTCAGAGGCTGAGTCTGTCTTTAGCTTTTGCACTATGCACATAGACATTACTTTGCTCAACTCTGCCACACGCTGGAATTCTGAAGTACTGCAGTTTGAACAGTAAATGCTATAAAAGAAGCAGAGTTCTTTACCTGGGCACCAAAGTGCTTGAGTTACGGAGCATATGTCCCTTCAATATATCAAAAAGGCTCCATCTAAACCTGTAAATAATTAATTAGAAAGTAAAACACATGAAGATCAACTAAAATATATTTTCCCTGTTTTCTCCTGCAGAAAAGCTCTACAATTCGACCGGACGTGAGCTGCGAAGAGCACTGTTCTCTCTCAAGCAGATCTTTCAGGTAAGCTTTCCCACTTCGACTTAGTATTAGTGCAGAGCACCTGCTAATGTCTTTTTGGTCACCAGTACATGTGTGTGTGTCTGTGTTTTCATGCATGTTTTAGCTGTACGGCTATGCTGGAATTTCTCTCACTGCACAGAAATGGCCAGATACCAAAGCTGGAGTCTCCATCATTGATTGATTTTAAAGCTGTGCTGGAAGCTACTGTTTTTCCTCTAGAGGAACCATGTCTGACCACCGCATTTTGTGTGTGTGTGTGAGAGAGAGAGATATTAAATGACTCTCCACTAAAGTTGAAGTATTTTTAATGGCAAAAGCCCCTGAAACTTTCACACCTGTCAACAAGTGTGTAATTTAAACCTGCCAAAGGCTATGCATATACACACAAATACCCTGGAGCAGAAACAAACACAAATGCTAGCTTTGTCAAAGCACATGCAAGACTATTTGCTGGGAAAGCTACTGACCTGTAGCTTGTCAGACTGCAAACGACTCATAATCCAAAGTAGTTAAACAACAGTGACGCCAAATCTATGTCTTTTCCAATGTAGTAAACTTGTTTGGTAGCTCACCCGGTACAGCATTGCAATTGGCATGCAGAGAGCTTGGGTACAAACACCATGTAACACAAGTCACAATAAAGCCTCAAAAGCTTTATGTGCTGTGTTATTTTCAAAATTATTGGAGCATTAACACATTTAGCACACTCATCGGACAATTCATTTGCAAATTACAGCGAGGTGACGCCACATGCACATTTTTCCAATGAGCTTGGGTTTATTGTGACACACTGCGCTCTCTTCCACCCTCAATACCCATGACTGAAGTGCCCTTGAGCAAGGCACTGAACCCCCAGTTGCCCCCCTGGGTGCTGGATATATAGCTGCCCACTGCTCCGGGTGTGTGTTCACGGTGTGTTTGCTTCTCACTGCTGTGTGTGTGCACTTGGGTGGGTTAAATGCAGAGCATCAATTACGAATATGGGTTACCATACTTGGCAAATGTCACGACTTTCACTTTCACTTTAAAGATATAAAGTTGCTATATTTAGATTATGAGTGATATAAAGTCACAATTACGAGAAATAGTCACACATACATGAAACAAAGTAAAAAATAAATAAATAAATAAAGTGACAGTCCAAATATAAAGTCAGAGCTGTGAGATACAAAGCTGCAATAGCGAAATCTAAAATCATAGTTATGAGACATGAAGTTGCAGTTGTGAGATATTGTGACTTTGTGAAAGATAAAGTTGAACTGTGAGATAACAATTCACAATTACAAAAAGGCACAATTACAATAAGCAAAGTTAAAAATTGTGAGACATATAGTAATGTCAGTTTGTGAGATATACATAGTTGCAGTTGTGAGAACTAAAATCACAATTCTGATTCAAAAAGCCACATATTTTAAGTATGTGTAAATAGCAGTATGATGCAGCTATTGTTGGGAAAAAAAGTTTGCTACTGTAAAAGCTACAATGTTTTGAAAACAGCTGCTAAATAATTTAGATAAGTTAGTAGCAGTGCTGCTTTTAGTTAGTTTCTCCCACAACACTGACACACACACACACACACACACACACACAGCCAGGCCTGGGACAGAATTCCAACTCAGCAGTTCCAGTTATTGAAACTGATCTCATAATCCTCCTAATCTCCTTGCATTTTAATCTAAGACATATGAATCACTTGCAAACAATATGTATGAGCAGTCATCTGATTTATCACTCGACTCAGGAAGAAAAATGGCAAGAATTGCATTCTTCATGCTGTGTTGCATTTTAAGTATATTTTGCATGTGCAGTAAAATGAATTTCTCCAGACATAGGCATATTGTGTCATTATAGACTGGCTGTGCCAATATAATTTCCACAAATCCAACCCCGCTAATCATTTTCAGATCAGCCAATAGGGTGTGTCCATGTGAATCCCAAAGCAGAAGAAATAAGATGTAGCCCGGTTCACTTCCACACATGACACACAGGGTGGAGGAAGGATGCATGCTGTAATCACAGAATTAGTGAAGTGTGCCCAGCCGTGGGCCTGTGTGTGTGTGAGAGTGCCATAAATCAAGCGGAGACACGTACTGCTCCTCACATCTCTTCTACAGTGTGTTTAATGGGCTCTTTACTGCTGGGAAGCAGTCGATCAGCACTTAGCAACCCAAATTTACTCAAGCCCAAACACAAAGGGTTTCCATGGGCTGGAAGTGAAAAGGATTTAAAACTGTATGTGCTCAGTGAGGGAGATCTGGAGGAACTCTACAGGGACGAGTCCAAGACAGCTCTATAAAACAACACTCTGTAGAAGTGCATTTAAATATCTCTCCAGCTTAGTTTAAAAATAAATCATAAAGTAGCTTTTATCAAATATAGTAATTATATGAAATATACTATACATATAAAAAATAATATATTTATTTTAATTTTAGAATTTGATTACATTTAATAGACAAATTTTTAAGTGTAAATAAAATGTAATAGATTTAAACTTTTTTTTTTTTGACCTTTCAGTCATTCATCAAATCATATTGGGATACTTTCAGATTATTTTAAGAAGATCCCAGCACCTGGTGGACAGAGAGATTGCAGAACAATGCAACATGTGTTGTTGTAGGAGTGGGAGCGTAGAGAAATTGCTGACAGAATGTTTGACAGGAATTCATAAGCTTCAGATTGGGCCATGTCAGTTTGAAATCAAGCCTGTATCTGAAAACACTACTAGACCTTTCTGCAGCTCTCACCTTGAAAGTGTTTTGCAATCAAACAAAACATCTGTGGTTGAATTGTGGAGTTTGAATTTCTTAATGGTTAATTGATGGTAGAATGTTTAATAAATTGAGATTTTTTTCCCCACTACCTGTGTTGTGTTTGTGTAGATTCTGTGTTTCTTCTGAATATTTTGTTCATACATTAAATTTCTGTTGCTTGTGTTTCTCTTCCAGGATGATAAAGATTTGGTGCATGAGTTTGTGATAGCTGAAGGACTCACATGTCTTATTAAAGTGGGAGCTGATGCTGACCAAAACTACCAGAACTACATCCTCAGAGGTAACACACTACCAAACATGACATATGTGGAATGTACAGTATGTGATTCAATTTTTTAAACAACTACCAAACATATAAAACAAGTACTTTGGATGTTCAAAATCTTTTTTTTTTCTTTCTTTCTTTTTTTTAAATAAATTAATAAGAAAAAAAAACACCATTCCCACAAAAAAATATTAAGCAGCACAAGTGTTTTCAACATCAAAAATGATGAAGAAATGTTTCTTGAGCAGCAAATCAGCATATTATAATGATTTCTGAAAGATCATGTGACACTGAAGACTGGAGTAATGACTGATGAAAATTCATCACAAGAATAAATTACATTATAATATATATTAAAATAGAAAAGAGTTATATCACAATATTATTGTTTTAATCAAATAAATACAGCCTTAATGAACATTGATGAACACAAGACACTTTCAAAGACATTCAAAATTATAAATTTGTACTGTTAAATGACAGTGAAGATGAACTGCTGAATCTGCTGATTTGATACTTATTCATGGAAATGAATCAAACTAACCAACGCTTTGATCTGTCTTAACACTCCCATACTAGTGAGACGCAACCAGGAAATTATTCTGCAAAAAAACTGCATAAAAAATCATTTTAATATTATATTATTAAAGAATTAGTTATATTGCCCCAAATTAATTTATAGCACAGAATTTTAAGTATAGAACAGGAGAAAAAAAGTAGATTTAAAATTATAATTGTAAAGGTTTTCAAATATATGTTATGAATCAGTGCTGCCTGAAGTCTTCTTTGTAACTGACTCTTCGTTTTTTAATTAAACCACATTAATATTGTAACTCCCTGTGATGTCACCTCAAACCACAAACAATATACAACAATACCAAACACCTACAGTATACATCCAAACCGCAGTTTAAGGAGTTAAATTACTACAACACAATACATCTTAAAGTTGGGCACCAAACATTTTCCACCCAGCATTAGTAATTGGTAATAAAGCATCAGAATGTCTTCTTTTCCTCAGAGGGAGGGGCGGCAGGGGGGTTGTTGAAATTCGGTTTATGATCTCCAACATCCTGCCAGGTCTTTTTATTGAGGGCTTAAGCATGTTGGCCCTGCCCTCTCACAGTTTGCTGTGAAATGTGGTTGACCTCTCGGGGAGGATTTCTGGCCCCCTTTAGACCTTCCCATTGGCCTGCAACCTCATCCCCAGGAAGAGGAAGCTCTTAGCGGCCTGTTAACATGCCTGACCTTTAACCTTGCATGCATGGGGAGAATAAATTAGCCAGAGCAACCAGGAGCAACACATTTGTTAATGGCAGTTATTGGGGTCAATGAACAGTGTGTGTGATGGTGCTTTTCTGTGCTTGTTTTGTTTGCGAATGTGCACACGAGTGGTTACATCTGGGCATCTGAATTGTATTTGTGTGGAATACTTGTATGTTTAAGCTTGAGGGTATCAGCTTCCCTTTTTAAAAGCTTGTTTATGCAAGTGGGTGGCGGGGCGTCTGTGTGTATACAAATACACAAAAGCAGAACATTACATTAGAGACGTATGACATACTGTATTTACTGTATGCATTGTTAGGAGAAATCTAGTGCAAGCTGCTGTGGCCTGTTATTATTTGTTATTGTTAAATTACCTGTTATTATTACTTCACTTTCAGCTGTAACTGTTTATCAGTACAGGAAAAAACAATCACAGAATCTTGACTATATAAAGGGTCTATGGCTAGTTGCATGTTGTGTATTTATGGGATTGATGGGATGTATGGTTGCCCGACAGTTATTCAAAATGTCAGCTCTACTATGCCATTTGATTTAAAGACTTAACATTTCACATGCACATCTCTTTCCTCGTGGGTAAGAAATGTGCCTCAATGACCTATAAGTTTCACTTTTTTAAGTATTTTTTATTTTTATCAAGAGATCAATTTTTTTAGAAATGTCATTGTTAGTGATTTTTGTAAGTGCAAAATTAAAATAGATTTGTTGAGTTTCTATGTGTATATGTATATATTTATTTTCATGACTATGAAAATTGTAGAGTCACACTGAAAGCATCTAGGGCTATTTGACCAAGAAGGAGAGTGATGGGGTGCTGCGCCAGATGACCTGGCCTCCACAGTCACCGGATCTGAACCCAATCGAGATGGTTTAGGGGTGAGCTGGACCGCAGACAGAAGGCAAAAGGGCCAACAAGTACAGACCAAAAGTTTGGACACACCTTCTCATTCAAAGAGTTTTCTTTATTTTCATGACTATGAAAATTGTAGATTCACACTGAAGGCATCAAAACTATGAATTAACACATGTGGAATTATATATGGAATTATATACATAACAAAAAGTGTGAAACACCTGAAAATATGTCATATTGTAGGTTCTTCAACGTAGCCACCTTTTGCTTTGATTACTGCTTTGCACACTCTTGGCATTCTCTTGATGAGCTTCAAGAGGTAGTCACCTGAAATGGTCTTCCAACAGTCTTGAAGGAGTTCCCCCGAGAGATGCTTAGCACTTGCTGGCCCTTTTGCCTTCTGTCTGCGGTCCAGCTCACCCCTAAACCATCTCGATTGGGTTCAGGTCCGGTGACTGTGGACTGGTGTCTGTATATATATATAAACTGCAGTTTCAAGGACATAAATGATTTTACAAATGGCTGTTACTTATAAGTAATGAACAAATAAATCAGTAAATCAATTTCATTATTTATGTGTATTATATGTAACACGGTATACAGTTCAAAAGTTTGGGGTCTGTAAGATTTTTTTTTTTTTTTTTTTTGAAAAAAGCCTTTCAGGCTCACCAAGGCTTAATTTTATCTTATCAGAAATATAGGAAACACGGTTATATTTCGAAATGTTATTGTGATTTTAAATAACTGTTTTCTATTTTAAAAATATTTTAATATTGTAATTCAATTCTGTGATGGCAAAGCGGAATTTTCTTTACTCCAGTCCTCAGTGTCACATGATCCTTCAGAAATTATTGAAGTATGATAATTTGGTGCTCAATAAACATTTCTTACCCATTATTAATGTCAAGCTGCTTGATATTTTTGTGGAAACCATGATACTTTTTTCAGGATTCTTTGATGAACAGAAATCTCAAAAGAACAGTATTTATTTGAAATAGGAATCTTCTGTGACATTGTAAATGTGCTATCTTGCTGAATAAAACAAGAGTAGCGTTAGTTCTGGCAGGTCACGTGAGTCAAGCTTGCATAAGCTGACTCTCAGCTAACCCACATCTACCTATAAGAATTCAACGCCTGTCACAACATTCTTATATAAGGTGTATTCAGTATTATTCTGCAGCTGTATTACTTGTTCATGAGCAAATTACCCTCCTTCATCCCTAGCTCCACCTTTCATCACTTGGCTTTCCGATATTCTGTTTTCTCAAATCAGACTTATTTTATCTTGAATAATGTTGTTACACTAATATGTCATTAAGAACATAATATCTGATACCTTTGGTTCTGTTCTGTTTACCCTATGAGGGTTATTGCTGTTTTTTCCCAGAACATAATCATACCGCCAATCCAAACTGTATGCTAAGTGTCAATCATTTTGATGTTAGTGGTCCTGATGGAAAAGTATTCTCTTTTTACTTTTTTTTTTTTTTTTTACTTTTTTCAGAAATAGAAAGATTTTTGATCCCTAACTTTTAAATGAATGATTATGTTTTTTGTTTGTTTGATTAGAAAGCTACATGAATTCAGTCTTTTATGCTCTGTAGGAGAGCTCAAAGTGTTTTTTTTTACTCGGTGCTGCTTGTTTATAGTCAAAGCGGTTGGATTTACAGGATCAGGAAATGACGACAGACACCTAAACACTAAATCCGCATGTTGATACTTACTGGTAGTCTTTACGATTTACAGCCTGTCCACAATGACAGCGGCTTTCTGTAACACAAAACAAAGCTACACATTACTCCCCATAGTATAATATTTAATCTCTAGCCCAAAATGGAAATACATTTTTGTGCATTCGAAGGACTGACTGGTACAGCAGTTATGCTAGACTTTCCCAACAGCACGTCAAAGTATATTTTTCAATGTGAAAGATCTTCAGAAGTTTTATAGAGTGAAATAGGCAGTAACAATGTGGCTATTCCTTTTCAGACTTCTACATTTTATTTTATTTCCTAGTTTCCACACCCATATGATTCATGCTGCTGCTATGCTTTCATGGACTCTCAGTAAGTCTCAGCACACCTTTGGGTAACAGCATGCCATAATTATCTTAAACTGAGCCTGGTTACTTCTCTAGAGGATTGTCGTGCATCCTTATATTTACAGGTAAATTAGTTTCAATGTAAAACACACTTTTGAAATGAAGTTGCATTGTCCTGGTGGGACCTGATTTCAGTGTGTTTACTTACAATCAGTGCTTGTGCCCTGGTTATAGGTTTGTACCCACATTGACACAAACAACCCAGTTGATTAAGATGCCAAATGCCAAACTCACATCTGGGACAGAGCGAAACTGAAAGAGAATGAGAGATATAGCAAGAGAGATCAAGAAGATGATGATGATGACAAGCTGTCTAAATGATAGCTTCAATCCATTCCCGCTCATTTGTTATTTGTTTACTTCATTTTTCTCTGTTTTTGGTGTTTTTGTGAGAGTTGGTTGTGTGTTTGGAATGGATTGGTCTTGCTGTGGGAGAGAGCTGCTGTTGTAGCCTCTCTCTCTGCAGCATGGCTGTAACCTGGCTCAAAGATGACCTAGTTTCTCATGACCAGAAGAAGAAAACTTTTCCTTCTTTTGGGAACATGCACACATGTAAACTGGGTTCAAAAAGTCCGCAACCACATTGAGAATGTGTAACTTCTTTTTTCATTTAAACCAAGAAATAGCCATAAGATTGTGTAGGCTGAATGTTTTTATAACCTAGTGGTGTGGAAGTGTGGAACTTTTTTTTTTCTTGTTACTGATGCCATTGTAAAAATGCACTATTCACAGTCAACCATTATTAATTTGTCCTATAAGCAAAAGCACATAATAATATTAAGAATAAAGCAAACATAATAATATTAAGCATAAAGCAAGTTTCTAAATGGTCACGTGATTTCTAAATGGCTGCCCCATGTGGCAACTTAGTCCACAAAAAATAAAACAGATAATACTCATATCATATCATATCATATCATATCATATCATATCATATCATATCATATCATATCATATCATATCATACAGTAATTATGTGTTATATTCACAGTTGTAGCTAGAAAGGATACAGCTACAGGAAAGCAACACTAAATACTTTTTTTCTACCTATTAGATTGCGTTTTATTAGTCTAAACCTGCCCTTACAGTAATGCAGATACATTTAATATTGTTGTTCAGCATGAGAAAAAGGACACAATACTGATGTGCACATGTAAACCCTGGTAGGAAAATCTGATGGGACACTTATTGTTTGTCTTGTGTCTCCTAGAAGTGTATTCCAACCTTATATATTATTTTATAATACATTTATTATTGGTATATTTTATTGGTTCATGCATTCACTGGAAATCAAAACAATGACTTTGGTTTTTTTTACGCCATTCTGTACTTTGTAAGCACAAATGCAGCACATTGACACATTTAAACATGCATTTGTCTATGCAGATCCACATCTTGTCTTGAAGGAATATGACATATCACGGTGAGATAAGGCTGCTCTTCTGCTGGGCCGCTCTTGTTGGCTGCATTAAGCACCTGGGGGATCATTGATAGGATTACTAGAGTCCTGAGATTTCAGCACCATCACTCCAAGCCAAGAGCATGAAAACACATGAAGAAGTTGGGTCAGTGCCACAGCATAAATCTGGGTTTACACCTTTCCTCTTAACACACTCTATGTTCTGTCCAAGACATTTGCACGCTTATGATCCTATTTTGTTCTATCAGTGAAAATGAAGGCTATGAGGCAGCTGAATACATTCAGCTATGTAGATCGACATGACAGACTGAATGTAAAATGCTAACCAGGTATTTACAGTTCGATCCAATAAAACCACATAGAACATATTTAAACTAATAAGAAAATATAAAGCAAATATATACAAGTATATACAGGAAATAATTTAATATTTTTATTCAGAAATCAAACTAATCACAAATGGCAGTAAAGACTTATATATATAATATATTACGATTTCCACAAAAATATGTACTGTAGGGCACAACTGTTATGTAGAGCATACACTTGATGTACGTCTCACAAAACGTTCAGAAATGTCAGTGTCTATAAGAGAAGAGTAGACATATGGATACATTTGTAAAAGTGTGATAATACAATAGAGAGACAATACAATTCAGTCCGTTTTTCTGAGCACACACAACAGAATCACGAACACAGAAAAGGCCTCTCTGTCAGTGAATTAAGTACTTAATTTAGTATTTCATTAAAAAGAGGACCATGTTCTTGTTTCTTTATGAGAAGTGGTTTTATTTAATTTTAATATAAAGGCATGTTGTGTCACAGCAGTTAAATCTGTGTCTATATTGCATATTCAAACCTTAATATCATTCATATTGATAGATGTTTACATGAACACATAATGAGTTTGGAAATTAGCAAAATGCTTAATAAATGCATTACACTATTACTAAACCCATTAGATGAATTTGTAACACTTTATTTTAGGGTCAACTAGTTGCTTATAAGCATGCATATTACTAGAATATTAGCCATTTATTAGTACAAATTAAGCATATATTAATTCCTTCTCCTACATGTTACGGATCACCCGGGAAGCTGAGGAGGTAACAGATGAAGATGTTTATTTTATAAGACACAAGCAGAGGAGCAGGAAGTGAGGAGTGAGAAGGAGTTTGGATCCGTGCAGGTAAGGCTGTGACTTCTTGAAGGGACGGGGAACCACACACACGCACACTTCGGGGAACTGGATTCGTAGGAGAAAATCTTCTGGAGAGAGTAGAAGAGGAGTTAGTCCTTATAGTAAGCATACAGGAATGATCTTGTCGCGAACGTGACCGGACAATGACTGAGTGCGTGTGTGTGGCTTTTGTAGTGCAGCGCTGATGAGTGGGTGATGAGGAGCAGGTGGAGGCGATCTAATATTCAGGTGAGGGTGTGCGCTGAGATTGTGTGGAGGTGGAATCTGGGGTGTTTGTAACAGTACCCCCCTCCCCAGGGCCCGCTCCTGAGGGCCGGGGACCCCAACGACGTGGTGGGCGTCCTCTTCCCCTGGGAGCTGGTCGATTGGGATGAATGGAATGGAAGGTATCTAGTAAGGCGGGATCCAAGATGTCATTGCGTGGGACCCAGGAATGTTCCTCTGGACCGTATCCTTCCCAGTCCACTAGATATTCCAGCTGCCCACCACGCCGCCGGGAGTCCAGGATGTCCTTGACTGTATAAGCTGCGCCGTCATCTTTGCTCCCATCTCGCCAGGTTCTGTGGAGGGAGAAACAGAAGAATGGTGAGGTTTAAGGAGTGACACATGGAATGTGGGGTGAATCCGGTACTCAGGAGGAAGCTGGAGTTTATACATGACCGGATTTATCTGCTGGGTGATGGTGAATGGGCCAATGAATCTGGGTCTGAGCTTGCGGCAGGGTAGACGCAGGCGGATGTCCCAGGTGGACAGCCAGACCTTCTGACCGGGCTGGTAGTGGGGAGCCTCGGACTGGCGAAGGTCGGCTGTCATCCTGCGTCTGCGAAGTGCCCGCTGAAGTTGGTGATGAGCCGCGTCCCAGACCCTCTCGCTCTCCCGGAACCAGTAGTCGACGGCAGGGACATCCGAGGGCTCTCCAGACCAGGGGAACAGAGGTGGTTGGTAGCCAAGTACGCACTGGAAGGGGGTGAGTCCAGTGGTGGGTTGACGGAGGGAGTTTTGTGCGTACTCGGCCCACCCCAGGAATTGGTTCCAGGAGTTCTGGTGGCCGTGGCAGAAGGTACGGAGGAAGCGTCCGATCTCCTGGACATTTCTCTCTGTCTGCCCATTTAACTGGGGGTGATAGCCAGAGGACAGGCTGATGGCCACACCTAGGAGGGAATGGAATGCTCTCCACACCCGGGAGATGAACTGGGGGCCTCGATCTGACACGATATCTTCTGGGATGCCGAAGTACCTGAAGACATGTTTGAACATCAATTCAGCCGTTTCCATGGCTGTAGGTAGGGCCCTTAGAGGAAGAAGATGACAGGATTTAGAAAATCTATCCACTATAACCAATATACAGGTATTATTGTCAGAGGGTGGAAGGTCCGTTATAAAATCCATCCCTAGGTGTGACCACGGGCGGTTAGGGACGGGCAGAGGAAGGAGTTTGCCTGATGGTAGGTGGCGAGGGCTCTTGGACATGGCGCAGCTGGTACATCCACTCACGTACCTTCTGACAACCTAGGCCATGTTGGGCCACCAGAAGCGTTCCCGTAGCAATGAGAGGGTTTCATTGACCCCCGGGTGACCAGTGCCAAGTGATGTATGTGTAGAGTGGATGAGTGGGGTGCGCCGTGTCCTGTGGATGTAAAGGTGACCCGGTGGGCAACCCGGCGGGGTATTATTATGAGGTTTGGCTTGAGGAAGAGTCTTGGCTGACCAAGTGATTGGAGCGACAATGATCTCGTCCAGGAGGATGGGTTCAGGATCTTCTGTTTTCTCTTCGGGAGCATAACATCTAGACAGAGCATCGGCCTTAACGTTCTTTACCCCTGGGCGGTAAGATATGGTAAACTGGAAGAGGGTGAAGAATAACGCCCAGCGGGCCTGTCTGGGGTTGAGTCTCTTAGCTGCTCGAAGATATTCAAGGTTCTTGTGGTCAGTTAGTACTTGAAATGGGTGTTTGGCTCCCTCTAGCCAATGCCTCCATTCCTCCAGGGCAAGTTTAATGGCTAGCAATTCCCGATTCCCGATGTCGTAGTTTACCTCCACCGGGTTGAGTTTCCGGGAGAAGAAGGCACATGGATGGAGGCGACTGGGACTCCCCTGCTGCTGGGAAAGGACCGCTCCCACTCCGGTGGTTGAGGCGTCCACTTCCACCACGAAAGGTTGATCGGGGTCCGGGTGTACTAGGAGTGGGGCGGTCGTAAAGACTTGTTTGAGGGCTTGGAAGGCTTCTGTGGCTGTTTGAGTCCAGGAGAGAGATTTGGGCTTTTGGCGGAGAAAGTTGGTAAGAGGGCTGGTGTTAGAACTGAAATTGTGTATGAATCGTCTATAGAAATTTGCAAAGCCCAGGAATCGTTGCAGCTCCTTGATTGTGGTAGGAATGGGCCAGTCCCTGACTGCGCTCACCTTCCCCTCGTCCATCCGGATGCCACTGCGGTCAATGGTGTATCCAAGGAACTGCACTGAGGGCTGATGGAAGGAACATTTCTCGGCTTTGAGATAGAGCTGGTAGTCCCTCAGGCGTTGCAGGACTTCCGCAACGTGGCGCTGATGTTCTGCCAAGCTCCGGGAGTAGATCAATATGTCATCATTGTACACTAGGACGGACTTGTGGAGGAAATCCCGGAGCACCTCATGAATGAAATCCTGGAATACTGAGGGGGCGTTAACAAGTCCATACGGCATAACACAGTACTCATAGTGGCCAGTAGGGGTGATGAAGGCGGTCTTCCACTCGTCCCCCTCACGTATCCGGATGAGGTTTTACGCGCTGCGGAGGTCCAACTTGGTGAACACAGTGGCACCACGGAGATGTTCCAGGGCCGCAGGGACGAGGGGAAGTTGGTACCGGAATTTAAGAGTGATTTTATTGAAAGCTCTGTAATCTATGCATGGTCTCAAACCTCCATCCTTTTTAGCCACAAAGAAGAAGCTGGAAGCAGCAGGGGAGGTTGATGGACGGATATACCCTTGGGCCAGCGCCTCCTTGATGTAGTCCTCTATGGCCTTCTCCTCGGGAACGTATAGGGGTGGTTTGAGACTGTTAGTGGTTCAGGGGGGTGCTCAACAGGAATGGGACAGCCGGAGATGCATGATTGGAAACAGGCTTCGCCCCACTTCAGGATCTCGCCGGTTCTCCAGGAAATCACGGGGTTGTGCTGCTCCAACCATGGGCGCCCTAAGATAATGTCAGCGGTGGATTCCTCCAGAACCAGCAGATGGATCTCCTCATGGTGCAGAAGTCCAGTTCTGAGGGAGATGGGACCAACACAATGACGTACGTACTTCTTGCTTAACGGCCTGCTGGTGATTGTGTGGATGTGGTAGGCAGACGGCGTAGCCATAGTGGGGAGTTTGAGCTGACGACAGAGGGCGCCTGAGATGAAGTTGCCGGCTGACCCAGAATCGAGGAGGGCGGAAACTGGAAGACATACATCAGCGGCAGTAAGTGTTACAACAGTGGTGAGTGGTCTCATTTGATATCTTGAAGGGAGAATGGCACTCACCATGGGACGAGGAGGACAGACGGGGCACACTGCTATAGTATGCCCCGGGGCTGCACAGTAGAGGCATAGATTCTGGGCCAACCGTCTTTGACGTTCCACCATCGTGAGGCGGTAGGAATCCACAATCATGGGTTTGCTGGCTGGTTCTGGGGAGCTGACGTTATCTGGTCGGCAGAGCGGAGTGGAGGAATGCGCCTGGCCCTGGTGCTCTTCTAAGCACCACTGCATACGAGTGGCGAAAGCGAATGGATAACTGGATGAATCTCTCGAGGCCGATGGAATCCTCGTATGCAGCGAGATGCAACCGCACTCGGGGTTCCAGTCCTTGACGATAGGTCGTCAGCAAGGCCTGTTCGTTCCATCCACTGGAGGCCGCCAGAGTCCTAAACTGCAAGGCATATTCATTGACAGACATTTTCCCTTGTTTTAAATTATACAGCTTCTCACCAATCGAAGAGTCCCAAGCAGGTCTGCCGAAAACTTCACCGAAATGGTCGATGAAGCTAGAATAAGACTGGATAAATGGGTTATTTTGAGTCCAGAGTGAATCTACCCACAGTAATGCTTTGCCTTGCAATAGGGAAAAGATAAAGGCTACCTTAGAGCGGTCCGTTGGATACATGTGCGGTTGCATCTCCAGGACCAGTGAACACTGGAGGAGAAATCCGCTGCATTCCTCCGCCGAACCAGAGTAGGGCGCCGGCCTGGCCATGGGACTGGCGTGCACGGCAGGTGAGGAAGTGGTGACAGGGTCGGCGGAAGTGCTCGCTGGTGGAGGAGATGCTGGGACTGCCATGAGTGTTCGACGGAGTGCATCTACCCGATCTTGGAATGGGTCTGTGAGGCTCATGCTTGTGCCTGTCGGTCTTGGTCCGGTCATCTGTTACGGATCACCCGGGAAGCTGAGGAGGTAACAGATGAAGATGTTTATTTTATAAGACACAAGCAGAGGAGCAGGAAGTGAGGAGTGAGAAGGAGTTTGGATCCGTGCAGGTAAGGCTGTGATTTCTTGGCGTGTTTGTAACACTACATGACCTTATTCTACAGTACATCCCTAATCCTACCCAATACCCAAATTTAACAACTGACTTACTAGGTATTAATTAGCATTATTAATTAGCAAATTAGGAATTTATTGAGGGAAAAGTCATAGTTAATAGTATATAAGTGTTCCCTATTCTAAAGTGTTACCGATTAATCTTATAATATTTAGTCGACTAAGACTAGAACTAAAACGATTCATATGACTAATATATATATATATACTACATGGCAATTTAGTCAAAAGACTATAACTAAGACTTAATCAAAATTTGCTGTCAAAATTAACACTGGCTCCCACAGCATGTGAATGTCTTTACTGTTGTGCACTTAATTAAACTGTGATTCACAATAATATGCATATTATATTTAATTTTATAGCATGTCTGTCACTATTTTATTTCACTGTTTGATCATGGGTATGAAGTGTCAGAACTTTTGGTTGCCATTTAAAATCCCTGCTAAAACTCTAGTGTCCCTCTGTGAGCTAAGTTTGGCCCTGTGATTAGGGCCCCTCACACATGCACCTTGGGGCAAGAGGCCTCTCAGTGGCTGCTGTCCTTTCCTAGACCTGAGCCAGTTCTGCCCTCAAATCACCATCTTTGTGGTTAACAGATAGATGTGCTATTAAAATGTTTTTAAGTGTCCATGTAAAAGCTTTTCTTGTAAAAAAATGTGTGATAATCAATAAAGAGCCTTATGTAACAAAGTTTTAGTTAACAATTTAGTTTTAATTAACAATGACCAAACCAAACACTAAACACCAAAGAACACTGAACCAAACCAGACCAGTGCTTGTGACATGCCGGTTAGCACACTAAAATAACGCAGGCTGCCTTGTAACCTGAACATGGCTGAGAGAGACAGAGATGAATCAGGCAATGACACTTGGTAATTTTTAAACCTTGTGAGGGCCAGAGAACTGATCCCTTATCAGCCCTTAGTCTCCCTCACCCTGTCCAGCTATCACAGAGGTGTTTATGGAAAAGAGATTCATGCTGATGATATTTGTGTATGGTGTATTGTTTGAAAGATGGCACAGCACGATTAGGTAGCTACATTTCAACCTTACATTTTATTTGTGTTTGCATAGGACAGTGAGTGTATTTCACACAATATGATGGATATCTATGTATCTGCCCAAGGTTCGCACTACTCCCTTCCCAGGACCAAGTGGTGAGCCTGCGAGCATTGCCCCTGGAGGAGATCTTGAGACCTTACTAGACCTTGGCATTGCTGTGTCTTATAAGAGCCCTGCTCATATACTGTATATGGACCACATCCGGCGCTTCAGAAGCTCCGAGCAGCTCTTTGTCTGCTACAGAGGCCAACAGAAGGGGAAGGCTGTCTCCAAGCAGAGGTTGGTCCACTGGATAGTGGATGCCATCACCTCGGCGTACCAATCCTAAGGCGAGCTGTGCCCCAGCCACCAGGAGTGTAGCCTCCTCCTGGGCAGAACTGTGGGCTGGGTGACACCTAACATCTTTGCAAAGTTTTACACTCTTCCCATAGAGCCAGTTTCTTCCTATGTGTTGGGTAATAGGTAGGTTGTGGTAAAGAACTGGCTTGTTGTCACGTTTGCTGTGCCATTCACCCTAACAAGGAGATGCAAGCACCTTTCTCTCTACCAGTAGAGTTCTTTGGATAGCGAACCCTGGTCGAGCATCCTCCAGCACCCTCGGCAGTCAGACTCGGTTGAGGTGTATTACGCCAGGCCCTGTATTTGTGTTAGCATGCCTGGGGATTCAATAGCCCCTGTTCTGTTATAGGTGTCCCATATGTGTGATTCCCTGTGGGTAATCCCAGATGTGAATTTTTCCATGGTAAGGTTTCCCTCACGGTAAACCTGTGTTTTCCCCTGGATAGATTTCACTCTGTCCGTCTCTGTTAGTAGTTGATTCATCCCTACTTCCAGGTAGGACCTACCTCAGAGACCTATTCCATATGTAGTTTTGCCCACCTTAGGTCAGTCAATATTAGTGTCTACACATATCACCTTGCTATGGGTATGATGTGGTCTCCTTAGCGGCCTTATCCCTTGGACCTAGGCATGCTTCCCCAATGTTTTCATCTAGCCTTGCTGAAAAAAATATAGTAGTAGAAAAATATCTGAAGCAAGACTTTTTCCAAAACTGGTCAGTGAATTTGGCCTGTTTAATACTACTCATAAGTGATTGAGGACCCCCAAGTAAGACATATAATGTTGTTTAATATAATGTATAATGTTTGATCATTTCATAATTTAAACACACAAAAATACAGTTAAAATGTGTATAATTAAATAAACACACAGCAACAAAATGTTATTCTTCCGACAAGCAATGTTCTTAGACAACACAGCGTGAGTATTTTAAAAATGGCTTTGAATTAGGGCTGCACTATTAATCGCATGTGATTGTCATGCGTGTATCGTCAGAAAAGCTGGTTCTGTGATTAGTAGCAAATGTCCATCACCTGCTTTCAAATGGAGCAGCACTTACTACACAGAGCCCTAGTTCAGTTCATCATAATCGCAAATGAATCGCATTCGGTTATGAAGTGATATTGCATAGCTTTTCAGCAAACTACGGCTCTGTGTAGTAAATGATGCTCCACTTGAAAGCAGGTGATCGACATCTACTTCTAATCACAGAACTGGCTTTATGATGAGACACACATGAAAGTTGCATGCGATTAATCATGCAGCCCTACTTTGAATGCAACTTAGCAAATCATAATCAAGAAATGGAACTATACATTTAGTAATATACCTTAGTTTTAATTGGCCCATTCATTAAAGGGATAGTTCACCCAAAAAGGAAATTTTGCTGTTAATTTACTCACCCTCATGTCATCCAAGATGTAGAACAGTAAAGATGATTTTTAGCTGAAATATTGGTCCTCGGTGAGTCATTAAATTCAAGTCAGTGAGTACTGTCACTCAGAGAATTTAAAAAGCAACACAAAACTTATACCTGTGGATCAATATATTAAGGTCATATGATGCATTTAATCAATCTGTGCAAGAAACTGAAGATTATTTACAATAATATTACTTTAATCCGTAGCCTCAAAGCAGACAATTCGGTTACTTAGTTATTTTTAGTGAACTGGATAATTTTTTGAACCATTGTCTCTATTGGCATGTACAAATAATGTATGGTTAACCAGCAAAGTGGAGGTTTTTCTCATGCTGTTGTCTAGACGGTGTTCCAGGAGGGAATCTTCAGAACTGGCAAGACTGAGCAACAGAACGTGGCACTATGTTCTCATAATGATTTCCCAGGAGAAGAAGAGCACATACTTTCCACATACACTCACCTACAGCCTTCAAGAACTTACCATTTTTTCCTTTGAATCAAACACAGATTTCTCTTTAGAACACATTTTGAGAATCTTCCTATAATTTCATAGTCACTTGTATCAGTTTCCTTTTCCATACTCTAGTGTCTATGTACAGAGATAGACAATTTTTTATGTAATGCTTTAAGTATCAGATGGAGGCTTTCCCAGTTCTTGCTGGAGATGACAAACATTTTCTTGAGAAATGAAGACCTCATGAGGTCAATGCCATTATATGAGAGGGGATCCTAAATAGTGAAGTCCAGCCCTTGCAACAGGCCTCCTCTGAGCCGCTCTGAAGGGTTTCCCCCTCTCTCCAAGACTTAGAATCACACAGCCAAAGCACAGACGAAACGAGACCTGTTGGCCAGCAGCCAAACACAGCAAACCACTACAGAACATGTGACTTAATGGTTTCAAGGTTCAGATCGCGTTTCAAACACTTCGTAAAGGAAAAGTTCACCAGAAATGAAAATTTTTTCATATACTCACCCTCATGTCTTTTCGCACCTGTTTGATTATCCTTCTTCCGTGGAAAACACACACAATCACTCACACAAAAAAAATTATTAATGCATTGAGTTTTTTTTTTGTTTGTTTTTTGTTTTTTTATTGCAATTACAAAAAAAAAGTGAAGTGGAGCTTTAGAGACAGTGCATTTACTTACAAAATTTTGGTGACAGAAATCGTATGAGGTGAGAGGGTCACAAATCAAACTGATTTTACTCACTGATGAATCAATGACTGCATGATCCAATCCTTATTAAATCTTGAAAGTTGCAGGCGTTTTTCATACTGGTACAGCATGATGCTAGCAACAGCATGATCATGGGTTTGATTTTCAGGGATTTTATTCATTCAAAGTCAGTAATACTGTCATTATTACAATTTAAAATGTATGTTTTAATTATGAATCTTGAAAACTACAGTCCACTTTCACTGTAATTGCATATTAAAAAATATGACCAGTAGATTCTTCAAAAAGCCTTTTAATTCCTTTAAAATCCTGAAAACTGTCTTTCCAAAGGGTTCAAAGTATCCTTTCTTGTCTTACCGAAACATAAACCTTAAAAAAAAAACATCCTGGGTTTTTTCTTTTCACTTTTGGTCAGCCATTTGTGGTTGATATGGCGTAAGCGTGAATCAATAGGAAAATATCCAGAGCATCAAAGCAGAAACAGTCTTTAGTCATTAAAGACTTCCACCGTGTGTATATTTTTGTGATGAATAACATGGGTCAAGTTCATTTCTGTATAGTGTTTACCAGAAGTCCCTTCTATTTTTACCATTAGACTTAATTACATATAACCTCTTGCCAAGCAAAAAAGCTGAAAAGAGTAACAACAAAAAAGACTTCCTCTCTTATCCTTTTGTTTTCTTTCAACAAGAGTTTGTTCTAATCATCCCATGAAGCCATTAACTTCCTGATTTGATTAAAGAGAGCGTGGTGATTGGAAACATACATCAGGAACAGGAGGGCATATGACACTTTCTGAACTGTGTGTGGCAGCAGTGGTTTTGTTAGCATCTGTTGGAGTCTGCTTACTCTGTCAGGGAAACTGTGGATGGCTGCAGCTGAGTCAGTGTGACTTTAGATCCACAGCCTCCATCGTGGCTATGAAGTTTAGCTTCAGTTCGGCTCCACCTGACTGACCTATATTCAGAAGGACCTGATCCATACCACATGCCTGAAAGTTTCCTTAACATTGCAAGACACAATGATAGCATATGTGCTAAATTTTCCTTAACATCAGGCCCACACAGAATCGACGGACACAGAATCAATTTTATTATTCTGCTGTTTAATACATTTTACCATTGTTTTTCAATAATTGAGCTCAAAGAATTAAACTCTGCAGAATTTGGCTGTGCCAACTTAATAATAATACAGAAAACTATTTGTGGTGATTGATAATTTCAGCTTGCTAGTTTAGTCGTCTGAGGAAACCAAAATACTTCCATTTGCATGCTCTTCAATACAGATTTTAATCTCCTGGCTGGCTGCAACATGCAAGAAAACATGAAGTGAAGCTCCTTTTCAACAGATGTTATTCTGTTTTCTCCCTCAGCAGCTGCTTGAGCCAGATGTATAACAGTTTTTGAGCCAGCGATTCATAGCAGCCCATTGGAGATTCCCTTGTATATTTTAGCTCAGAGGTTTTGATCAGTACATAATCTGTGACCCAGTAGCAATGGCTAAACATTGTCTTGTACTGGTTGAGCAAAAAACGGTATTGTTGGTGGTTTTCTGCTACCTTTTTTTAAGGGTCAGACTTTTGGTCTGAATATGTTAATTAAGGGTGACCTTATGTCCTCTTTTTCCTGGACTTGTCCTTTCTGGGAATTCTAAATTGCATAACATGTTGCCATTTTGGCTTTGTTTTTCTCTTTTATTCATACTTAACGAATGGAGGTAATGACTGAAATATATATATATATATATGAAGAGTTTGATTCCAAAACAGGACAAACGCCTTTTTTTCTTTTCAAAATTGCATTTCCATCAAAATAAGTATTGTATCTGGGCCCGGTTCCCCAAAACATGCTTATCGCTAAGTAGTTCTTAACCTATTCCTTAACCTCTCTCTTAACATCATGGCACGATTCCTGACACGTTCGTACGCTAAGCATATCTTCTGTAAGTCACACTTTCGTAAGGTTGGTCTGGACCATTCGTAAGCTCTCTCTTAGCGTTGTTTGAGCTCAAGACTCTAGTCACCGCCACTGTGCAGTCTTTAGAAATCAGCGCAGCGCAGTACAAATCAAACTATGGTATGTTTTCAATGTTGTGGCTCAACAATGATTTTATGTTATGGACATTTTAAGACTCATAATAAAATATGTTCGCAATGGATACAGGCCTATTTATGAAGTTGACTTTATCTGGTCAGAACTAATATGGTGGTAATTAGCCTAGGCTATTTTGTAATGTAATTAAAGTGTTGAAATTGGCAATCACTTTTGATAATTAAAATCTGGCAAACAATTTGGCTATAAATGGCTAAGATCTATAAATGGGTAAGCATGGTGGTGTCCAGTAAGCGACCAACTATGGCAGCAATCCAACGTGTCCTTAATTGAATCAAAGACAGAGCCGGACGCGGAGCTGTTTAGTCCATGTACATTTTTTTATTCAGCAAAACTTAAGCCCTTTCGACATTTTGCCTGACGTGGCTATATTAAAAAAAATTTGCCTCCTAAGACAACTCATTATGGAGCTGCTGGACCTTCTCAGACCTGCGCTTGCCAGGCTAACGCGGCGGAATTTTGCTTTAAGCCCTGAAGTCCAGCTGCTTGCAGCGCTAAGGTTTTTTTTTTTTTTTTTTTGCTACAGGGAGCTTCATCGAGGTCGTAGGAGAGGGCTACGGCCTAATCAAGACCTCGGTGTGGAGGTGCGTCCAGACTGTCACCAACGCCCTTCTGCGCCATGCCGGGCATTAAATCCTGGTGGATGGCACACTCATCACTATAGCTAATGCATCAGTGTTTGATCAGGCGTACATATCGCGAAAGGGATACGCGGCCATAAATATGCAGGTTATAGTGGACCATAGGGGTGTGATCTCTGACCTGGTGGCAAGGTCCAGCAAAACTTCAAGTTCCTCTGACGAGAAGCTTGGTGCCCTTTTTTACGTTGCTTCCCCAGCATATTCTGTGTCTAACTCTCTCTCTCTCTGTTCATTGTAGATAGGTTGCTTTTTATTGAAAACTAACCAATGGCAATCAATATCACATTAAACGGAAGTAACTGCAGCTGCTTGCCAATCAATTCTGATTGTAAAGTACCTTACCATTACAAATATAAAAGTGTATTATATAATTTTTAGAAGTCGAAGAAACGGCACAAGTGGCATAACGGAATAAGGAGGGTGGATGATTAGCGAGGGATACCCGGTTCGTCTAACCGTCACAACATATCGTGTGAACATATTACTGACCATTTGATAATTTAATTTATAGTCTATATTTTACTGATAACTTAAACTATGTTAAAATAAATGTTACTGTAATAATTTGATGAATGTTTCATTTGCATAGAACGTGTTGTCTTTCTTAACGCTGTATTGCACGCTCGCGTGAAGTGGAAAATTGTTTCACGAGCAATCTATGCCAACTAATTCAGCACCTTCACTCGGGACAGCGCTCTTGTAACGTCGGACGTAAGAGGCAGCGTGCTAAGAAGCTTTCTAAGGGATACTTCGGGGAACACACTTAAGAACATAAACAACTTTGGTATGATATATCTTTCGAGGTCTTCTTAGCGCGCTAAGAGTGAGCGTTATTGGGGAACCGGGCCCTGGTCGGTATTGAAAAGTTCATTGTAAATTTTTCACAAAATGTGACATCCGCTGAATTATTCTGTCATATTTTCTCCCTTTCTTTCTTTCTAAACTGCAACAAACGACAGTCTCCCTTCTTTGCAGAATGCAATATATCCGCTCTACCAATCACAGTGCGCCATTCCACGCACTCTAATGGCGGTGCTTTGAATACACCCGGCATCCTAGTTTTCCTCTTCTACTTTGTACTATGTGATCAACAAACAAACTTAGCGCTCCACAATGAATCGCATGTGATTGTCATGTGCATCTCGTTAGTAAAGCAGGTTTTGTGATTAATAGTAAATATCTATCACGTGCTTTCAGATGGAGCCGTAGATCACTGACAAGCGATGCAATATCGCATTCATAATTGCAGATGAGTCACATTCGATTATGAACGAGATATTGTGTAGCTTGTCAGTGTAAGTGTTTTTATTAATGCCATTTATGTTTTTTGATAATACAGCACATGGCACTAGTCAACTAAATGAATGTAATATTGCAAAGATGAATGCACTTTTGGAAGTTGAATGTAAGGGAAATGTCAATTTGAAATTTTTGTGGTCTAATGTGATATTGTTGTTGTTCTTTTTCATAATGAAATTTTCTTTTATTGCTGTAATTAATTTATAGCATTAACAAAATGACCCGTTGAATTCATTTTGGGAGCATTGACAGATTGAATATATTTTTGGTCCAGTGCCTGTAAGATTAGTACTGACCAAGTTCAGAGGCCGTCATATGTCAATTAACCATGTTGTGTATTTTCAACAGTTTTAATATGAAAAATAACTTTTATATTGATTTAATGGATTTATTGCAAAAATAAATGTGTCGGATTTATTACATTTTGGGGGAAAAAAATATTTTTTTTAATAAATCTTTGAAAATCTAAATCTGGATTTGAATTTTTAATGATATTATAACCTAAATATGCTACGTGAAAGTTTAAAACAGGAAATAGTGGGAAACATTTTATTTTGAAAAATGCAATATGAATTTAAAACTACAGTCCCACTGAGATGTGGAATATAAAGTGCATGTTTGGTTGTAGATGGGTAACAAATCCAGAATGTCCATATTGTAATCAACAAGTTCCAAGACACAGTGTAAATAAAACATTTATTGTGCCTGTAGAAAGCACAAAAATTGTAAATAGTCCCATGAGTGTCAGTTTGAATGATTATAATTAAACGGGAGCATTCTAATATTGTCACATTGTTCACTTTTAGTGTATATTTTTTCAAGGATTTGAATAACAGTTTTGTTTTCCATGCTGATGTTTTTCACGCTTCAGTTCACAAGTTTGTAATTCTGACAGTTATTTCTACCTGTTTTTGACTGACAGGATATATTCCCCCCGATCATTGGTGGGTTTTGATCGGCTTATGCATTGCTAGACAACACACATCACAATGCAATACACATGAACACAATACAGTATAGTGTGCTGCATAGATTTAGACCATAGTTTTCACCATGTGCAGGTGTTAAAGCAGAAGAATGTGTGGTGTTTCCTGCCCTCTGATTATTTGCACCATAAGGACTTGGCTACATTGAAAACACACTAACACTTTGGCCTTAGTCAGATGTCTAACATTTCTCATCTTCCCCACTGTAGGCCATTGATATAAGGTCTCAGAGGTGTAGTAATGCGTACATGTCACTACTTTGAAGAAAATAATTTGAACCTTGACCTCACACATTTACACACATATGTTTGCACATATGCATCCTGGACTACGATTATACATTTGTGTGTGTGGGCATAAATCCCAAAGAGAGCAATTGGCTCTGGCCCAAAACATGAAGTCAGCCACTGTATGGAAGATCAATCTATCGTTGGAATGATTCAGGGCGAGAATATAAAGCTGGATTTATGGCTGCAAACCGTTAAGGGTTGTCCATGTTAGCGCTGACCTATATCACTAATGACTAATAGTCACTGCAACCTTTCCCCTAGTGCAATTTCATCATATGGCGTGCGACGGACAGCATCGTAAGCATTCTCTGTAGTGTTGTAACGATTCACCACGGCTCATCTTTCAGCAGTTTAATGCTCCTGTGGATCTCCAGCATTTTGTGTTTACTTGGAATCGCAACAAATTGCTTTCTGCTGATTGCTTTGTTTTTCCATTTTATTTATCGCGCCAAAGCATAATCTTCCATAAAACATTCCACTAATTATGGCTCTTGTTTCTTGACCACTTCTCAAAAAAATCACTAGAGTACGGAACACCAGGGGTCAAAGCGAAAAGTATACTGTGTGTTTATAACAAATTTTAAATGTTTACTGAGCAGTCAAAAAATATTTAATATGAAATATTTTGTCCAATTGCCATTTGATCATTTTAATTTAATTTCAACTTTTTAACTTAAACGCAAATGTATCTCTCAGTTGACTTATTTCTTGTAATTGCAACTTATTTCTTATAAGTTCTTATAATTATATATCCTATAATTGTGAGGAACACAACTGGACACAGATGCAGGTTATAGTGCGAGACCAATTTATTCAAAAAAGTCAAAAGAAAAGCTCCCTCCAATGAACAAAAACAGGCCGGGAAATGAGAAGAGAATGAGAGAAACGGTCCACCACCATAAGAATGACGGTGTTACCCTTAGATTCCGGAAGGCCAGTGACAAAATCAAGGGCCAAATGTGACCAGGGGCGAGAAGGGATGGGCAACGGGTGGAGCAGACCAACGGGAGACGCATTGGAAGTCTTGTTCTGAGCGCACACCGAGCAGGCAGCCACGAACTGCCTGACATCCTTGGCCATGGATGGCCACCAGAATCGCTGGCGGATGGCAGCCAGCGACCTCCGGACTCCTGTATGACAAACCAGCCTGGACGAGTGACCCCACTGGATGACTTCAGAGCGCAACTTGGTGGGAACAAACAGATTACCCGCTGGACCCCCCTTCGGCACAGGCCCCTTAAGTAGGGCCTCCTCTACTCGTCTCTCGATGTCCCAAGAGAGGGATGCCACCACCAACCCCTTGGGCAAGATGGTGTCTGCTGACTCCTCCCTCCCAGGAGCCTCGAAGAGACGAGAAAGAGCATCGGGCTTAACATTTTTGGACCCGGGCCTGTAAGACAGCGTGAAATTGAACCGGCCGAAGAAGAGGGCCCAGCGAGCCTGTCGGGAGCTCAGCCTCCTGGCCGAACGGATATACTCGAGGTTTTTGTGATCCGTCCAGACCAGGAAGGGCAGAGCTGCGCCCTACAACCAGTGACGCCACTCCCCCAAAGCCAGCCTGACCGACAACAACTCCTGATTACCTATGTTGTAATTCCGTTCTGGGGGACTCAGACGGTGGGAGAGGAAGGCACAGGGATGCACCTTTCCGTCCTCGTGCGACCGCTGAGATAGGAACGCGCCCACTCCGACATCGGAGGCATCCACCTCAACAATGAATTGACGTTCAAGGTCTGGAATAGACAAGACAGGAGCAGAGATAAAACGGGACTTTAATTTATCAAAGGCCTCCTGTGCCCCAGTATTCCACTTGAACGGTACCTTGGGAGAGGTGAGTGCCGTTAAAGGTGCAGCAATCTGACCAAAGTTCCGGATGAACCGCCGATAGAAGTTGGCAAACCCCAGGAATCGCTGCAGAGCTTTAAGAGAGTCAGGAGCTGGCCACTCGGCAACGGCCCTTACCTTACAGGGGTCCGCTTTGATCTCCCCCGCGGAAACAACGAACCCCGGAACCGACTGGGCATGGAAGACGCACTTCTCCGCCTTAACATAGAGCTGGTTCAAGATATCATCAAGATACACGAAGACGAAGCGACACACCATGTCTCTCAACACGTCCTTAACCAGGGCCTGGAAGACAGCTGGGGCATTGGTCAGACCAAATGGTAGGACCCGGTACTCAAAGTGTCCCGTGGGTGTGTTGAAAGCTGTCTTCCACTCATCCCCCTCACGAATTAGGTGATAGGCATTCCGAAGGTCTAGCTTGGTGAAGACCTTGGCTCCCTGCAATTGCTCAAAGGCAGACGACATAAGAGGCAAGGGGTACCTGTTTTTAATAGTGATGTCATTCAGGCCTCGATAATCTATACAAGGACGCAAGGAGCCGTCCTTCTTCTTGACAAAGAAGAACCCAGCACCTGCAGGAGATGAAGAGGGTCGGATGAGACCGGCTTTGAGCGATTCATTAATATATTTGTCCATGGCCTCTCTTTCAGGACCTGAAAGGGAAAACAAGTGACCCTTGGGCGGAGAAGTGCCTGGGAGGAGCTCAATGGCACAATCATAAGGGCGATGTGGAGGTAAGGAGGTGGCCCGGGACTTACTAAACACCTGGCACAGGTCGTGGTACTCCACTGGGACCCCCTTCAAATCAGCAGCCTCCACCTGCAAGACAGGACACACAGACACAGGGAAAGAGGCAGCACCCAAACAAGATGCAAGACAAAACTTACTCCAAGACAAGACAGAGTTGCTGGACCAATCCACGTGAGGGCCATGTTGCACCAACCACGGGTGCCCCAGAACTATGGGAGCACTCGGGGATTCAAGAAGGTACAGCGTGGTCACCTCACGGTGATTGCCCGAGACTATAAGATTTACAGGAGGAGTAGCATAGGAGACAGTGGTGATCAAAGTGCCATTCAATGAACGGGCAGGAATAGGTTCGGAAAGAGGAATTGCAGGAATCCCCCAGCGGGTGGCTAGAGAGAGGTCCATAAAGTTGCCCTCAGCTCCTGAGTCAACCAGTGCAGTACAGGAGTTAAGGACATCACCAAACTGAATGGAGACAGGAAGGAGAGTGCGAGAGGAGGGGGGTGCAATAAAGGGGTAGCGCTCACCAGGATCCCCCTCTTTACTGGTGAGCCTTGACTTTTAGCGGACAGCCTGCTGCGAAGTGACCTGATTTGCCGCAATACAGACATAGCCCTAGGGCGAGGCGTTGCTGCTTCTGTTGAGGCTCAGTGGTTTCTGTGGGGGAAACAGATGACGACTCCTCAGTCCTCCAGGGTGCACGAACTGCCAGGCGTTGACGACGGCGGCGAAGGCGACCCTCGATCCGCAACGCCATGTTAACAAGATCGTCAAAATCACGTGGCAGGTCCTGAGTGGCCAGCTCATCCTGGATGTCATCCTCTAGCCCAACACGAAACATAGCTCGACAGGCCTCCTCATTCCAATCGCAGGTAGCTGCCAGAGTCTTGAAATGAATTGCATAGTCTGTTACGGAGCGACCCGCCTGACGGAGCCGTGCTAGCTGGTCAGCCGCTTCCTGACCTCTGGCAGAGCGGTCGAATAGCCTCTCCATCTCCTGGCGGAACTCTTTAAAAGAAGCACAACATGGAGCTTTAGTCTTCCAGACGGAGGTTCCCCAGTCTCTAGCCTTGCCGGTTAGAAGAGTCAATACAAAAGCCACTTTGGACATCTCAAGTGCGTATGTGCGTGGCTGCAAGGCAAACACCACAGAACACTGGGACAAGAAGGCCCGGCAGGAATTGGGGTCCCCATCATAGGGTGGTGAGTTATTGCATCGGGGCTCAGGCTCATGGCGAGGAAGATGGTGAATGGCACCACCCTGAGCAGCCTCTCGTTGCAGTTCTTGGATGCGGTTGGTCAGCTCAGCCACTTGGTTGGCTAGAAACTCCACCTCCCTTGTGGTGTTCGTCAGTCTGGCTTCGTGCTGGCCCAAAAGAACACCCTGCTGGGTGACTGCGGTTCTGACAGGATCTGCACCTGCTGTGTCCATCTTGGCCAGATCGTTCTGTCAGGAAAAAGGTCCAACAGAAAAATAAGAGACTTCAGTGTCCTTGCAAAAATGCCCGGCAGGGGGCGCCCAACGGCGCGGCCGCGTAGAGAGCGGTGAGGGGAGGAAGCCACGAGAGAGCCAGTGACGGAGCAAACAAAACTCTTCAGAAGAATGCCGGTGCCCAGTCTAGGAAATGAGGGAGGGGAAAAAATAGAAAAAACTAAACAAAACCAGTAGCAGCAAACAATGGCACGACAGAACAAGGCTTGACAGGATCAGACAGGAAGACTACACTGGGACTATTGACGAACAACGATCTGGCACCGATAGGCGCGGCAGACGAGAATAAATAGAGCAAGAGATGAACAGACATTGAATTCAGGTGAGCGGAGTCAAACAATTAGAAGCGGAAACCGTAGTGATGAGGGGGAGGGAGGAACGCCACAGATAGGTGCAAGACGAACGATCAAAACCAAAACAAAACACCATGTGCACATGAGATGCAGACATATACAGAAACACACGCACACACCGAAGAACGGGGTGATCAGACAGCGGACATGACAATAATTGCATCTTTATTTATTGAAATTTGCTTAATATATCCACCACAATTTTATTTCTTGCAATTGTGACTTAATTTTTCATGATTAATGCTTTATTTCTTGTAAAATTCAACTTTACATCTCAGCTGTGACTTTTTTTCTCAGAATTGTGACTTTATTTCTTATAAAATTCAAATTTACATATCAGCTCTGACTTTATTTCTCACACCTGTGCCTTTATTTCCTGTAACTGTTACTTTATTTCTCATAACTGCTACTTTGTTTCTCAACTCTCAATCTCAACTACGACTGTAAAAATTGTGACTTTATCTCATAATTGCTACTTTATTCATCATAAAATTCAACTTTACATCTCAGCTAAGACTTTATTTCTCATAATTGAGACATTATTTTTTTGCAGTTGCTAAATTCTCAAAAAACTTTGTCTCGACTGCAACAATTTCTCACAAATTGCAGCTTTATATCTCGACTGTAACTTTACTGTATAATTCATAATTGTGGCCTTTTTTGTTTTAAGACATGTTGTTTACATCATACACTCTACACAAGTGTGCGTAAATTCAAATCAGAGGATTGGAGAACTTGAGTCTGGATCAACTGACAGCGGTGAGGGGAGGAAGCCACGAGAGAGCCAGTGATGGAGCAAACAAAACTCTTCAGAAGAATGCCGGTGCCCAGTCTAGGAAATGAGGGAGGGGAAAAAATAGAAAAAACAAAACAAAACAGTAGCAGCAAACAATGGCACGACAGAACAAGGCTTGACAGGATCAGACAGGAAGACTACACTGGGACTATTGACGAACAACGATCTGGCACCGATAGGCGCGGCAGACGAGAATAAATAGAGCAAGAGATGAACAGACATTGAATTCAGGTGAGCGGAGTCAAACAATTAGAAGCGGAAACCGTAGTGATGAGGGGGAGGGAGGAACGCCACAGATAGGTGCAAGACGAACGATCAAAACCAAAACAAAACACCATGTGCACATGAGATGCAGACATATACAGAAACACACGCACACACCGAAGAACGGGGTGATCAGACAGCAGACATGACAATAATTGCATCTTTATTTATTGAAATTTGCTTAATATATCCACCACAATTTTATTTCTTGCAATTGTGACTTAATTTTTCATGATTACTGCTTTATTTCTTGTAAAATTCAACTTTACATCTCAGCTGTGACTTTTTTTCTCAGAATTGTGACTTTATTTCTTATAAAATTCAAATTTACATCTCAGCTGTGACTTTATTTCTCACACCTGTGCCTTTATTTCCTGTAACTGTTACTTTATTTCTCATAACTGCTACTTTGTTTCTCAACTCTCAATCTCAACTACGACTGTCAAAATTGTGACTTTATCTCATAATTGCTACTTTATTCATCATAAAATTCAACTTTACATCTCAGCTAAGACTTTATTTCTCATAATTGAGACATTATTTTTTTGCAGTTGCTAAATTCTCAAAAAACTTTGTCTCGACTGCAACAATTTCTCACAAATTGCAGCTTTATATCTCGACTGTAACTTTACTGTATAATTCATAATTGTGGCCTTTTTTGTTTTAAGACATGTTGTTTACATCATACACTCTACACAGGTGTGCGTAAATTCAAATCAGAGGATTGGAGAACTTGAGTCTGGATCAACTGACAGTTTACTTATATATGACAGTTTACTTATATATACCCCCTTGATTTACCAACTAAATGTGACCCGGCAGAGGTGGTTCCACAGTAACAGGACATATGTGCTTTGCACAGAGTTTGGCTGATTGTGTAATGATTGAGCTCCTACTGAATTTACAACATCCAGAATCTGCTCTTAATGGAAATGTAATGGGCACCGGTAATAAAGCTGTCTCATTAGAAAAAAGGAAGGTTAAATCAAAACCCAATAAGACAACAAGGGAAGTCAGAATAAATCAAAGCTTAAAGGAAAATGGTCTTCATCATCAGTTTACCCCAAAAGCATCACCAGGCTGTCATGTTCGGTGGGAGAAAGCACCCACATTGTTTCTCTGTGGAAACATTTGAAGAGTGTTTCTCCTTTGCGGTTTAACAAAAGAAATATACCTGACTTTAACAGCACCAATAACTGCGCCAGACCTTCGCTGGATTAATAAATGTGTTGAGTGCAGTAAAAGTTCCCTTGCATGTTGTGGAGAGCAGGACCTTGATAGAAGGTCTGCAGGCCTATGAAAATAAATGAAGCACATTGACAGACGGGCCCAAATTTTGGCTGACCCAGACCTAGGGGAAATTCGAAATGTAAATGAAACAAATGAGGGGTGCAGAAGAAAATACCATGAGGAGTTAAAAAGAGAAAACAGAATGTTGCCAAGTTCTTGCCACTGCACTTGAAATCTAGAATGGGGTGCTGGTAGATAATGCTTAGGAATATGGACAGAGAGAATAAAAGCCTTGAGAAACAGACAGGGGATCTCCAATGGAGCTGACCATGATTGTGGAATTAAAGATGGTTTAAGAAAGGCAGATTTTAACCTCTACTTTCACCAATCCACAATAATCACTTTACACCAGTGGTTAAATACCTGCACCCTTCGGAGCTGTGAAACAGCAACCTGACAGCGCCCACACCTTGAGGCAGCATCCCACTAGTTGACAATTCAATTTTGGCAGGGAATGTCACACCTACTATCTGTTTTTACAGAAATCTGTTCCTCTTCCATTGAAGGTCTGTCATACTCACCTGTTAGTGTCTTTTTTATTATTTGTCTTCTACGTGCATTTGTAGCTCAGCCATTGACAAAAAAATTAAATAAAAAATTATCGTCTCTCTTTTCGATATATTTTCCATAAAAGAAAAAAGTCCAAGCATTTCATGCACTAGCCTACCCTTCGGAAGTAAAAAAAAAAAAAGTTAATTTGATAGAAAATCTGTGTCACATAAATAAAAAAAAAAAAAACTTTTGAGTAGTGTTGTATATCCTTCATGAATACTGGCAGTCCCATAATGCATTGGTACTAGCTACATTTTTTTATTTATTTTTTTAATCCAAGATGGCAGATGATGTTGCCATGTTTATTCAATTCTGGTTCCACTATTTTAGCCAGTTTTCAGTAAGGAATAATTGACGACAGGCCTTGAATTATTCAAACAATTATTTTTTTTAATATATCAACGACGGGAGTCAATTATTCTGCTTATATTATGGTAACCACACCTAAAGAAATCGATCAGATTATATATTTAAAGTGAATCATCCATTTTTTGTACTTAAGTCGCTGTTGTGAGTAAAATTATTTCCTCCGCATCTCATCCAATGCCTCTTTTTCTAGTTCCAAAAAGTAATTTTAAAGCTGGTAATGGAGGCTTGAGCCCTTGATAGCATTCTAATGCAGTTATTAATGAAGTTATTAGAAAGAGAGAGAGAGAGACAGACACACAGAAAAAGGGAGAGAGCTTGTGTGAATAAGGCTAACTCTGTCATGATTTGTTAGTCTTGTGTGCTGTATGCTAATTTCCGTTACTATGCGAAGTGATATGGAACTGTAATGCAGTCAATAGAGCGGCCTAGAGCTATGTTCGCTGTGCGTTTCTCGGAAAATAATTGCACATTTTAGAAAGTTCGTCAGCCAATAGTATAATTTATGATAATGATATATTTTTATTTATTTATGTTATTTTAGGCCAATTGACAGCATTTGTGGTATAATGTTGATTATTATAAGCAGTAATTTTACTTGACACACACAAAAAAATGTGTTATCCTGTCTTCAAAGTTCAAAAATCTAAAATCATGTTCACACGTGATTTTGCGTTTTGTGGCTCTACTGCTGAAATAGCGAGTAACTTCCATTGTAAGTTGCTTCAATGTTACCCTTTTTTTTTAAGATATATTTTCAAGAAGAGGGAAAGTCCTAATTCATTTTGCAGTAACCAACATTATGGTGTCGATTGAGCTTAAATTGTGAAATGCTGTCTGTCCAACAAATGGAAAACAAGCAACATGTTTTACAGTTACATTTAGTGACAATAGCAGTGCAGAAGTTATACGCTTTACCTTTAACTGTCCCATCCAAACATATCTTTTAGATGCAAATCAGCTCGGTTTAGCTCCCATTAGACCCAGCTTTAATCTCCCGTGCTCTCATTCTGAGCCGGTGTGCTGGAGTGATTCTGTCAAGAGATTTCTGGAATGTTCTGGTCCATGAAGCATATGAAGAGCAGCTCATTATATCTCTCACTTGTCTTTCAGCAGCTCTCTCACTGAATACCCTGACTGTCTGTCTGCAGGGTCGATCAGGCCTTTACAAACAATCTGTGATGTGCTTCGTTACAAATGTGTATGTGTGCTTCTCTGACAGGATGGAGAATGTTGCAGCACCATTTGAAGGAAAGACTGTGCAGGGTCTTACTACACTTTCGTGTATTTTATGTCCCCATGAATCAATACTGCACTGATTTTATCATCTTCTATGCTACATGGTTTTGATACACAGCTCAAGCACCAAATGCAACCAAAAATCAACATTGGCAGGTATGTGAAACAATCCTCGGCAACACAATATATTTTAGCACAATTATCAAATTACAAAGACTGCATTGTTATTATATAAATATGTGCAGCACTATGATTCTTTGCAATTAAAAGATGCAATATGCTTCAAACATTTTGTAATAAGTTTGTAAAATATATTATTATTGTAATTGTACTGTCGTTAAATAATAATAATAATAGATGTGTCATAGAACCAAAGAATAATTAACAACTTTTGAAATAAAGGTAGCATATATATACAGTACAGACCAAAAGTTTGGACACACCTTCTCATTCAAAGAGTTTTCTTCATTTTCATGACTATGAAAATTGTAGAGTCACACTGAAGGCATCAAGTGCTATTTGACCAAGAAGGAGAGTGATGGGGTGCTGCGCCAGATGACCTGGCCTCCACAGTCACCGGACCTGAACCCAATCGAGATGGTTTAGGGGTGAGCTGGACCACAGACAGAAGGCAAAAGGGCCAACAAGTGCTAAGCATCTCTCGGGGAACTCCTTCAAGACTGTTGGAAGACCATTTCAGGTGACTACCTCTTGAAGCTCATCAAGAGAATGCCAAGAGTGTGCAAAGCAGTAATCAAAGCAAAAGGTGGCTACTTTGAAGAACCTACAATATGACATATTTTCAGTTGTTTCACACGTTTTTGTTATGTATATAATTCCATATATAATTTCACATGTGTTAATTCATAGTTTTGATGCCTTCAGTGTGAATCTACAATTTTCATAGTCATGAAAATGAAGAAAACTCTTTGAATGAGAAGGTGTGTCCAAACTTTTGGTCTGTACTGTATATATATATATATATATTTTTTTTTTTTTTTTTTTTTTTTTTTTTTGGGTAGTTTTGATTATTAGTTTATACATGTACTTATTCTTTTTGACATAAGATACAATTTATTGTGGTAAATATTTTCTTTTTAATGTGTAAAACCATTAAATTAGTTAGTTGTGGAAGTGACATCATTTCTTTGGAGGGAAAGCACCTCTCAGGACTTCATCTGAAGACTTTGAAAAAGCAATCTATTGAAACTCCTTCTAAATTTTCATTCCGAGCTATTAATGAGCTTTTCTAGCTTAAAATGTTCACTCTGTTAAGGTCTACCCTGTTACACAGTGCAAAAAATGTCATGTAACACAGGGTGGACAAATATCATAGACCACATGTGAAATACTTGGTCAGGATTATTATGTTCTGATAGCCTGAGCTTGACCAGTGGGTTTCCTAAGGACAGACGTTTTCTTCCTCTGATAAGACAAAATATTATATATATATATATATATATATATATATATATATATATATATATATATATATATATATATATATTCGCTTTTTTTCAGCAAACCTGCTCAGTCCAAAATTCACCAAACTGTAGGAATGATGCTGCATGTCATTCAGGTAGTCTTGCAACTGTGTGAGTAGAAAAAAACACATGTGGAATGTTGTCACTGACATGTTTTGAGTAATTAGCCTTGATTTATAAAAGATGAAGAGTCAGCCCAGCAGTCAGCCACACACACCAGACTGCTGCACCTGGAAAACTTGGCCTGCGTGTGGTGCATTTATAACTCCTCATTCTCCCATGTGGAGACCAGTAGACAGAGTTCAGCCTGGTCACCGCTCTGCCCTCCTACGGTCTCTCTCTCTCTCTCTCTCTCTCTCTCTCTCTCTCTCTCTCGCTGTGGGAATCTGTCAGCATTTATCCTGCAGGCTCTGCTCCAGCTAAGAGGAATCGTTTCAGGTACTATCCGGAGCTGTAAGGTTTAGCAGTGTTGCTAAATGGGTCTTAGTGTCACAATTGGGTCAGGAGATATAAATGATCTTTTTCAGTTGTCATTAATGCCAGACCTAAACAAAACCCTTTTTTTAGCTTTGTATTAACTGAGACAGAGACAGTATGATGAGGAGCAGATGGGCCACTCGTAGACAAATTTTTAAATATATAAGTCTTGCATTTGAGCCTGTCATCTTTTGGGGCAATACTTATTTAATTCTGTAATATTTATTGATTCTGTAATATATATATATATATATATATATATATATATATATATATATATATATATATATATATATATATATATATATATATATTTGTATTAAATTAACATAATTTAAATTTAATATAATACAAATACTATTTAATAAAATCTATGAAATATATTACATAAATGTCAACACTTTAGTATATAGAACAACTCTCACTATTAACTTGTTAATTAGCATGCATATTACTAGTATATTGGCAGTTAATTAGTACTTATAAAGCTCATTATTGTGCATGACCACATTCTGCAATCTTAATCCTACCCAATACCTAAATTTAAAAACTGCCTTACTAACTATTGATATGCCGTGATTAGAAGTTTATTGAGGCAAAAGTCATAGTTAGTAGTTAGTTAATAGTGAGAACTGGACTTTAAAATAAAGTGCGATAATTTTTTTTTTTCCTCCCTAATATTTTTTGTTATTATAAAGAAAATTTCTGAAAACATTTTAAGTAAATTAATAATATTTTAAGCACTTTTCTTAAAATATTAATCAATTGAATATTTATATTTATATTATTATTTTTTCCTGACATGGCACAGGATTAGTGCAGATTGTGGCACAACAGTGCAGAGCCTTTAAATAAATACATTTATATTGTTATCTAAATATTTATTTATTTAATGGTTATGATGTGCACACTTAATTTCATTCAGTGTGTAAGGAAATTAAATTTTAACTTTTTCTTCTCTTTGCCTCTAGTCTGTCTTAGACACTCTGCCTTGTCATTAACTCATTGAATTGGGTAGTATTTTAAGTTAAGCAAGTATTTTAATTGCTGATTTGATTGCTTATTTGAAATTGTACAAAATTAAATGCAGAGTGTGTGTATTGATGAACATGTGGAGACAGTTTGAACTCGATATTAAAGCCTGTGTCCATGTATACACATGTAGTCAGGCTTTAGGTATGCTATTTATCAAACGACCTCATTGTGTGAGTCCAGTAGAGCTAATCTTTCTTTCAACAATCTGGCTTGAAGAGAGTGTGTCAATCTCAGGACAAAATTTTTTTTGACCTCTATCTATCTATCTATCTATCTATCTATCTATCTATCTATCTATCTATCTATCTATCTATCTATCTATCTATCTATCTATCTATCTATCTATCTATCTATCTATCTATCTATCTATCTATCTATCTATCTATCTATCTATCTATCTATCTATCTATCTGTCTGTCTGTCTATCTATCTATCTATCTATCTATCTATCAAGCCAGCCATTTTTCATAGAGTGCATGTATGAGTACAGATTTGCCAGAAAGCCCTTCAGTGGAGCCAGAAATCTTTCTTCAGCTGAACTGCAGCTCAGAAAGTCACATTGACCTTCACCCCTTGTTGCTTGAGTCTTTGTCAGAACTCTTGGTTTTATTTCTTCCTCAGTCTTTTCTGTCAAATGGAAACTCTGTGATTTTAGTGGCCTCCCATGGAGTTCCCTGAGCTCTTGTTATGACCTGTTTTATGTGTCCTGCTACAAATGGAAGTCGTGTTACACTTGGGTGGATCTGCCTGCTCAAATGTTTTCCCCACTGCACTGCCACACAGGCTGAGATTTCAGGCTTCAAGAGCAATATATGTGCATGTGAAGCTGTTTGTTATGAACTGCCTTTCCCTTTTAAAGTTTGGAAATCTTAATCGTGATGTGCATTCAAGTCAATTTGGTGATGCAGAGGTAATGTCACTTGGTCAAGATAGAAAGCATTTTTAGCACTAGTGTAATGAAATGAAGAGCAAAAATTGTATGTATTTTGTCACCTAATAAAGTTAATTGAATAATCACAGTTTTTCATCAACAGCTCATAAATTGTATAGAACCTAAGCTTTACAGTCAACATATACCATTTCAACTTATAATTAATATCAATCTTTCATTCTCTCAGTCAGGTTTTAAAGAACACCTCAGAGGAATAAACTGGAGATTTCAGACAGATTTCAGTGCATTTGATTTCATGACATTTGAATGTTTGTTTTTTTTATCTTATCTGCCATATCTCTTTAAATAATCTGTTAAATAACTGCAAATTGCGACTTCAAGTAATAACATTATGTGAAGAGAACTGTTTCAAATGTTTCTACAGCACATTCACTGTGAAAGTCTGAACTCTTAGATTCTATCCACATTTTAATTACTAGTGCTAGTGATGGCTAATACTTAAATTATAATGACTATAATTTAGTAGCATTAATTAAAAATGTCTGTATTCAGGAATGAGGGTTAACAAACAGTGTAATCGGCATCAAAACTATGAATTAACACATGTGGAATTATATATGGAATTATATACATAACAAAAAGTGTGAAACACCTGAAAATATGTCATATTGTAGGTTCTTCAAAGTAGCCACCTTTTGCTTTGATTACTGCTTTGCACACTCTTGGCATTCTCTTGATGAGCTTCAAGAGGTAGTCACCTGAAATGGTCTTCCAACAGTCTTGAAGGAGTTCCCCGAGAGATGCTTAGCACTTGTTGGCTCTTTTGCCTTCCGTCTGCGGTCCAGCTCACCCCTAAACCATCTCGATTGGGTTCAGGTCCGGTGACTGTGGAGGCCAGGTCATCTGGTGCAGCACCCCATCACTCTCCTTCTTGGTCAAATAGCCCTAGATTCCTTCAGTGTGAATCTACAATTTTCATAGTCATGACAATAAAGAAAACTCTTTGAATGAGAAGGTGTGTCCAAACTTTTGGTCTGTACTGTATATATATATATATATATATATATATATATATATATATATATATATATATATAATAATTGGTCGGCGATGTTTGTTTCCACCATCATTATTTAGTTCTAGAACACTTATGTTGTAATTTAATGCAACTTGATTGCATTAACCAATAAATGTGGTTTTGTGTTGGTGTGCTTGTATATTTCTGTGTTTGTGTCGAGTCGCAAAGTGTAATACTTCCGTTGTTTATTTGAGAATGGTTCACCTGTTACAGCTTATATCTTCCAGGGAGCCTGTGAGTTAATGTGTGTGTTTGTGTGTGGGGGGGGGGGGGGTACAATAATTCTTTGCAGCAGAGATGTGATTCACACAGCCAGATGGATCTCATTGACACTATTCACTTTGATCAGAGTGAAATCCTGCTCTTCTCATATAGAGGACTGTGTCTGTTTGTACTCTGATTACTTTAAACTTTGGACACATATGTGAGGGTTCATTGGTGTGTGAAGCATTTCCTTTACAACTCAGGCTCTGTCACGACACTTCCCTCACCAGAAGACGTCCCCTGAGTTGCTAAGGAGAGCCAATGATATTTATGAAGACAATGGAAACACTGACCACACTGCTGTATCACATGCAAAGACACACACATGCTTCATGCACATCAGTCGAACAAGACAATGTTGCTTCTTTGTTGTGTGTCAATAAAAATCGATCATTTTCAAAGCACACAATTTTGCTCATTGAGTATTAAATACTACAATCTTGAAGAACTTACACTTTCTGAATGGTCTAAAAGGTGAGGTGGGCCGGAGGTTGAATTCATAATCCTGTTCATATCTATTCAGGTTCAAATACGAAATGAAATGAAGTTTTAATTCAGCTCCAGAAGATGGACTGGATTTACTTGGATTCAAAGCAGTGAACTATTTATTGTGTTCCTGTGGCTCAAACATAACATGACACTAGCAACGCCAAGTTCATGGGTTCAAGTTCAATTCCCAAGGAATGCATGAGCTGATAAGATGTATGTCTTGAATGCAATGTGGATAAAGGCATCTGCCAAATTCAAACATGTTCATATATTTAACTTTATAAAAACACCTGCAACAAATGAATGAAAAAAAATATTTTATTTTTTTATTAAAATAATATTAATTTATTTTATTAAACAATAATTTGAAATTATATGGGGTATTGAACACTAGATACCAAGCTATAACAAATGACTAGAATAGTAAAGAGTGTTTGTAGTAGACTTGTCAGACTTTGACTAATTAGCATCATCCAGAACATCCAAGTAATCCAAACACCCTAGAAACTGCAGCGACATAAACATATTTATATGTCTCTCTCTCTCTCTCTCTCTCTCTCTCTCTCTCTCTCTCTCTCTCTCTCTCTCTCTTCAGCTCTTGGGCAGATCATGCTGTATGTGGATGGAATGAATGGGCTTATCGGACACAATGAAGCTGTACAGTGGCTTTATACACTGGTTGGATCAAAGGTAAAGGACATTTCACTAGGTGAATGTATGTGTATGTGTACCATTTTGTGGTTCTTTTTGCTTCCTAAGGTATCAAGTCCTACATGATATGTCAGTACCATATTGGTTATCGGTTATTTATATTATATCAGCTGATATTAAATATTTAATTGTGCTCACTTAAAGGGATACTCCACCCCAGAATGAATATTTTGTCATTAATCACTTACCCCTATGTCGATCCAAACCCATAAAAGCTTTGTACATCTGCAGAACACAATTTAAGATATTTTGGATGAAAACTGGGAGGATTGTGACTGTCCCACTGATGGCAGATGGACTATTCTGATGACATCTTTCATACTTTTCTGGACTTTGTCACTGTAACTTACTTGGCAGTCTATGGGACAGTAAAAAGCCTCCCTATTTTCATCCAAAATATCTTCAATTGTGTTCTGAAGAAGAAAGAAACTTTTACGGGTTTGGAACGACATGGGGGTAGGTGATTAAGTAGCCCTTTTAAGTTAATATTTAAATTAACTAAGAATTTAATAACACTGTTAAGTGTAATTTTTAAGCAAATCTCAAAAGGAATATCCATTTTTCATGTAGATTATCATGTTGTGATTTATTTAATACAGTTGATTTTAGTTTTTAGTGTTAATTTAGACAAAATAGTCTTGAAGCAAATGTAGATGAGAAACTGTTGCTTTGAAAATCTAGGCCTATTATTTTGTTCAGGGGTAATGAATTCAGTAAGGCCTGAATGGTGCTTTTTCTTGTATTTATGTTCTTTTTAGCCAATGTTTGCAAATGTTTTAAGTTAGGGCAGTTTCCAGGTGTGCCAACTTGTACAATACTCATAGGGTGATGTAGTTTTGCACGCAGTGTTCATGACTGAGTTTCCTGTTTTTTCCCTGTATTTATGTTTTTTTAAGCCAATGTTTGTAAAGCATGCTTTAACTCAGTAGGGCAGCTTCCAGGTGTGCCAGCACACAGAGTGTGGCACGGTTTCACACAACACAATCCAGTGTTCTGGACTGATTTCCTTTCTCAATCCTGTCCAGCCATCTAGTGGCAATATGAGCAAGTATGATGACAACACATGGATGTGTGTGCTAGAGTTTGGATGAGAATGGATGTTTGTGAACACCACATCAACAGATATCTTTATGGAGTTCTGTGCTGGACGAGGCAGTGTTTAAATGCATTTCCTCTTCTCTCTTTGTTATATGGTACCTATGAAACACACAGGATGGTTTGACAGCTCTTACTATATTAAACACAAATCTGGTTCTACTCCAGTTTCTCCACTCAATACACACCTTTATATTCCTGATCCTGTATTTTTTGCTCCTCTTTTCCTTTTATTTCCTTTCCTTTCAAACTGTATATGCTTTAAGAAGAAAAACTATACGGTAATAACACCTGTTTTTAGAAAATTTGTTTTAAATTGAGTTTAATTTTATCAATTATGTCATTATATATGTCATTAACAATTTTTTATTTATTTTTTATAATGAACCTCAAATTTGTGTTAGATTTGTGCTTAAAAAACACACACACACACACACACGTTTGTTTTTGTGAAAAGTGGGGACATCCCATAGGCGTAATTGTTTTTATATTGTACAAACTGTATATTCTATCGCCCTTCACCAACCCTACACATAACCCTAACCCTCACAGGAAACTTTGTGCATTTTTACTTTCTCAAAAAAAAACTCATTCTGTATGATTTATAACAGTATTATTATTATGTCCATATTTGTTTTTTTCCTGTTCATGTCCATATTTAGTTATATTGATTCCAGCTAGGTTTAATTAGTTACTGTGTATTTAACGAGTGTTCTGCCCCTTGTTCGCTATTAAATGTAATTTTGTGTTCTCTGTGATTTCCTGTGTTCCTGCTTTGAGTTCATTAAAGGGGTCATATGATGCTTTTTTAAAGATCATTATGTTGACATGCTTTCATGTTCAAAACACTCATTATTTTTAAAATATTGTACATTATTGTAGGTCCTCTATGCCCCGCCTCTCTCAAACGCATAATTTTATACAAAGTCCCTCCTTCTTGACGAGTGCATTCTGCTCTGTGTAGTGTAAATGTAATGTAATCTTCTTCTTTCAAAATAAATTTAATGATAGTTAATAATGTCCCCTACCATCAGTTCAAGCCCGGAAGGGCAACAGAGTGGCGTGAAAGACACAATGTTGAAGCTTGTATATGTTTGCAGTACACAAGCCACGGATGGTTAAGATAGCTGGCTCCACTGTGTGACCCTGTCTTCTCTCTCTCTCTCTCTCTCTCTCTCTCTCTCTCTCTCTCTCTCTCTCTCTCTCTTTCTCTCTCACACACACAAGTGCACACGCATGCACACACACACGTGATGCACAAAACTCTGCATTGAAACATTGGATTGCAAGAACTTAAACTAATAACAAAACATACTCCCTGTAGTGAAGCCACGCCTTCTTTCTTTGCCTTAACATTTGTGCGGCATTACGCAAATATTTCCACATAGTGACGTAGACTTGTGTTGGCGTGTTTGAATGAGCTGTTTTAGGGGGGTGTGGCAAAGTCTTAACTTTGATAAAGAATATCTCTTTGGATTTGAGACTTTAGTCTTTGCAACTTTACAGATCTTCTTAATGAACCAAGAGCTTGTAACACTCCAAAGAGAAAGGAACATTTTTTATTGCATCATATGACCCCTTTTAATACTTTGGAATTTACTTTACTACACTACTTTACTACACTATTCTCTTCTCCTCGCTCTTTCGTTCCCGTGCTCCCTGTGTGAATTGTGACAGAACAGCAGATTAAAACAGTAAGCGGCGCCCCTTCTCCCGTGTTTTTGTTTTAGTTTTGAATAGACTTTTGTTTTTCCGTTGTTCTCCCCATGGTATGAGGTCTGCCCTGCTGTCAAGCTCTGCCGGCCGCTCCAAAGTCAAGCCCACCGGAGCAAAGAGCTCACTCCAGTGTCGACTCCAGCCCCAGAGCTCACTTTTGTGTTGGCTCCAGCCCCAGAGCTCGCTCCAGTGTTGGCTCCAGCCCCAGAGCTCGCTCCAGTGTCGGCTCCAGCCCCAGAGCTCACTCCGGTGTCGACTCCAGCCCCAGAGCTCACTTTTGTGGCAGCTCCAGCCCCAGAGCTCGCTCCAGTGTCGGCTCCAGCCCCAGAGCTCACTTTTGTGTCGGCTCCAGCCCCAGAGCTCGCTCCAGTGTCGACTCCAGCCCCAGAGCTCGCTCCAGTGTCGGCTCCAGCCCCAGAGCTCGCTCCAGTGTCAGCTCCAGCCCCAGAGCTCGCTCCAGTGTCGGCTCCAGCCCCAGAGCTCGCTCCAGTGCCGGCTCCAGCCCCAGAGCTCGCTCTAGTGAGGGCTGCTGTTCATGTGTCTAGTCCAGTGAGGGCTCCTGTTCCCGAGTTCAAACGCGTCGTTTTCTACAAAGACCCTCATTTTGACAAGCACAGTCCAAGGACTGGACTGTCTGCTCTGCCATGGCACCCCGAACGGGTATCACCCCCTCCCCGTTGGATATTGTGTGGCGTGAGGACGCGTCTTCTGGGTAGGGGGAGTAATGTCAGACTCTGTCCCATGTCTCGTGTTGTGTTCTCCTCTCCCACGTGACCCGGTATTATTATTATGCCCATATTTGTATGTATTTAATTATATTGGTCCAAGCTGGGTTTAATTAGTTACTGTATATTTTAAGTGTGTTTTGCCCCTTGTTTACCATCCGCTGTTGTTTTTCATTTTGTGTTCTCTGTGATTTCCTGTGTTCCTGTTTTCCCCGCTTTGAGTTCATTAAATACTTTGGTATTTATTTTATTCCTCGTCTGCTTGCTCCTTCGTTCCAGTGCTCCCTGTGTTAATCGTGAAATGACTAAATGTGTTTTGTTTTGTTTGCAGTGAGTTTCAATGACACTACTGTTTAATTGATGTTTAGAGGAAATGGGTTCACATAATGGGCATAAAGCGGCACAAAATACAGTACAAAATAAAAATATTGTAAGTAAGGAAAAATTAAGATGTATAGAGGGCAAAAAAAAACAGAAGAAAAGAGAACAGAAAAAAGGGTTGCAACACATGCTACTTGCCGTACATTTAAAATATCTTCTCCTCTTGCCAGTGTGCAGTCATGTGTCAGAGGCTGTTATCAATATCCCCCATAGTACCCCATTCAGGAAACTGTATCAAGATATTCTCTGGGCTTTTACACCCTTTAAATATACAGTTAATTTAGTCTAGACAATGTAAGATATTATGTGAGCTGCAAAATGTCATATCATTGGATGTAAAGACAAATGTTAAGATTAGTGTTTTTTTAAATTGTTGTATAAAGATAAATAGTGTTTCTTTATGTGTGTACATGTGTGCAGTTCCGGTTGGTTGTTAAAACTGCTCTGAAGCTGCTGCTGGTTTTTGTGGAATACACTGAGTCCAATGCACCTCTACTCATCCAGGCTGTCAACACCGTGGACACCAAGCAAGGTAATGTATACACATTACAAAACCAAACACACACACACTTATGAAAGATAAAATACAAATAGGTGAAATACTCTTGGAAAGTTGTCGCAGTGTCTCTGGAAATCAAATTTTGATTCTAAGTCTCTGTATTTGAGTCCAAGCTGAGCTCTGGATGTTACAGTGTGTGTGTGTGGGGGGGGGGTGGGTGGGGGCTGAGACAAACTCTCTCCTCTGGTGAGGCTTGGTTACCTAGAAGAGAGAAAGCAACTATAGTGAAGATGATAGTTAACAAACTGTTCTTGACTTTTTCTAAGATATTTTAAGGTAATTGCTCATATTATCAGCGCCTGTATTGGCAGTGAACTAAATATGATCACCAGCAGATTAAATCAAGATGAATGGTCTGAGCTCATGGAAAAAAGTGTTGATAGGACCAGAATTAAAAGGTTTAATACTGTTTTAATACTGTTACATAAGAAGAGAGACTGCTGTCTCTGGTCTCCCAGTGAGAGACAGACAGGCTGGCAGATGAAGCAGAACGTCTCCTGCTATTAATCTATATAACAGACATTTTCTCCTCTGACGTTGAACCAGCCATGCTTAACCGATTTACTTCAAATACCATTAGAAGTGGATTAAACCGCAGTTCATTTTAATTTAGTGAATTCAATTCAACATGACAACCATCATGTAAAGATTTTTTTTTCTTGATGCTCATTTTTTTTTCGGGTACTATTAATTTATTTAGAAATACATTTAAAATATATTTATTTCTGAAAGATTTTTACAAATTTTGACAGTCTATTATTTCTTCTAATATATTTTATCAAAACGGTTTGAACATTACAAAACATTATGGTCCAATTCATAAACTAATAATTAATGATATTTATACATATTTTCATACACTTTTTACCTTGAAAAATTGACACTCTTATTTATGATTGACCCTCATTGACACTTTTGGTTGTGTATTTCCAGGCTGTAAGCCCTGGTCCAATGCCATGGAGATCCTAGATGAGAAAGATGGAATGGACACTGAGCTGTTGGTTTATGCCATGACCCTTATTAACAAGGTACCAGGACATTATTATGGTTCAGAAATGTCAAACACTTTTTTGTACACTCTCAGTTACATGGAGTTATATATGAATTTACTCTAAAAAATAAAATAAAAATGCATATTATACTTCTATTATATTGTCATATATCTGTGGTATTTCTGCAGACATTGGCTGGGCTTCCTGACCAGGACACGTTCTATGATGTGGTTGACAGTCTGGAGGAGCAGGGCATGGAGGCCGTGGCCAAGAGACATGTAAACAGGAAGGGCACAGATTTGGACCTAGTGGAACAGTTCAATATCTATGAGGTTAGCTTGTGCTAAGTTTGCTCTTCAGTTACAAACTGTCTGAATGATCTTGTCCAAAACTGATGATACTGAGGTTTTAATTCACACCAGGTCCAATGCAAGTGAACAATATGAAATTTATTTATTAATTTTTTTTTACTTTAACATTAATGTGATATTTGTTATTTGCTGTTAGTCTAATAATCATGTTTATCCATAGTCAACACTTCGTCATGAAGATGGTGATGATGAGACACAGCCTCCTCCATCCGGACACAAAAGTCGGCGTCGGGCCAGCCTAGGGGACACTCCTGAGAGACGGGGTGTAGAACGTCGCCGCAGCCGAAGACACTCGCTCCAAAATGGGAAAGGCCACACTTCTGCTCCTTCTTCCCCGTGCCACAGCCACACACCCAACATCCTGCCCCTCAATGGCCAGAGGGTTGACGATATCAGTGAAAGGTGAGAAAAGAGAAAAAGACAGAAGTTGACTTGAATAAATTATATTTATTTTTTTATTTATTTTTTTATAAATAGTTTTTTACTATTTTAAATTTTAAACAATTTTAAAATTTTAAATTTTAAATTTTAACAATTTTAAACAATTGACATAAATATTTTATTTTACTTAAATAGTTTTTACTGGACAACTAAACAATATACAGATTATGAAAATGTGAAAACAATAATATGACACATTCAATTGTTGTCTTGTGAAATCTATGAAAAAGTGAATGTGAAAATCCTCCTTAAATTTTTTTTTTTTTTGCCCTCTCTGACCACATATATTAATTTTTAGCAACAAAAAACTATGTGTAGTTCAGCATGTAGTGATTTTTAAAGAACAGGAAGCAGTTTTATATCGGGTGTTCTATTGTGTTACTTTTGAAATGAGAGTTTTAAGTCCCAGAAGAAGATGGAGAATTTTATAATGCTCCGAGGGAGAGACAAGGACCACTTGCTAGTCTATAGACATTCAAATTAATCATATGCACACGAGGGAGGTAGTGGGAACTGAGGCTGAGAGGAAATAGGACGTTACTGAAATATGGAGTTTCGAGTCATGCAAAATTCTCAGGGGCGTTAGCACTACATGAAGTACTCTTGTCCTTGCATATTTTGTTGTAAACTATAATCATACACCGAATCTGTATCCTTTGAATGTTTCAAAGGACAAAAGTGAAGGCATAGATATTCAAACTGGGAATCACAGTAGTATATCAGACATCAAAAAAGCTTTATATGGTTTTTCTCTCATCCAGCGAGTCATTTGTAAGAAGGGACATGTTAAGGTCAAGTCAGGCAGTGGAGAGAGAGAGAACAAACCAGCTCAGTAGATCTGTATTGTGTTGGATGTATTCTGTGTCTCAAAGCAGATCTTACTATAGATGATATTGAATTACGGTGCCCTCAAAAATTTATTTGCCAGTGTGTGAAATTGATCATTGCATTTGAGTAATAGAACTCACTGTGTGTCCTGTAATTGAGCGTGGAGATCTAATTAAGTTCTCCAGTCTTTCTTTTAGCATCATAAAATCTTTGTGAGAATAAAATATATAAGTGGAAATACACACACACACACACACACACACATATATATATATATATATATATATATATACAACCCGAATTCCGGAAAAGTTGGGACGTTTTTTAAATTTTAATAAAATGAAAACTAAAAGACTTTCAAATCACATGAGCCAATATTTTATTCACAATAGAACATAGATAACATAGCAAATGTTTAAACTGAGAAAGGTTACAATTTTATGCACAAAATGAGCTCATTTCAATTTTTATTTCTGCTACAGGTCTCAAAATAGTTGGGACGGGGCATGTTCACCATGGTGTAGCATCTCCTTTTCTTTTCAAAACAGTTTGAAGACGTCTGGGCATTGAGGCTATGAGTTGCTGGAGTTTTGCTGTTGGAATTTGGTCCCATTCTTGCCTTTTATAGATTTCCAGCTGCTGAAGAGTTCGTGGTTGTCTTTGACGTATTTTTCGTTTAATGATGCGCCAAATGTTAACTTAAATTAACTTAATTAATCACTAGATGTTCTCCCAGCTGAATATATATATATCATGGTTTTTACAAAAATATTAACCACATTCATTTTCAAAATTTATATTAATAAGAAATGTTTCCCGAGCACCAATTCAGCATATTAAAATAGTTTCTCAAGAAGCATGTGACATTTGCCATCACAGAAATAAATTAATTATATATATATATATGTGTGTGTGTGTGTGTGTGTGTGTGTGTGTGTGTGTGTGTGTGTGTGTGTGTGTGTGTGTATTTCCACTTATATATTTTATTCTGACATGACATGAGATATATATATATATATAACATGAGAAAGCATAAGAGACTACTAAAAGAGCCCACAATCTTTAACAATACATGCAATACAAATAACAAATAAAATAATTTTGATTTATAATATCTGTCATGATGTTTGTTTTATTGGCCATAGTACTAAATATATTATCAACCAAGATCTGTAAACTGTAACTACTAACAAAATGATTTACTGTGAACTTGTGCCTGTCTGAAAGCTGCTCAGTTCCTGTGGGCAGATACTGGTCAGAGAACAAGAATACTCCTGTCACTATCTCATGTCACTTTCCTCCTTTTGTTGAGTTATACAGACTTCTTGTGCTTTTGATTATTGATGACAGGATCTGCTGTTTGTGATGGGCTTCATGGGTTATTCTTCTTTTAACGGTTTGGTTGACAAATAGCTGAATTTATCTCAGTCAGACATCTGATTCTGACGTCTGATAGCGGACCCATCACAGGAAATTAGAAGGATTTCATGTCTTTCATGAACCTTTCATGTCTTTTTAGTGGCAGTCTGGCACCATAAATTCAATTCAAATAACTGGCCTCAACTCCATATTAAACAACAATAATAAACAAAAAATGTAACTTAGAATGTACAGTACAGTAGGTAACATTTAATTAATCAATATTTCCTAAATATGAAAAACTACAAAATAAAAGTAAAGGATTTGTGTCTTTAACTACAGTTCCCTGAGTAGGGAACGAGACACTGCGTCCTCTAGGGGGCGCTTTGGGGAACACCTCGTCGTGACCCGTGTCTGAAGTATACATTGAAAAAACACCAACCTGTTGGCCGGCAACAGCCTCCGACGTCACTACCGGCGCGACTAAAAATCAGCACCGGGAGAGCACGTCATTATCTTCTTCGTCTGAAGCTTGCGTCCGAAGCATGGCAGGGAGCTAGAGGATGCAGTGTCTCGTTCCCTACTCCGGGAAATATGGTTACATACGTAACCTGAGACAGTTCCCTTTCGAGGGAACTTCGAACTGCGTCCTCTAGGGGGCGCTTTGGGGAATAGTATACCCACGCCGCCATGCTGAGGGGAGTGCAGGCCAGAATCATGGCGAGCACTAAGTACCAACTCTACCATTTCCATGGGAGTTGCCCCTGGGACATTTAGACGGCTGTATGTGACAGTACCCCTTACGGCCAAAAAGCCTAAGCTACATACCCAACTTAATTGTTTGGTCCTCGGCCCAAGGTAGAGCTGAAGGCTTGGAATCAGGAAAGATTCCTTTAAAGGGATACGGCTAAGAACCTAGCATTTGTATCAAAGTCTTGCCTGTCACACAGGGGCTACCACTAGCTTACGCATAAGCTTGCTGAAAGAGCTGTCTCAACAGTTCTCTAGTAGCAACACCCTGTTTAGATGGGTATCCGAGGATACATAGGTGGAGTGGCGCCCAAGATGAACGGGGCTTTTACCAACTCAAGAAAGGGCACGAAGCAACCGCGCGAAGACCTCAACATATAGGATATTAGAAAGAACACAGAATACTAACTTAAGTGTGCGAACTTACCACAGTGTGGATTTCAGAAAGTGTGCAAAGACTTCACATGCACACTTACCATAGCATGGATTTTCAAATACTGTTCCAAGGAGGGGCTCTCATGGCACTCTGATAGAGCAGCTCATAGATGGAATAGTGTATCTCAAAACAGTATGATTGAGAGTCATCAACTCGATCTATGGAAACAATACTGGAGCGCTCTGGGGAAAAAACAGAGAACTCAGTCTCATATGAGAGGAGAACTCCGGGCTCAGAGTAGCGCGCTCATAGGCGACCCTTTTTTGGAAAAAGGGGAGCGCTGCTAAATTACCACGAGAATCACCCAAATAGCCCCTCATGTTGAGGGAAGCGATGCTAGAGGAGTATAAACAAATACACACTGGCTGAATGGAGCCCAAGGAACCAAGGTCTAATCATCTCAAGAAAGGGAATGAAGCGGAGCGCGTAACCCTTATCGTACAAGATTTCAGAAAGTTTGCAGAGTCTTGCGTGCAAACTTACCACTTGTGGGTTTTTAGAAAGTGTGCAAAGTGTTCACGTGCACACTGACCACCATGTGGTTTTGAGAAAGTACACAAAGCTTAGCGTGTGTACCTAAAGGTTCCTAAGCATCGCAGAGGTGCTGAATCTCACAGGAGAGGCAAGCTCAATTTTACAAACCTCGGGCAAGGGGAGCATCACCTGAGGCAGTATATACAAAACGACTTCTGTAACTGCCACCTCCACTTCCCGGTAGATGCGACAGCACCCCTAAGCGGCCAGGAGACCCCTCGGGTTGACCTGGCTGGACATCCATGAAATTCCCTGCAGTGCTGTGCCAGGCCTGATGATCAAGGAGGCTCCCTCAGAAACCTGTGATCTCAGCCGCCTAATACCGGAACATGAAGCCGGATGGCTGCTGCTGGCAAATGTTTAGTAAACACTGTAACTGAGCACTGCAAAGGAAACTCACAGAGTTTATTAGTAGACACGTAACCACCAGCAATTAAATACACATAAGTATATACAGAGAGGGTTACATTTACTCACCCACCCTCCTGCGCCGGAGCCCCGCTCAAGGGGCGCCTCCTTTTAGTCTGGACCATCAGTCAGGTGGTTGCTATGAACATAGAACCATAAAAACATTATAGGTCCAGCATAGGAGACTGTTACGCGAGAGGTTTCCACCTAACCTCGATCAGGTGGAGAGCTGGTGGTTACAGGGGAATTAGGAAGGGGAGGAAAAAAGCAGAAGTTAACCCTCTGAAGTCGATTAACGCATATACATGTGATGCGGCTATTTTCTCCTGATAACCTCTTAAACTCTAGAGGGTTAAAAATCCCCAAAGGGAATGAGTAGATACCTCGGTATCACTCTGATTCGGACGAGAACGCTGCCTCTTCTAGATCATACCCCTTAGGTTCTGCTTACCTCCTCGTGACCCACGATTCCTCTAAGCCCTGCCCGCAGGTGGGGGAGGAGCGCGAGTTGCGACACTAGCCTTCTGTGCCCGTCTTTGATCCTCAGATCGAGACAGGCCAGGACCCCTATGTTGTTCGGGCTCAGACCTGGACCTTCATGGAACGAAGGATCTGAAAGCAGCAGAGTGCGCCTTCTTCTCCCTGAACTTCTCAAATCGCCGTCTCAACGGAAATACCGAAAAGTTCAGAAGGCGAAACCTGAGCATCGAGCAGAAAGTATTTTCTTTCCTCCCGATGTCTGCCATGTTCATCCACAGATGTCTCTCGGCTGCCACCATGGCCACCATAGTCCTGCCCATGGCAGAGGCGGCCTGCTTGGTAGCACGGAGAGAGATCCGTGGTGCGGCGCAGCTCAGCTACCTGATCAGAAAAAGGCCCCTGTCTCTATCCAGGTCTCTTAGCAGATCAGTCTGATATGCTTGAAGCACCAGCATTTTGCTGTAATAAAGCCATAGCCTGACCTGCTACTGCGTATGCCTTGCCATTTAAGCGAGATGATTTTCTGAAGGGGCTTAGATGGCAAGGAGGGAGATTAAGAAAGGATGTTTCCCCTGCAGAAAGAAAAAAATTTTCACAGATAAAAATTATTTATAAATTATTTATAAAATTTTTAGCTCTTTCTACAGGGGGCATTCCCTCATAGCCGCTTTTGCACATCACCTCGATGTCGGCAGATTACTTTCATGCCGAAATCGATGGATGCGAGAAGAAAACGGCATCTTTCATCCCTTTTTAATCTCTGTATGGAGATCATGCACAAATGAAAGGCTCACCTGAGCTGGAGTGCTATGTTCAAAAGGTAATTTTCGCTCAATAACCTCTACCAGCTCTACATACGCAGGGCAGGAGAATTGAGAAGGCTCAGCCTCAGCTGCTTCACCATCGTCAAATATCTCCTGCTTTTCCTGGGTAAAAACCCAGCAGAGCACTAACCTCAGTATCAGAAAGTGTTAAAGATATAACATCATCCTCCCGAGGGTCTCTCTCGTCCGCCGCCCTATCTTTTTTTTTTACGAGCGCGAAAGGGAAAGTCCCTCTTTAAACCATTCAGATAGATCCATCTGTATTCTCACAAGCTCATTTTCTTCTACGCCTCAGCGTGGACAGATCCTGAACCGCGGCAATCAGATGGCTGCCTTTCTTTCAGAAGAGAAACGAACGAGAGCGGAGCTTTTTCCATTGAAAAAAACGCTCACAATGCACGCAGATTGCCTCCTCAAAGACATCGCGTGCGTGCTCTTAACCCAAACAAATGACGCAAAGATTGCATGTGTCATCGGGTGTCAAATAACGCCGACACGGATGCACATATCGTCTAAACGCTTGCTAGTTGTCGCCATGATAAACAGAGAAAGACCGCCCTTACCGGTTCTTTCAGATGCACGCTTCAAACAAAACAGTCAGTGAAGATGAAGAAGATAATGACGTGCTCTCCCGGTGCTGATTTATAGTCGCGCCGGTAGTGACGTTGGAGGATGTCGCCGGCCAACAAGTGGGTTTTTTATCAATGTATGCTTCAGACACGGACGAGGTGTTCCCCAAAGCGCCCCCTAGAGGACGCAGTTCGAAGTTCCCTCGAAAGGGAACAGTTTTGATCATGTAAACACATTTACATGATCATATGATTTGTCTTATTAAGCATAACCGGTTTACAAATGTGCATGTAAATGCACTCATTATATGCTTTTGATTAATTACAAAGAATCAGCTCATAAAAGTCACTCTTTCAGTGATCAGACTATACTGGTCATGTTGTCTATTTTGGGCTATAGATTCATGCTTGCTTTCATGTGCTATCAAAAACTTCTGACGTCTTAATTACAAGTTTTTCACGTTCAAGTGCTTTTGTCAGAAAGAATAGGAAACATAGAGGACAGCAAGTTCATTCTTGCCTATTTTTTTCCTTATTATTATTTTTATTTATTTTTTATAAAATCCAAAACTGATAGAAAATATTTAGTTAATACCCACCAAATTTTGAAGTATAGCATCCCGTTTTCTGGCAAATAGAGAAACATTAGCTGCATTCACAGCTGACTACAAGAGAGGATAAATGTGTGACGAGTGGGGCGGGGCCGAGGGACATGGGAGCGAGGCCGGGGGAGTGATTGGAGATGAACTGCACCTGTTCGTCCCACCGGTCTCGAGGCCCATGGAGGAGATGGAAGGATATAAAACTGGAGCGACGACAGTGAAGGACGAGAGAAGCCCAGGCCTGGTCCTCTCTCGGGGAGTACCCCCCGGCCTGCGAGGGGCGATGGGGGTATGTGACGAGTGGGGCGGGGCCGAGGGACATGGGAGCGAGGCCGGGGGAGTGATTGGAGATGAACTGCACCTGTTCGACCCACCGGTCTCGAGGCCCATGGAGGAGATGGAAGGATATAAAACTGGAGCGACGACAGTGAAGGACGAGAGAGGACCAGGCCTGGGCTTTTAGTTGTGTTTTGGTTTTTATTTTATGCGCACCAGTCGTCCGTGAGGGAGCGGAGGAGTCGGCGCCGTTCGCCAGGGGGCCGGAGCCTGCTGCCTCCGTGAAGGTATCCGGAGGAGCAGGGAACGGGGGACTCCTGCCGGCTGCCCAAAACCGGAGGAGCCGTCGCCGTCCACCGGGCGGCGGAGGAGTGTCGTGCCGTCCGCCGAGGGCCGTCCAGTGCCACCGCCAGGCACCGCGGAGGAGATCACCCAGCTGGTGGAGGGCCGAGCAGCGGTGCGTCTGGGAACCGGAATTTTTTTTTTTTTTTTTTTCCTCTCTCCCCTCTCTCGTCTCTGTCGCTCCTCCTTCCATCTCCTTTTCTCTCGCCTCGCCTGTCCTACCCCCAGGTTCCCGCAGGTCCCCGGGAGCGGCCCCCCCGGAGGGAGGGGGGGGGGGGAGTAGAGCGCAGTCTCGGGAGTACCCCCCGGCCTGCGAGGGGCGATGGGGGTATGTGACGAGTGGGGCGGGGCCGAGGGACATGGGAGCGAGGCCGGGGGAGTGATTGGAGATGAACTGCACCTGTTCGTCCCACCGGTCTCGAGGCCCATGGAGGAGATGGAAGGATATAAAACTGGAGCGACGACAGTGAAGGACGAGAGAGGACCAGGCCTGGGCTTTTAGTTGTGTTGTGGTTTTTATTTTATGCGCACCAGTCGTCCGTGAGGGGCTGGTGCGCTGTTTTGTGTTTATTTTGTTATTAAAATGTTTTTGATTGTCCGCCGGTTCCCGCCTCCTTCTTCCGGATGAATATGAAGGTTGATATCGTTACAAAATGTTACTTGTAGAATCTAGATAATCAGCTTGCTGATTTTTCCATAAACTTGATAATTTCCATAATAATAATGGCTATATTCATTGTGTAAAATAGATACAATATGTGTTTTACTTAACTGTAATGGCAAGAGAAAGCAATATAGATACAGTATGAGGGGAAAAAGGGGGAAAAATATCTTGAGTTGCGCAGTCATGAATACGAATTGAGAGGCAAGGAAGAGGCTAGGAAACTTGTATTTATGATTATTCTGAGCGTACTTTAAAGGCAGCATCATTCGCAATGGTTTCCTACATATTGTACTGGTGTGACATTAAAGGAAAATGCCACCTTTTTTCCATATTCCACTATGTTCTTCCCTCAAATCATGACGAGTTGATACATACCTCTCCTGTCTCAGAGCGTGCGCTCAATCACAGCTTTTAGCTTAGCACCATTCATTCCTTAGGATCCACACAAATACTTCCATGTTTTCCCTATTTAAAGACCGTTACAGGACTTGTAACTATAATGTATGGCGGAAGAGCACTTCACAGCACTTCGACCTCGGTGCAGTAGTATCATCACTCCTGAAAACTCCTCACGTTGGTTGTATTGACGAAAGTTAGAGGGAGAGGGGGAGTTTTGAAGTGTGCCGAGGTCGAAGTGCTGTGAAGTACTCTAACGCCATACATTATAGTTATCATTTTTATCCGCTTAGAAAATCGCCACATTTTATTTTGTGTAACCATACAGTACTTACTCGTGTAACTACTCATGTAACCGTCATTAAATAGGAAAAACATGGAAGTGTTTGGTGGCTTCTAAATTCATCCCTGTTTAGATCCTAAGGAATGAATGGTGCTAAGCTAAACGCTAGCATAGTGGCGCCGCGCGCTACAGTGGGAGAGGTACATATCAACTCATCTAAGTTGAGGGATGAACATAGTGGAATATGGAAAAACGGTGGTGATTTCCTTTAACTTTGACCAAATAACATAACATGACTTTTCATAAAGGTTTTGTATTGTGATCACCTCTGTTATATTGTTTGCCGTCAAAGCATGTGGTTCTTGTCCTCTCCTTTCATTTCTGCTCTTCCTTTCCTTCTTTTGTTCATCCCTCTTTACAACCCTCAATCCCTTCTTTACACCAAAGAGATGAGGAAGAGGAGGAGAAGAATGAGGAGCTTCAGAAAACAGAGCTCTATAGACAGGCATCCGAAAGGTATTTCAGCAGGATCGGATTTCAGTCTTAGAGCTAGATGCCAGATTGTAGTTTCTTATCCATTTTTTGATGCTGTCTCTTTCTCCGACTTGACTAACATAAATGTTTCCCAACATTTCATAGTGTTCACCATCATTTACTAGATCTTCTGCTTTTATTCTGTTGTTCGTAGCTGGAGGCCATCAACAGTAGATGAAGCTTCTAGCTTGTGTTTGCCTTTAAAGTGCATGGTCAACTTCATTCCTAATGCCGCTTATACAGACAATTAGGAAAACCTCCAGGACAGGTCTGGGGTTAAGGTTATCCGCAAGGCCCCAGTGTCCTCCTCTCCTTTTACCTCCAGATTTTGGCCCCCCGATATCACCCAGACTTTCTTCTTGGGCTTCGGTCAGGTCCTTGGGGGCCCTCCCATTCCGGGTTTCTTCTGTCACCTCCTCAGCCTCCACCTCCCCAAGCGAAGTCCCCCTGTCCCCTGTCCTTCCACTGCTCTCTTCCACCCTTCTTCCTACTTGCCCAGTGGATTTGGATGAGGTGTCTATGGGCACTCCGCAGGGTCGAGACCCAGCAAAGCACTGCAGGTAGTGCAGATAGATGCAGTAGATTCTCGCCACTCACAGAACAATTTCCATGCGTGTGCAGGTGGGCTCTGTTCCAAATTAGTAAGCTGCCTAAGTAGACAGCTTAGTTATGGATCATAGGCAATGATTCTGTGTTCCTGACACAAAAGATGATTTGTTATCAATGTAATGAGCTATGAAACTCTATTGGAATCAGGTGTGTGAAGTGTAGTTCACTTGAGGAGTGCTGCTTGTTGGGTGTGTGTGAGTGTCTGGGGTTGGTGCCTATGTAAAGTATTTCAAGTCAAGTTCTATTAGCCACCTATTTAGACAGTAAAGTTTGGAATAGAGCCATTTAAAGTTGTATGTCAAATCCAGAGAATGACTTTCATTCCCACATACTGTATGTCAAGCTATGAGATCCCTGATAAATGATCGTAGGAAACCCATGTCTGATTTTATTAATTCAACTCTCACAAACACTATGACCACAGTATTCATGGAACTTTCATCCTCTAGTAGGAAGGAAGTGTGGCATGGGATTCGCATGATCTCTTGATCTCCTGTGAATGGCGAGGGTGTATTGTTTTGTCTGTTCCATCAAGCCCACCTCTGAAAAGAGTCAGACCCTCACCCGGTGGATCATCACCCAATCCCTTTATACCCGTTTCAAAGAGAACACTGTAAAACGTCCTGTATCTTCCAAAAATTGGACCCTCATAAAAATTGCTACGCTTGCTGTGTCTTAACTTATGGTCATATGCAATATGTGGCTTATTCTGTTTTATATGTCAAATCCTCAGACCAATAAAAGAAGAAATGGATAACAGTATGATCAGAGCCTGATAAATCATTATACTCTATGGGCTTTATGTTGCTTCCTTAATATGTGATATTATAAACAAAAAGACTTTTTCCCTTGAACCAGCCACTGTAGTGCAAGACACTCCCCAAAGGATGCTAACTTTTACTGAAATTTACAGCTCATCTGCCTTTCATTGTTGCATTGTACCACTACAGAGCCAGGAGAAGGCTGTAAATTAAGTCATATATAAAAGGGCAATTGTATTTCACCCTGGACAGTGCCTGAAGGGCCCACATTTCATGAGAATAAAGCTGAAAATGCTTTGCAATGTCATGTGCATGTTTGCTTGACATTAAGACTGTGGCAGCTTGAGGAACCCATCTGGATTATAAAGTGGATCAAAGACAGTTCTTTTTTTAGTCAGCTGACTCTATGCAAACGTGGACTCTATAATATTTAAAAACCTAAGTCTGAAGTCTTAAGCTAAATACAAAGTACACTATTAAAATCAACATGACATCGAAATTTTCTCTTCAGGGAAAACTGGGCAACTATTGATGACACAGACAACTTAACTGCCACAGATTGAAATGGCAAGCAAGGAGTCAAGATTTGATTGGTTAGCATGGTCCAGTTTGCCCCTGCTGGTAGGTGTTGTAACTACACCAAAAAAGCATATAAACTTGCCATGTATTCTGTCGTTTTTTTCTTGCAAAAGGTGCTAATATATTGTAGTGGATTTTAAACCACTGACATATTCTTATTAGTATTATTATTGTTGGGCTCTTAAATGTGAAAATTATTTTTATTTCCCCTTCTGCTGTCCTTGCTGACTATTTTTTTTATTATTATTAATAAACATATAGTGCTTTGATTCACTTTCTATCACTGTACTCGTCTCTCGACTGCACTTGTCCCTCGGTCCCCTTTTTCTGTACCTGCTGTCAGTCAGACTAATCTTTTATGTAATTATGTGTCGATTACTAACTTCTTTTCATTTTCTGTCTCTTCTGTGCAGTTTGTCAGATGTTAGATACTCAAACACATCATGTGGTTCATGTGGCAGGTAAGGGTACAAGTTGGAAATAAAGTAAGTTTGTGAACTTTGGTGCAGAGTTTAAAAGGAAAAGGTCATGTGGGTTCAAGTCTGGCTTGTGTCATTTTCTAACTTCTTCATCCCATCTTTTCTTGATCGTCTCTTGGTGTCTAAATAAAAAAAATATTTGAAATATTGTATTATAATATATATTATAATATTAACATATTTTAAGTAATCAATTACAAGAACAAATTAAATATGTTAGTGAATTTAATTTAATTTAATTTAATTTAATTTAATTTAATTTAATTTAATTTAATTTAATTTAATTTAATTTAATTTACAATTTATTGAAGCCATTTACTGTGGTTAAACTTCTATAGAGCAGGTTTTCATTTGGCAAGCCAAAAGTATTCAGAACACTTTAATGTGTGTTGGTGCTGGAACTATTTGGAATTTCAAACAGTGTCTGTTTGTTTCATTGGTAGAAAGCCAGGATTCATTCCCAGCTCTAAGTTCTTACTCTGATAATATGTGTAATGAATCACGGCAGACTCAAACATAGAGGCAAGAGTAGGGAGCAAATGACAGCATGTCACTGACCTCTTTTAATGAAGATGTGGGAATGCACAGAGAAACAATCCCCTGCGTGTCTTGAATCATATCTTCTGATGCAAGGTCATATCGCGTACATCTGCAGTCAGTGATCTGAACTGGTAAGCTGTTTTATTTGGGGAGAAGAGTTTATTTTGTCACTCATTCATGTGAAAGCTGGATTTAGCAGAGCACCTGTGTGTGTCTGTGTGTCCTTGGCTGTTTGGGAAGTCAAGTGAGGCTTCACATTGACCTCTTCAAAATGTCTGTTACGGTCCTGATGGAGGAAATACATGACATCATTTGGAATCAGAACTTCACCCCCACTTTGGCTGTGTGTACGTACTATCTGATGATAAGTGTGATAAATGAAGTGAATGGAAAAGATGGCCATTAGTTCTCTTGGATAAATTCGACATTTTAGCCTCATGTTGTTAAGAGAAAACTTCAGGACAAAAAATCCTACAGATCAAATTGGCTATATGGCTGAACTTTTAATTAAATTCTCTTTTGTCCTTCCTTTAGCAATGGCTACGCAGGTACGTATCCTGGCAGGTCATCTGGGGTGTCCAGTGCCCCCTCCACACCCTATAACCGCTTCGGCCCCTCAGGAGGAACACCTGCAGACAGTAAGCCCGACAGGTAAGCATCTGTTCTTCTTCGATGTGTATATGACTCTGTTCTGCATAGGGGTCTTCAAATGTAACAGTGCTGAGGCTAAAATGTTTTATATGATATGATTATAAAAATAACATCAGGGAATATTCAAAAAAATATTTGAAAGCTGCTCTCTACTATGATTGGATAACCTCCTCATATCAGCATTACATTGTCGTTCATCAGGGCGATGTTAAAGCAGTATATTTAACTCATCAAATGCCCAAGAGTATAATTCTTGCTATATTGCTGTATTGTTGTTCTGAAATTCTGTTACTCTTTGGTTTCTCTGGTCCTCCAGGTCTACTCTTGGTGGATTGTTAACCTCCTCCTACAGGCAGCACCAGGAGTCTCTCAATGCTGAACGTGAGCGGAGGCGCCTGGAGAGAGAGGAGAGACTTCAGCGCATTGAAAGAGAGGAGAGAAGCCGTTTCAAGTTTGTGGACTTTCTCACCATTTCATTTTGATGTAGTGTGTTTTCACCCAGGGCTACATTATTTAATGAATATGACAAAAACATCAGCACTTCCAACGTCATCTAGTATTTCACATGTTGGAGATGGCCATGAGAAACATTCTGTCCAGCAGTCCTACATCCAAATTTTATCAGAGATCTAGGAGTTTTCCTAACTGGACAAGTTATTGCTTCTTATTATGGTCATTTAAAGGAAAACAGCATTCAGACCAGACAGTGAATAATCAGGGTGGGCTGCAGGAAGCCAAATGCTTATTCTCTCTGTATGCTTGTCAGTCCACATACCAAGTCTTTTAGTCAGCCTCTACTGTTGTGTAAAAATAATTCAGAACACCAACTTGAATGGTTACTACTTGACGAACAATAAACATTATAGCTCCAAATGTCTTTGGTAGACATATAAAAGGCATTCTTTTTCACTTTTTACATGTGTGCTCATGTTGATTCTCTTTATTGCAGTCGGCATTATGAGGACAAGAGAGAAGAGGTCAGACAAGCTCGAGAAGAAAGGTACATTCCAGAATGACTTTCACTATTAGAGCATAATATAATATAATATAATATAATATAATATAATATAATATAATATAATATAATATAATATAATATAATATAATATAATATAATATAATATAATATAATATAATATAATATAAAAGTTTAGGGTAAATAATATTTCAAGTTTTATGTTGTTGTTTTTTTACAGTTAAAAACAGTAAAACGGTAAAATATTATTAGAATTCAGAATAATAATTTTAGAATAAAAATAATAATTAAATTTTTCAGCAGATATTATTCCAGTCTGATTCTTCGAATATCATTATAATATGCTGATTTGCTGCTCAAAAACATTTATTATTATTATCAATACAATTTTTTAATTTTTCAGGTTGTTTTAATAAATAGAAAGGATCCTTATGTTTCTGACACTGTAATAATGGACAGAAAATATTTCTGCTTTCTTTATAATTAATTATATTAAACATTTATTGCTCATACAGTATCACAGATTATTTTTATCAGCCCAATGCAGTTATGTCTTAAAGCTTTGAGCCGTGTTTAATATCAATTATCAGCACAACGATAGTAATACACCTGGAAAACATTTATTAGACTGTGCAGCAGATGGGAAGTGTGTCAGCGCCTGCTGCAGGTGATATGTGCGTCAGGGCCCCTTTATGCCTGCTGTAGATTAAGACCTTGAAAGACAACAGGACAAGGTGTGTAATTGACTTTAGACATGGGCTTTTTGCATTTACAGTAAATGTTAAAAACATGCTTCCTGGCAAGTGAAGCGGCTCAATGTCTTTGCATTTATTCAAGATCTTATCGAAAATCACGGTCTTCCAATCTTTTTTTCTTCAATTTGATGTGAACCTTATAGTGTAATGTATTGATGTTATGGAATTAAAGGATAAGCTAACTTCAGGTGATAGAAAGGAAATGTATAGTTATGAAGCATCTGGTTCTTGATTTTAGTAAAAATTTTATATTAAAACTGGGTCATATTTTTAGGGTTGATGAAACAGGAGGACATCATCTGTCTTGACACCTGTTAAGGGAGAGTTATAGAAAACATAATGGGAGGATTTGGTGTAGAAGTGAATTTGGAAGTGAAGTTTGTTTATGCACACACTAGAAATCAATATTCTCTTGCATGCTGAATGCACTGAAAGTGTCTCTGTTTTATTCATCAGTCCACAAGCTGTTTCAGGCATTCAACCTTCAGAATAGCAAACATTGTGATTTGTATATAAAGCAACCTATAGTACATAAGTACAAGTACAGTTCCCCTGCCCAAAAGTGACGTGACATTCAGCCAAGTATGGTGACCCATACTCAGAATTCGTGCTCTGCATTTAACCCATCCGAAATGCACACACACAGAGCAGTGAACACACACAGACTGTGAACACACACCCAGAGCAGTGGGCAGCCATTTATGCTGCAGCACCCGGGGAGCAGTTGGGGGTTCGATGCCTTGCTCAAGAGCACCTAAGTCGTGGTATTGAGGGTGGAGAGAGCACTGTACATGCACTCCCCCCACCCACAATTCCTGCCGGCCCGAGACTCAAACTCACAACCCTTCGATTGCAAGTCCGACTCTCTAACCATTAGGCTACGACTTCCCGACTTCCCAAATATTATCAGGACAGTTGTATTACCTTTTATGTCCCCAAAATATACCAAAATGAATTTTAATTCAGAATTTAAAAACATACTCATCATAAAAGAGGTTTATTCAAGTAATTTTATGGATATGTTACATTTTTACAATAAGAACAACATTGTTACAGTACATATTCTTTTTGAATTCAGACATGAAAATAAGCATTGCGTAATTGCCCTGATATATAATGTTTTTAGTGACTTTTATTGTTTTATTTGATGTGTGCAGATATAAGCAATTGGAGCAGCTGGCAGCAGAGGAAAACAAAAGGGAACGGCCAAGATCGACAACACGGGGGCGAACAGAAATCACCCTCAGCCTGAGTTCACGAACCTCCAGCAGTTCATTGTCTCGTTCTGCCACCCCTTTGACTGCCGAGGCTCAAGAGGATAAATGCTCTGTTCTAAATCCAACACGAGGTGAGAATCCTCTGTAATATGTACAGTAATATAGTGTGGCATTTCTGGAAAAAAATCTGGTCTATATTTTTCCTCCAAAGTGTGGAATCGAGCCGTTACCACACAATTGTTTTGTAAAGAAAACAATGTAAAGCCACTGGGGCAGTCAGCCATTAGGAAAAAAGTTTTTGGGTTTATTGGCCTCAAATATTAACCACCATTTCAGAAATTGGGTCAGTGGTCATCCACATCTGAATCTAAGGGTCTGTAGTTGGTATGAACGGGCTGAACGACTGGAGCCTGGTCAATCATTCAGTCTCACTGTGGAGTTTATGACTGGCTTAAGAAGATGATTAATTTTTTTTAGTTGCACGTTAGTCTTGATTTTAGTTTTCTGTGTGCATTCCCATTCATCTCAGTGGCAGCTCCTAGGAAGTGTACAATTTGAATTGTGTAAAGGGAAAAATATAAGTCCTTTTCATTTTTTTTAAGTAATAATAACAAAAAATGAAATTTGCATAATTTACTTATTGCTTTTATTCAAACCCATAACTCAAACCCAAATTCAAACCCATGAATTTGAATGAATTACGATCTTCTGTTGAACACAAAAGAAGATATTTTGAAGAATGTTTTAACTGTTCTCTATAACAACATTAGACCCTATTGACTTTTATTGAGTGGACAAAATAATAATAATAATAATAATAAGCTTATAGAAATCATACAGATTTGTACTGACATAAGGATCAATAAATGATGACAGAATTGTAATTTTTGGTGAACTATACCGTGGGTGGAGCTAAAGAGTGACAAACACTTGAGCGCCAAATGCCAACAATACCGACATTTGATGCCGATTCACTTACTGTCTGCAGTTCTGAATCATGACCGGGATCTTTTATAGCTTGGACCACTCCATCTTTCAGTTTAAAATGATGTGCAAATTCAGCGTCGAACTTGGCCTTGTTTATTAAACGTTCATCAACAAACACACTTGTGAAACTGCATTGCTGCCCTGGAAAATCAAACTGTATCCACTGTTTACATAGTGCTGGATTCTCTAGGAAGCTGAACAAAGTTATCATTCCCTTACAACCAAAAACACTTCTCTGAAGACATTCTTCCCGAGCAAGTCTCGAGCAAGAAATACTCCATATTTCTTAGAATTGGCCACTGGCAAAATATATGTAATTCAATATGTAAATATGTGTGATATGCCTGATTTGTCAATTAAAACGTTTTTTATAAAATTAGGACACTTAAAAATAAATTAGTTTAAAAGTAAAGTAGTTATTTTCCATGGAGATTTGGGGTGGTTAAAGGCACTGGTTTGTAACTCTACCAGTTGTAATGGACTTCTGTGTTTTGTTTCTGTTTCTTTTCTCCTGCCCTGTTTAGTTCTGTTCTGATTTGATTAATTGCAGCTTTCCCTCATTAGCCCCATTTTATATATATATATATATATATATATATATATATATATATATATATATATATATATATATATATATATATATATATATATATATATATATATATATATATACACACTCACCTAAAGGATTATTAGGAACATCTGTTCAATTTCTCATTAATGCATTTATCTAATCAACCAATCACATGGCAGTTGCTTTAATGCATTTAGGGATGTGGTCCTGGTCAAGACAATCTCCTGAACTCCAAACTGGATGTCAGAATGGGAAAGAAAGGTGATTTAAGCAATTTTGAGCGTGGCATTGTTGTTGGTGCCAGACGTAACGGTCTAAGTATTTCACAATCTGCTCAGTTACTGGGATTTTCACACACAACCATTTCTAGGGTTTACAAAGAGTGGTGTGAAAAGGGAAAAACATCCAGTATGCGGCAGTCCTGTGGGCGAGAATGTCTTGTTGATGCTAGAGGTCAGAGGAGAATTGGCCAACTGATTCAAGCTGATCGAAGAGAAACTTTGACTGAAATAACCACTCGTTACAACCGAGGTATCCAGCAAAGCATTTATGAAGCCACAACACGCACAACCTTGAGGCGGATGGGCTACAACAGCAGAAGACCCCACTGGGTACCACTCATCTCCACTACAAATAGGAAAAAGAGGCTACAATTTGCACGAGCTCACCAAAATTGGACAGTTGAAGACTGGAAAAATGTTGCCAGGTCTGATGAGTCTCGATTTCTGTTTAGACATTCAGATGGTAGAGTCCGAATTTGGTGTAAACAGAATGAGAACATGGATCCATCATGCCTTGTTACCACTGTGCAGGCTGGTATTGGTGGTGTAATGGTGTGGGGGATGTTTCTTGGCACACTTTAGGCCCCTTAGTGCCAATTGGGCATCGTTTAAATGCCACGGCCTACCTGAGCATTGTTTCTGACCATGTCCATCCCTTTATGACCACCATGTACTCATCCTCTGATGGCTACTTCCAGCAGGATAATGCACCATGACACAAAGCTAGAATCATTTCAAATTGGTTTCTTGAACATGACAATGAGTTCACTGTACTAAAATCGCCCCCACAGTCACCAGATCTCAACCCAATAGAGCATCTTTGGGATATGTTGGAACGAGAGCTTCGTGCCCTGGATGTGCATCCCACAAATCTCCATCAACTGCAAGATGCTATCCTATCAATATGGGCCAACATTTCTAAAGAATGCTTTCAGCACCTTGTTGAATCAATGCCACATAGAATTAAGGCAGTTCTGTAGGTGAAAGGGGGTCAAACACAGCATTAGTATGGTGTTCCTAATAATCCTTTAGGTGAGTGTATATATATATATATATATATATATATATATATATATATATATATATACATATATATATATATATATATATATATATATATATATACATATATATATATATATATATATATATATATATATATATATATATATAGTCAGAGATATCAACATAAGTAGATTTCTCTGTCGATAATCAAGACGATATTAGGCAAATTTTCCTATTAATGTATTAGAATTTAATAATAATAACTATTCATTTTATTTTTATTAGGCGGCTTATTATAATTCGGCTATCAAACTGCCCAGCTATTTCACTTCAGCACCGCATTTCACACACACACACAGCGCGCGTGCGAGCACAGGAGGATTAGAGCCTGTAGTCCCTAACCCTAACCCTAACTTGTTAAATCCATGAAATGAAAGAGATAGAAAACGAGGAGTTGGTGTCCCACACATTTAATGGCTGGTACACGACAACACGCTCTTCTCATACATGAGAGATTAACTCTTTCTTGGCGTTACAAATTAAGTAAAGACAAAATAATAACAAGGCAGCAGAGCGAACTTATCATCCATAGTGAATCTCACGTAGTTCTTCTCTTAAAGACTGAACTTATAACACTCACTTTGTGGTGATGGCGTAAAGGACTACGTGAGAACCACTATGGATGATAAGTTCGCTCTGCCGCCTTGTTATTATTTTCATGCACTCCACACTATAATGTGATGCATGCAAAATACATATTTTCGGCCATTACAAAGTCTTCTTCCACAAACAGACCTACATTGTCTGCAGATATAAGGTATTTCATTGCACTTTAACAAGTAATCTGAATGGCCTATATATGTGCAATATTTTAAACAAGCCCTCACTAGCTGAGTTTAATGCCACAGTTATGTTAGAATGCATCTCATTCATGTTTCTGTGGCGGTGCGTCGGTCTCATGGGGCGCACGGTCCGGAACGCTGTATGACTGATACAGCAGTTCAATTTAACTTTACTCCAAATATATCAACTTACCCGTTTTAAATACTTTATATTTAACGTGTTCGTTTATGTCCAATATTAGTGTTAAACTGCTGGACTTTAAATTAAATCTACTATTGATTTTCACCATTGACTGATAACTTCCATGCGCAGATGTAGCAGATTTGTCACAGGACGTGCAATATGACAGTTGCGTCTGACTATATATGAACTAGCTGTTTTAAATACAGTATTTTTATATTTAACGTTAGTTTATCAGTATGTTTTAAAGTATATATTTTTGATTATTGGTGATTCCATAGGCTCTCTCTCACGCACCTGGTTTAAAACAACAAATAGTTATGCTATGAAAAGAACAAAGAGTCTCTCTCTTGCTCCACCCAGGCACGATAATATTGTGTATCGTCGATCTCACAGGCTCATGATATGATGATTTGAAAAATGACCATATCGCCCAACACTAGTGTATATGACTTTTTTTTATTTCATACGAATCATGCCCCACCCATAAAACATTAAATTTAAACATTTTTTAATGAATTCAATACTCACCAAGTATAATGGAAAACTCCAACAGATGTCCCAAAATGTCCAAATGTCCCAATACAAAAATTTTGTTTTGAGATGAGTTTGTCAACTCTACTTCATTAAAATATCTTAAATCATACTCACTTGGCAGTTGCTTGGACAGAGCTCTGATAATGGTGCAGGCAGGAAATGTGTCTCCTGCTAAAAATAAGACATGCCCTCAACAAGAAGTTCAGGCCTGACCCAGCCACTCCAGACACTAAAAAGGACTTCTTCTCAACATAAAAACATAACAGGGACTTTCATTGTCAACTGCAAACACCAACCAATCCATTGAAAATGGCATATAGTCCTCAAAACGGAGCCTTTTTTACTTTCAAACTTAAAAGGATGGAGGTCTAGGTAAGAAGCTATTCACTAGAACTAAGGTTTAGAAGAATTAGCCTTATTAAGTATCAGCCATTTTAGGACCCTGCTTTTTGCAATAAAAATTCATTCACATTGTTTCTAGATTATTGCATTTTAAATAAAAGAAAAATTTACTTTTCACAAGAAAAAGAAAACTTTTTTTGATTCTGACACAAAATTACCTGCTAAGATTAATTGACTAATCATATCAGCAGCACATGTGAAAAAGTGTGAATGAGTACTAGTCAGGTTAATCACTATCATACTAATTGGATTGTAAGAGCAGACTGCTTGCTATAAAATGAGGAAAGAAGCGCTTCCAATCATTGTGTTCTTGTTAGCAATGGCTACCTCTAAAGAAACGTCCAGCCATCATCGCTTTGCATCAAAATGGCCTCACATGCAAGAAATATTGCTACAAAGAATATTGCACCTGAGTAAAACATTTACCAGATCACCAAGAACTTCAAGGAGTGAGGTTTGACAGCAGTGAAGAACTCAGGAAGTCCTAGAGTGTCCATCAAGTGCCAGTGCTCTGAGCCCCAAAAACACTTCCATGAATAAAGAATGGTATCAAAACGTCCTGTAAGAGTGACTTCTCCCACCGATCCATGAGCAATTTGGTGATGATCCATGCATTTTCCAGCATGATGGAGCACCATGTCACAACGCAAACATGATAAAGAAGTGGCTCGAAGATCATTACATTGAAATGTTGGATCCATGGCCAGACAACTCCCCGGATCTCAGTCCCATAGTGAACCTGTGCCCAGTCCTCAAAAGGCGAGTGGACTACTAAGGCAAGAATGGATCGCCATCAGTCAGGATTTGGCCCAGTATCTAATGTCCAGCATGCCAGAGCGAATTGCAGAGGTTATGAAGAACAAGGTTCAACAATGTAAATATTGACTTTTTTTTTGTTTGCCAGTAAAAGCCTTCAAAACGTATAATGTGTATCATTGTTTATCAGTATACCATAAATAAAAAAAATAAAAAAAATAAAAATAAAAAAATATATATATATATATATATATATATATATATATATATATATATATATATATATATATACAAATACTGAAGCAGCAAACTTTGCAAAACACAAACTTTATGTCACTGCCAAAACTTTTAGCCATGACTGTAGAAAAGAATCATCCTCCTTTAAAACAAACAAATTTTGTTCCTTTGTAGTCTGAATTTAATACAAACACAGGTTTTTTGGGGGGGGTTGTTTGTTTTTCTTTTTTTCTTTTTTTTGCCATCTGTATTTATTCAGTGCAAATTATAACAGCCAAGTGAAAGATATAACCAACATATCGGGGGAAAAATGACTTGTAACTCAATCAGATGTAGCTAATCACCTTCTCAATGGCACTCAAAGCAATTTGACTTTCAACTGTGACTAGCTGTGGTCATTTTGATTAGAATGTAATTATTTGGCCTCAACACCAGATGATGTGTATGGTGAAAATTCAATACTATCCAAATAATACCATTCCTTAGGGTGACCATATGAGCCATTTTCCCAGGACGCGTCCTTGCCAGGATTTCTATATTGCCTAAAACATCCAAAGTAGTTTGCCCAATAACATGCAGGTATGGTACATAATCAACCAATCGTGGCGTGTGAGAAGGTGAGATCTACAGAGAACGATCAGAGCAATGCAAATACACGTACATGTTAGGTGTTTGTTCATTCATTCAACTTGAAGCATCGCTGTGCACCGATCATTGTATGACACCAAAGTACCAAGAGAGTGATTTTAATGCATAAGGAACCATCTCCTCTGCTCTCTATAGCTCTTATGAATGTCATACATTGATAGATCTGCACAGCACAAACAGCCAAAATCTGGATATTTTAGGCAAAATAAAAATCCTGGCAAGGACGCGTACTGGGAAAATGACTCAGATGGTCACCATACCATTCCTATACAGGAAAGCATGTAGGTGTTAATATCATGTTATGGGGGTGTTTCTCTGCAGCTGGGACTGAAACATTTGTCAGGATATAAGGACAAATGGATGAGACAAAAAAAAACTCAAATTCTTGAACTTGCTGCCCTTTACCAGAAAGTTTTAAATGGGAAGAAGGTTTAACTTCCAACATGAAAATGAACCAAAGCACACAGCAAAACTGAGCACACAGTGGTTGAATGAGAAAAATGTGAATGTCCTTGCATAGCCCAATCAGAGCCCAGACTTAAACCCCATTGAAAATATGTGGAATGACTTGACGGCTGCAGTGCACAAATGGTCACCATCAAATTTAACTTAAACTGAGCAGTTCTGCAAAGAAGAGTTGGCAAATATTGCAAAGTCTAGATTTGGAAAGTTAGTAACCCCAAATCCCAACAGACTAAGGGCTGTAATTAAAGCAAAATGGGGTTCAACAAAATACTGACACAAGGGGGTGATCCTTTTTCCAACTCACTGATTCTGTTTATTTATTTATTTTCTGACATGTATCTCTCACTAGGATTTTGTAAGTTGCACAGAGTAAATACAACTGGATAAAACAAAAAACTGTGTCCATCTTCATTTCAGGCTGCAAAGCAACAAAATGTGACTCTATATCCACTGTATTTACATAATTTAAGTGTAATATATTGTATGCTATATACTATTTATATAATATATCCATATAATTTTTGCTACTGTTAACAGTTCTCAGGCATTCAGCTTTTGTAATTTGCCTTTGTATTCAAAAAAGCGGTTGATGATAAGGTTGTGTGGAATTTTGTTTTGTTATTCCCCATGCTCCTGCAGGTTCACATTTCCTGTATTTATTTGCATTTCTGAACGTGGAGGAGTAGATGTGGTAATTTTATGTGTGTTACCGTAAAACAGATACTGGGAGAGGGGGATGTGGATGTGCAGACTGCACGTGAGGGATGAGGGGTGCATGCATTGTATACATGCAAAGTTTCTGAACTGCATCACTTCCTGAATCAGAGTTTTTTATCTTGTTTTTCAGTAAAAATATCTAAATATCTTGAAAACTATTTTTACATCTTCAAACTATGTTTACTTGGGACGGATGAACTTGTGGCTCAGTTGGACACATGTGGTATAAAAAATGGAAGACTTTTGAGTTTTATTAACAGCGCCATCTTGGATATAACTTTGGTAACTGTCACTGTGGTTACTGGTAAGGAATACGGGCTTGACTCCTGTTGCACATTCATACAGACAGTATTTGAGACACTACTGTGAGTTGCTGTGTGAATGGGACATTTCGAGACTCACACCTGTAAGTAAATGTGGTTGTCAATCCCAAAAACTGACAGTGTGAATGTTGCCACAGTGAGATGCTCAGAGATGCACAGTAGTTGATTCTGCTTTGTTTTCTTGATAAATTATTAATAGAGTTGTGTCTAAATGTCATTATTAACCACTTATTAATTGAACTTTTGGTAAAACTTTGGATTGAACCCTAGCCTATACCCAAACATAACTACTACAAAATCTACCTCACTTACACTTAATAATTAGCAAATTGAAAGTTTATTGAGGGAAAAAGTAGTCAATATGTCTTACCTAATCGAAAGTGTTCCCAATTGTTTTGTTTTTTTTGTGACACATTCATTGATTAATTTTGCTTGTGTGAAATTGCACATATATTTATGACTCATCCTGCACTTCATTGATTGTTATCCAATCAGATGCTCTCTATAACAAGAATACCACTCCCAGTAATAACACTTCACAAGCAAGTAAGCTCATGGTTTTGACATAACTAACACCTATTGGCAATTTAAAAATGGGGATGAACCTCCTATATGCCCCACACAAATGTCCTGTTTCAAAAGGATACATGTCAACACAGAACCGAAAAGTGCAATTTCATGTGGTCTTTATATCAGGACATGGTTAGTATAACTTGTAAGGCTTTTGGTATCATGAGTTTATCATTTTTATTTGACGGAAGATTCATTGTCACAAGTTTACTTTAAGGGCCTTGTTTCAAAATTAGTTCCATGGAAGTTGGGCTTCCTATCTGGAATGGGTACCAAGCCAATTTTTTTTTCCTCCTCAGGAACTGAGTCTGAGGCAAGCCGTCCAGTGCAGGCAGCAGTTGTGTGGCCTTTCTCAGAGCCTCCCTCTGCCTCAGTGCCTGTGCTGGTCTCGCCCTCCAAACCAGAGGAGGAGCAGAGACCGGTGGAAACGTCAGACATCACACTCTCTCTGTCTCCAGCAAACTTTGAGCTAGTGAGACCTGAAACAGAGGAGAAAGCTGAGGATGATGAAGCTGAAGACTGTGAGGAAATGGTGTTGAGTGGAATGGAAGATGATAAGAAAGAAAAACCAGAAGGAAACTTTGAGGAAGATACTAATGGAACAGGTACAGAGGAGTGTGTGAGAGAGCAGATGTTAGAGAGGGATGTAGAGGAGAGTGCCATCCTGAGTGAGAAGGAAAGGCAGAATGAGGAGCTGAATGAGAAAGATAACTGCTCTGCCTCCAGCATATCCTCAGCCAGCAGCACTCTGGAGAGAGAAGAACGGGAGGAGAAACATGTCAGTGACAATGACTCAGGTAAGAACAACACATACACAAGTCGAATTCTGTGAATGAGTGCAACACAGAGGGTCTGACATGCACGACAAGATCCATAGTAAACATTTATCTCCTGCCAAGCATTTCTTATCAACCATGAAACTTTATTTTAAATTATTATTAGTGTTAGTACAAATAGTAGTATTTGGTCCCCCAAAAGACATTCTAATGACCTTTTCTACTAACCCTAACCTAACAGTCTACTAATACTCTAATGAGAGGTAGTTAACAAGTAGTTGCATATTAATCAGAGTTAGTTGATGTCTACATCTAAAATGGCACCTGCACAAAATGCAGACCAATAGTGACTTTGTTCCTCATGTTTTTGATTTAGTGCCTTGATATTTTGTGAGGATTATTTTACATATGTGGAAAATTGAGTTTTGTGGGAAAATCATCCTAGATAAACCTGTGATGGTAAAAACAATGTTGTAAAAGTTAGAATAGTCGCAGATGATTTATTTAGTACATGTCTTTTATTTGAATCATGCACATAACTTGCATCTGCAAGAATCAGACAGACAGAGTTATTAGAATTTGATTTAAATGATGTATTATGTTGCAGTTCAAAATAAATGTACCAGCCAGCTGGCATTTTCACTCATATTGGTTTGCCAAGCATCAAATTATATATATATATATATCTATAAATATTATAACAACAGTTTCATGGTCAGAAATAAATATTTATGGATATTTTTTCTTTCTTTCTAGTTTGAGGTTATTTTCCCAGTTTACCCACCATTGTCAGGTGTGACAAAAAGTTTTAGATTTTTTGTTGAAAATGAATTTCAGTTTCAGAATATCTGTTTATCAGTGCCAAGTTACTACATAAAAATAGACATGTTTTTTGAAGATGCACTCTTAAAATCATACATATTGTTCAAACTTGATCTGAATTTGTTCTCTTAGGCCAGTGGGGAGACTGTATGAATACAGTGGATGTGAACGGTCAGTGCAACAAAGTTCTTAACAGCAAACGCTTCATGCTGGACATGCTGTATGCTCAAAACAAAAATGGAGAGGAAGATGAGAAAGAAAAGGAGAATGAGAATGAGAAAGGGTGTACAGTGCAGGACTCCTCTGTGACCAGCCTCGCTAGTCGCATCTGCACTCTGGAGGCACGTCAGCAAGCTTGTGAGGACAACATGACGATATTAGAAGTGAATCATCTGGATAACCAAGGGAGCGTAATGGCTGTGGCCGAGAAATTTGGAGGTTTGGTTAAAGGACTGGTATTGCCTCATGAGGTGAAGCATTCTGGGAAAGAAAAGCAGCATTCAAAGGAAAAACCTCTGCCGGCTCCTTCACCAACAGCCCCTAAAAAGGAGTCAGACCACATATGGGACCAGCTAATGGCCACACCACGGGAGCTACGCATTAAAGAGCTGGACTTTACAGACTTGGGTGAGGAGGATGATGTGGACATTTTGGATGTCAGTAACGTGATCGGGTCAAGTGACCTCACGCTACCTCCTCACCCGTCGCCCTTCTTTCCTAGCCTTCCGCCCCCGCCACCTTTATTTGGATGCCCTCCACCTCCCCCTATCCCTTGCATGATGATGCCCCCTCCACCACCTTTTTTGGCTTCAGTACCATCACCACATCTCGTATCTCCTCAACTTAGTCGAGGAGAATCCCCGCTCTTCCAGAAGAAGAAGAAGACCATCCGGTTGTTTTGGAATGAGGTCAGACCTATAGACTGGCAGTACAGCAATCACAAGAGATGCAGGGAGTCACTGTGGTCCAATCTTGATCCGGTCAAACTGGACACAGCCAAGTTGGAAAACCTCTTTGAGACAAAGTCCAAGGAGCTGCCAGTTACAAAGGTACTGTTAAATTATTTTTGGTGTGGAAAAACTTGGAATCACTATTTATTGGAAAAATATTGTATCAACTTAACAATAAAAGTTGTTTTGTGCTTACATTAAACATAATATTACAAGTTTTATGACCTTAAAAATAAAATGTTTCAGTAACTCAATAATCCTGCATTTTCAGTTAACCTGAGCACTTATAGATTAAAGTATGTAGTTAACTAAGTTTATATAACTTGTTTATCAGTTCATTGAGAAAACTGAAAAGGTTATAAAGTTAGTTTTGTGCACCAAAGCAAGCTTTATATACTTACCATGGAAGAAACTTCACAAAAGACTAATCACACTAGTGGTGACTTTACAACAAAATATGATCAAAAACACTACATGAAGTTGAGCATGCTCAATAGCCTGTTAGTTGGTCCCTCACCACCAAATTTGATATTGTTTGATAAATTTTTGCTGTTTAATATTTTAAATAACTCTTTAATAACTCCTTAATTTTAAAATAATAATTGACCTAAAATGCACTAATTAAATTGTCAACTTTTTTTTCCTACAGTACAACAGTTTCATTAAGATGGAAAAAAAAGTATTTTTATTGCTGTACTTTGGTTTTACCTGGCTTTTATCAGCACATGTGACAAACTATAGCTGCTAGGAAGTTACTTTAATCTTTTCTGGGCCTTTCTTCTGTATCACACGGTATGAATTCTGACATCTTCTATTGTCCATGTGTGGCCTAGCACAGCTCTTTCTTATGACATGATCACACATGTTTAAAAAAGAGCTGCTGAATGTCAGTCAGAATGGTAATAGGTTGGTTGATTGGCTATGATGGATTCCTTTTATAACCTAAAAGCTTTATCAAGGTGCTTTCTGGGTTCCATAAATCCTTCTGTCACTCAAAACAATGTCAAGTCACAAGTCAGAGCTTGGCTGAAACATTCTAACCTAATCAATACCTGTTACAAGGATCTCCACGTTTTTTGTGTGCTATACTCTGAAACATTAACTGCACTGTCATTCCAGGTTGTATACCAAAATTAATTTTATTTTTTCATGTAAATTATTTTTCATGTACAGAGATAAATCTTGATAGAATGAACGCTGATATTCACCACAGCACAGGTTTTAATAGCTGAAGATGAATTGAGATTTAATTGATTTATCATATTGTTTGGCTTGTTCACTATTAAGATGGTGTCTCAAAAATGTGGCCTGCATGGGGTTTCCTCACCTCTCTACTCCGAGCAACCTTTTCCAGCTGTTTTTCATTTTCAACCCATTCTCCCTCCCTTTTCCCTCAGAGCCCCTCCTCTTCCTCTGTTTGGCAGCAGACAGAGTCCCATCATGGCTCTGCTCCTCCAGAAATATTCTCCATCAAAGTCCTAAAATAGCCCTCAGGTGCTTGCGTGCCTTTTCAGCAGAGTAAAGATTAAACATATGCCAGCTTTGTGTTCATATCTCCGGAAGCCATTTTTAGGGTAATTATCCACATTAAAGAAATGGCTTTCCTGCTCAGTTTAGTGGTCGGTGTGAGAGTAAGAACAGGCTGAAGGATCCTTATTTCATATTAGGTGTGGGAAAATAGATGTGTATGGTCATATGTCTTTTTCACGATTCTTTGAATAAAAAAGATATATTTGAAACAGATTTAATTTTTTTTTTTTTTTTTTTTGGAACACTGTAAAAGTCTTTGTCACCTTTGATCCATTTAATGCATCCTTTTTGAAAATGTTGAAGCCAATTTTCAAATAGACATTATCTTTATTAATAAACCCCATATTTGAAGTTTAAAGAACTATATTCTTGCCTAAAAAATGACATTCCGTGACACAACAGCAATATTGTTTGGAAGATTTTGTCAACAAGAGAACATTAACTTTTATTAAATGGTATTTATAATGTATATAAAATGTTAGACATGAAATTAGGAATCTGGACCATAAAATGTTATACTTCAAAACATATGAATTTGAGACCTGGTATAAAAACAAAACTTTCAAGATTTTCCTGTGGTGTGTGTGTGTGTGTTTGAACTGTTTGACCTTTTGAGAATACAGACTAAACTAGTGAGAGTATATAAACATGTTTTAAAAATCCACAGGGCAGAAAAACCCATAGTCATAGTAACAGGGTTTTTTTCTTTTTTGTTGTTGTTGTTTTTTTGAGGGTACTGAAGCTAATCAGCAGATCCTGACATCTAAGCCCTTAAGTACAGTCATTATGAATAACTCTGACGATCTGTTTATATATCTGATTTCAGAAAACAGCTGCAGATGGGAAGCGTCAGGAGATCATCGTTCTGGATTCCAAAAGAAGTAACGCCATCAACATTGGCCTGACAGTTCTGCCACCTCCTCGTACCATCAAAACAGCCATCCTCAACTTTGATGAGTATGCCTTGAGCAAAGAGGGCATAGAGGTAATGCTGCACCAGTTTAAAATTGCATTCCGTTTTGCAAATTATGCCAAATCATCCGCAAGTAATGAAGCAAATTCGACACAATGAAATTATTAAGAAAAGCTACAATAAAACTCAATACATACATTTCAGTCATAAAACTAGTACAATGCTTGGTTACACTTTAATCATGAGAATGCCAGACAGGTTACCATGAACAAAACACATCTTTACTTAATACCAACCTTGTTTTGAGTCCACGTGAGTCACAAATTGCTTGAACCCCTCTACAGTTCGCTTTCACTCTCTCTTTCTCTCTCTTTCTCTCGTTTTCATCAGTCATTCAGGCATTTATGATCTTTCCCAGACTGCTACATGAAAGCATATTTTTACCAAAATACATGGCTCTCTACAACTGTGTTCAACAAGACAGAGACATACTGACTGTAGTGAAGTTAGCAAAACGAAAGTATCAAGTCAAAGCTTGTGTCTAAAATAACTCAACCTCTTAGCCCTGAAAGCATCTACATTTACTTTGGATTTTTGCAAAACCAATAGATTTTACCCTTAAAACTAGTGTTTAGCAGGTTGGTTTGGCCGGCGACTCTACATATTATGTGGATTTCCTGCAAAACTGAAGCATTTTTGCCAGCAGTCATATGATCCATCTCAAAGATTAAAGATTAGCCAAATGCTTTATTTAGGCTGTTACAGCCCATGATACAGATCTGAGGTAAATATCTCAATATCAACATGTGAATAATGGAGCTCCCATTTTCTCATAAAATCTGTAATTTTTTATCTTTCGTCATGGGAAAAATGGATTAGAGTGTTTCTGTCCACCCTTTATGTCTGCAGAGAGTTATGTTTTCACTGACAACCTCAATTTATGCTTCTCAAGATTTTATCAAAAATGTTGTTCTGGTCAGGAGAAATTACCTTTTTTATTCAATTATTCAATTATGCAACAGCAGGATATGCCCATAGCAGATGAAATAGCAGTGAAATAGTCATCATATCCCACATTTTTGAGTAATGCCCTGTCTTCCCAGGTGTTGTTATTCATCAGCGCTCAGATGATTGATGTAAAAAATGCCTTTCTAGGGGTGAATCCCCATATATAATGGTTTTTGACAGTGATACTAACACTCCCTTCTGGGTCTCATGCTATTTCGTAGAAAATCCTGACAATGATTCCTACGGAGGAGGAGACGCAGAAAATTCAGGAGGCCCAGCTGGTGAACCCTGTCACTCCACTAGGCAGTGCAGAGCAGTTCCTCCTCATTCTGTCCTCCATCAGTGAACTGTCTGCCCGCTTGCAGCTCTGGGCCTTTAAGATGGATTATGACACTCTAGAGAAGGTCGGCCTCATGTTCTATTACCCCACTTATACAAATTAAATGACATCATGGTGGTTTGGGGTCAGTTGTTTTTGACCTCTTCTTTTTCTAAAATGTCAGCAGGGGCTTTAACTAGTGGTTTGTGGCCCAAAATTGGGGTGGAAGGTCTGGTCTGGTCTGACAGAGTAATGGATAGCAGGGAAAAATCTATGCTAAATGTAACCAATAAAGTGCAAATAACTCATGTAAAATTTGGATACAGCCTGTATACAGCCATATACAGTTTGCTTGACATGTACTTAATTCAAAAACCATGAACCAAACACACACAGGGTAAATGAGAATATTTTTTTCTGTAATAGTTAAAGTTAAATGATTTAATAAATTATTGGCAAGGAACATGAAATTAAAGAAATGTAAAAGAAAAAGTTGGTTGAGGTTATTTATGGTAATATTAATATCTATTTTAATACAATAAAAACTATAATAATGTGTTACAATTTAAATTGAAATTATTTAAATATACATATTTTTTTTATATAAATACAATTTATTCCTGATGGTAAAGCTGAATTTTCATCAGTTTCAGGGTCACCTGATCATTCAGAAATCATTCTAATATACTGATTTGCTGCTCATGAAACATTTCTTATTATTTGAAATGTTGAAAACAGTTGTGCTTGTTAATATTCCTCTGGAAACTATTACATTTTTTTAGGATTCTTTGATGAATAACAGCAAAAGAACAGTATTTGAAATGTGGAATGTGTGTGTGTGTGTGTGTGTGTGTGTGTGTGTGTGTGTGTGTGTGTGTGTGTGTGTGTGTGTGAACACACACACACATATATAGTATTTATTTTACATTAAAATTAAATTTTATTTTAAATTATACATGTCTTTACTGTCACTTTTAATCAATTTAATGTGTTCTTGTTGAATAAAAGTAGTAATTTCTTTAAAAAAAGTCTTGCTGTTCCATACATTTTTAATTTAATTTATATAAATCTGTATAAATATATTAGCATTAATATGAAAACATACATTTTAGTGTAGTGGTGGTTGTTAGAACAATTTTAGGACTTTTGGAGTTTCTCTGTTATGATGAACAATTTGGTGCTGTGTTCAGACAGTAATTTTAAATGTAGAACCAAATCCACCGGTCTACAAAATTCTTTCCTATTTTTAACCCAGTCTTCTCTCTCTCTCTCTCTCTCTCTCTCTCTCTCTCTCTCACTCTCTCTCTCTCTCTCTCGCTCTCTCTCAGGAGGTAGCAGAGCCACTACAGGACCTGAAGGAGGGCATGGACCAATTAGAAAAGAATAAGACCCTGCGCTACATCCTTTCAACTCTGTTAGCTATTGGCAACTTTCTCAATGGGACCAATGTAAGTGCCGGCGAATTCTGCAGCTCTTCTTTCAACCACTAATCTCTCCATCTCCATCTGTCTTTCTTTCTGTCTGTCTGCCGTACTCGCTTAGATCTTAATAACATTAAAAAGGCTGATGGAGATAAACCTGATAAGGTGGTGAGTTTGGCATGAAGTTTCTTATGTTACTGTAAACCATGGAGCATGGGCAGCAGAACAAAGCCAGCGAGATTCATGTCACATCCGTGGGGATTTCTCCATTCCCAGCTCTGTCGTGCCTCACAGACTTGCAGACGGGATTGAGATTCTGTTAATCATATGTTAATGAAGCATTGGTCAGAATCATAGACTCTGCACATGTTCAAAGCGCTTTTATCTTACTGCAACTGATGCTAATCAACTAAACTACATCAGAATCATGTCAAAATGAGGCCTTTTTTAGAAAATGATTTGATGATGGAAAGATCCAGAGTGGCGTGTGATTTTCCACATCAGAGCTCATTTCATCTCCACACATATACACGTTCAGATTGATCTGATATAAAATGTCCCTGCTTTTCCAGCACACATTACACATTTCTTTCTTTTTGTTCCTTTTTTATCCTTTCATCCTCACCAACTGTGGCATATTTCCTGCCTATATTTGTATACAATGTTAATTTTTCAAATTGCCCAAAGTCACATAATGTACACAGCAAGTAAATATTTTGCCTCTAATACATATATATATAGGTTTTTGCTGAAAAACATTAAACATATATATATGGTTTGCTAATAACAAATAAGCAATACGTGATCATATTCAATGTGTGGGTTTATTAAGCACATTTGACATGGTCTTTTTTATTTCTGTAATTGTGTTTTCAGGCTAAAGGCTTTGAGCTGAGTTATCTAGAGAAAGTTCCTGAAGTGAAGGACACCGTTCAAAAGCAGTCTCTGCTGCATCACGTCTGCTCCCTCGTCGTGGAGAAGTTTCCAGAGAGTTCAGACCTCTACTCTGAGATTGGAGCCATTACTCGCTCTGCTAAGGTAAGCAGAACTATCATAGCACTTTTACAGCACTTACACCACTGATTTTTGTCGACTTCGAGCATCTTGTGCTTAAGTGGAAACAAGAACACCTGACCTTTTGTACAAAAATTTCACAAATTTGATTAGTGACCTATAAATAGTGCAGAATATTATCTCGTCTTTATAACATTTCTTTGTTTGAAGTATTTCAAACACTAAAACTTTGTTTGTTCTAGATTTAAATTAGATTTAAATTCCAGTATTCAATATCGTCTCAGAAGTTTTGGACCCCAGTGTACAAACAATGACAGTGTGCCATGTACAAAGGAAGAAATCAAGGCTTCACAATTCCATGTGATGTTGCTAAAAGTGATGCATAGCTTTTGAAGTGAATAGACCAATCATGAGATGCCTTTGTTGATCACCGGTTGTCTTTGTCTTCTTCAGGTTGACTTCGACCAGCTGCAGGATAACCTATGTCAGATGGAACACCGCTGCAAAGCATCCTGGGACCACCTGAAAATAATCGCCAAACATGAAATGAAACCAGCCCTTAAGCAGCGCATGTCAGACTTCCTTAAAGACTGTGCAGAAAGAATTATCATCCTTAAAATTGTGCATCGCCGCATCATAAACAGGTGCCTTACAAATAGTTGAGCACATTAAGACTGTTTGCACACATGAAATTGAGAATGAAAAAAAACCAAACATTTAATCTGGTTGATAGTTCAGACTAGTTTTTTTTTCTTTTTTTCTAAACATATTTGAATGTGGTTTGGATGTAGTTTGCAAAAATGTGGATTGAATTTCCTTTTTTTTTGTTCTGATGATGTATACGCCAAAAGCATCAGCATCGTTTTGCTCTGTGTGAACCAAGATGTTTGAAGCTCGGTTAAAGCGATGTCCCTGTGTGTCTGATCTACAGGTTTCACTCATTCCTGCTGTTCCTGGGCCACCCGCCGTACGCGATACGAGAGGTGAGCATCCACCGCTTCAGTAAGATTCTGAGTGAATTTGCTCTTGAGTACCGCACCACCAGAGAGCGAGTGCTTCAGCAGAAACAGAAACGAGCCAATCACCGCGAGAGGAACAAGACGCGGGGCAAAATGATCACAGAGGTGAGTCTGGACAAGTGTAGTACAAGCTTACTACAAGGATCAATTTAAAGGCATATCTCAACCAAAAATGTCAATTCTGTCTTCTTTGACTTACCGTTGTGACGTTCCAGACCTGTATGAATTTCTTTCTTCTGTTGAACACGAATGAAGATATTTTAAAGAATGTTGGAAACCAGCTATTTTTACATTATATTTACATTACAGTCTTTTTATATTAATCTAGATTGATTTTAATCTATAAAATGCATTTTCAACTTTTTAAGTTGCATAAATCAGTTTTACCTAGATTAATAATTTACCTTTTGTTAATAAGGTGAACATATTCCATTGCATCTTCTCCTAATTTAATTTATTTCCGCAAATAACGCCATTGACACAACAGATGACAGTGGATGATTCAAAAGCCAGACCATTAAAAGAAAATAGGATATAAAATAACTCTGCCTTTATTCTCCTGCTTCAACTAATATGTGACTCTGGTCTTAAGTCGCTTGGGTATATTTTTAGCAATAGCCAAAAATCATTAGGATATTAAGTAAAGATCACGTTCCATGAAGTTATTAAGTAAATTTCCTTCCGTAAATATATCAAAACCTAATTTCTGATTAGTAATATGCATTGCTAAGAACTTCATTTGGACTAATTTAAAGGTGAATTTCTCAGTATTTAGATTTGTTTGCACACAGAATCCAGATTTTCAAATAGTTGTATCTCAGCCAAACATTAACCTCAATTTAAAAAAACTGACACTTATGACTGGTTTTGTGGTCCAGGGTCAAATATCTTCTTTGTTTGGGGTCTCAAAAGTTTGACCCACATAGCAAATCTCAGATTTAAAAATCCCATGTACAGAAAAGAACCCTCAGCTCTTGTGTGCTTGTTTTCACTCTGATTTCTCTCAGACTAAGGTTCTTCATTTCTGTGCTTCATCTTTGCACCACAAGAGGGAGTCATTATGCTTTCAGATGTTTCCAGTGTCTCATTCACACTCTGTCTACTTGAGACCAATGAAGACTGATTCTTATCTCGTGTATGTTCCATTTTCCTTAGTCTGCCTCAGGGTGCTCAGAATAGCCACAAAACACGCTCACCACTTGCATTACAATAATTAAACATTGTAAACCAAGCAGTCTGTTGTCAAGGGTGTTGCAGCTCTGGACTTGCCCTGGGTATTTGTTACTCCAGGAGGCCAATTTAATGGCTCTCATGGGGGATGTCATAGCCAGGATAGTCCTTCATGGCATGTTATGCTTGGCTAAGGTCTTCCTCAGTCTAAGAGGGATGTCTAATTCGATCTCTGTGTGAAAATCTAAACCTTTGGATGTCCCTGTAGGAGTGGTGAATGTAAGCACTGGCTCTGTAGAGGTAGAGCTGAGGTAAAGGAGGAAGTTCAGTTACGCGTGTTGCTGCAAACCAGTCAGCCCAAGTGGATTATGTAGAGATGAGATGTGTTATATTTCAGAAACCTAGGGATTTTTTTTTTTTTTAAGCATATGCAATAATGGTCAATCTCACTAAAATGTGCATAGGTCATTTTATAACACAAGCAAAAGAGTTAAGATTTTGCATAAAGTAAATTTCATGTTTTGCATTGTGACATTGTTTATTTGCAGTTAGGGGGCAAATATGCTTTTAATGCACTTTTGTCATTTCCATTTTTTAAAGGTGATTCTTGTTAAATTATTGTTTTACGGTAATTTGGAATATCCTTTTTTATTTTTTTTTTTACCAGAAAAAAAAACAGGTCACATTTTATCCCAAAAATATCACATTTTAACCCCATCCCCCCTCCAAAAAAAAATGTATTCAGTGTGAAAATTTGTTTTTTTATTTTATGGTCATTAGAGTTGGTGACAATTTATCATAATTTTTCTTATTTTTATGTTTTTATATTGTAATATATTGCAAGATCTGGCCATATTATTGACAGGTTTAAAAAATTAATTAATTAAATAAAAACCCTAAAGAGCTGCCTCAAGTGCTCTAGAATGAATTTCAGGGTGGTATGTTTTGGAATATGTTTTGAAACCTTTAAGAATCCTGAAATGCCAAATCAAATACCAAAAAAGTTTTTTCAACCCGTTTCCTGCTCATCTTTTCTGCCATGTGACTTCTATAATTTCTTCTCTGTAGAGTGATGAAGAAGAGGATGATGAGGTATGCGTGTATCTGTGTGCTTTTCTGCACTTGTGCATGGATGGGTTTCAGAGTTTTTTTTTGTTTTGTTTTTTTCCTGTGATTTTACTGACCTGTAATGTCTAGCATGTATTACCAGAACATATGCAAGTTTGTACTGTACCTAGAGGACTCAGGGATCAATATTTTTATTGTTTCTTATCGTATGCAACTATTGTGGCTCTCCATGTGGATTTGAACAGAAGATAAGAGCATGTTTAACTACTGTAGACGTAACATGATGTTGAACAAAATCATCAATACAGAATCTTCACTCGAGTCTTGATGCATTAATAAGCGACTAATGTGTGAATAATTTACTAAACCAGTATGGATAGACATGTTTTGGGGTGATAGTGAGTATAACAGTGAATCATATATTTGAATCATATTTATATAAAACACACATTTGTCTGAAGTGAATCTAAATGCGGAAGATATGGAAAACAGTAATGATTGATACAATCAGTGATGAATTGATTTCTGTATTATTTCTCTCCTCAGAGTGGGAAGTTTGCAGGAACTCCTCTGGAGGGTCAGGAGTGTCAGCCGCAGGGTTTGGGCTACACGGAGGACGCAGCTGAACATGAGCAGATGACTGCTGTGCTTCGTACCAGCCTGCAGGGCGGCGATAGTCCATCCTCTGTCCTCCCCGGCCTCCGCACACGGACTCGAGCCACTCGAGGTATATTCATATCTTTAGAGCCATAGATAATGCTGATTTGCAGTAGCTATAGGAGTCCTTAAAAGTCTGAATTCGACCCAATAAAAAAAAACAATTGAAAGCAGTTCTCTCCTCGTGTCTCGTTTCCAGGCCATACAGCACTTTTGTCTGCTGCAAATGAAGACACTTCTAATTGCACAAATGATCCAGCGGATGAGATCATGGAACGGATTGTGAAATCAGCCACTCAGGTCCCCAGTCAGCGCACACAGCCCCGCGAGAGGAGACGCTCCAGAGCCAACCGCAAATCCTGTGAGTCTGCGAGAACTCGTGCTGAAAGGCTCATCCCTATGCCCTAAGGCATTCAAAGAGTTTACCCTCAAGAGCAGAAATATTGTGAAATGTTATTACAGTTTAAAATGACTGTTTTCTAATTTATTATACTTTAAATGTAATTTAGTCCTGTGATGTACAGCTGAATTTTCAGCAGCCATTACGCCAGTCTTCAGTGTCACATGATCCTTCAGAGATCATTGTGACATGCTGATTTGGTGCTCAAGAAACATTTCTATGTATTATCAATGTTGAAAACAGTTATTGCGCTATAATATCTTGCACCGTGAGAACGGTGACACTTTTTTTTTTTTGATTTTTGGAAAATAGAAATGTCTTCACTGTCACTTTTGATCAATTTTATTTTACCTTGCTGAATAAAAACAAATGAGTGTATATATATACTATAGTAATGAATCATTTTTTTGAATGTTTTGTAAATAATTGCAGTTGAAAACCTATTTAGATATGTTTTAAATTAAAATTTAAACAATAATTACACTTAAAACAAAAAAATTTTAACACATTAATTCTTTTTTTTTTTATCATCCTTGTTTTGATAATTGATGATGATATGTGGTGATTTATTGATAATATGGTATTAGTTTGAATAGTGTTTACTATTATTTTAAATAATCCTAGGGGGTTTAAATAATTAAAATTCTGTATCTCATCTCTCTGTAATATGTTTGTATCATGCGTTTCTCAACAGCGCTTCGCTCTTTCATTCATTCCCTTGTTTTCTCAACAGTGAGAAGAACACTGAAGAATGGTCTTACGCCGGAGGAGGCGCAGGCGCTGGGGTTGGCCAGCAGCTCTGAGATTCAAGTGTGAGACAGCAGCCGCTCAGGGTCTCTAAACACACATGAGCTGGAGAAGGTCACTTATGGAAGTAAAATAATGACTTATGTCTTTGAAACAAAAAAGCATGCTGAATAGCACTATCTGAAAAAATAATGCATTGAATTAACAGTACTTGCATTTTAATGCCTTGTATTTCCAGGGCTTGCATCTTTAGGTCCTGAAATTTAATAAAGTTGTTCGTTTAAGCTGTGAATAATTTAATTAAAAATATTTCACACACCTTTTCATAATTAAAAAATAAATAATTCATATTCACTTCCAAAATATTCAATCGGTTAAAAAATACGATTTATAATATTCGACAGGCAAATTTCGGTCCATTTTATTTCACTTCAGATGTAAAATATGAACGAACGTTCAAGGTTTCATGCGGTTTCCCTCAGAAATCTGTTAAAGAAAAGAAAACACATTACGTGGCTGAGCGCACTAACAGTGACAGCGATTAAAAGACAAAACTCACATCTTACTGATGATGCAAACTATATACAGACAGATGAGGATATGAATGCAAGTTACGGAACAAGAAAAACTGCATGTTAGTTAGTCATACTGACTAAATATATATGGCCAATAACTTATTTCTTTTTATATAGACACTACACAAATATTTGTTTATATTCCAGTCAGTGGAATTGTCAGATGGTCCCTTGGGTGCGGTAGCACGTCAATAATTTCTTCAGTTTAAATTTTCAGAATTAATATACCTAGATTGTTTTTAACTCATTTTTTTGTTAATATAAATTGGTCGCATATTGTTAAAACTAATCATGATTGATATCTTTGTGGGACTGTCGACTTTATAGATCAGTGGTAATGGAAATCAATTATAAAGAAAATGCAGCGCATTTGATTCTTTTTTACCCCATTTGCTTGCCTGTATATAGTTTGCATAATCATCAATAAAATGTATTCTGAGATCTGAGGTCTTATATCACAGTATTAATTGATTGAGAAGCGTTACTCGTCATTGGGGAATCCTGGAGTGTGACGTGAGGGGATCCCCAGTATTACAGCACAGCGACGCACAAGCCATGACACAAAGTTACGGAAACTAAACAACCGAAAGCAATACATGTCTTCCTTAGATGTAATGTTAGTTCTGTACTTCAGCGTTGGGTAAAACACCATTATAATCTCCTTTGAATGCTGCTTACTTGGTAACAGCAAAGATGTTGAAATAAACATACGCACAATCAGCTATTCCACATGCCCCGATAATCAAAACTTCTGTTTAGCGCTTGCTTAATTTCTGCAGATCAGTTTTTGTAACTGTATTACTTAATCCATCTGTTACTTTGGTCTTATTTAACAGCCGCTTGCACCACCTGCTGGTGAGCGACTGACAGCGGATGGAGATCATTCCTCTACTGCTCTACTGCTATTCCTGCAGCTCCTGGATGTGAAAGGGCGAATTATCTGCCGAATTTTAACCACTGAATTTGTGGAAGCGAATTTGGAAAGTGAAATAACATGGACCGAAATATGCCTGTCGAATATTATACATCGTATTTTTTAACCGATTGAATATTTTGGAAGTGAATTCTGGAACGTGAATATGAATTATTGATTTTTTTAATTATGAAAAGGTGTGTGAAATATTTTGAATTGAAATATTCACAGCTTAAATGAACAACTATATAAAATTTCAGGACCTAACAATGCAAGCCCTGGAAATTCAAGGCATTAAAATGCAAGTACTGCAAATGCAATGCATTATTTTTCAGTTAGTGCTATTCAGCATGCTTTTTTGTTTCAAAGACATAAGTCATTATTTTACTTCCATAGTCACTGTAACTTGGTTTGCTTGAATCTGGAGCAGGTGCATGTTTCTGCATTGGAACGGTTATTGGCGTGGACAATTTGTATTCTTACAGGTGAAAGGGATTATAATCACTAACCCATTATACTTTACTTATCCTGGAACATGTAGTCAGACCTTACTCCATTTACTAGCTTATGTATTTTGTCCCAAGAGGATCATTGAAACTACTCAGGTGCATGTTCACTGTTCCTGCAGATTGTTGATGATATCCCAAACATCCGTTTGATTGCATTTTTGGAAGCGAACAAGCACAATGTCCTAGTGCACAACATTTACAGATACACGCGCACACACACACACAGCCTGCAGAATGCTGATTGTCCAGTTCTCCAGTACAGAGACCATTGTCCCTCTCTTACCGCTGTGGCCTTCAGAATGATCCCAAAGAACTGTGTTTGAAGATGACTGGATGCCCTCCCACCATTTTTGTTTTTTACTGGCTGTTTTGTTGAATATTGAGTAGCAGCACCTTTAGCGTTCCTATCTTGTGTAAATCAGCAGCGATTCTTCTCTGGTTTACTGCTATGGTAAAATTTGTTTTCTGTTTGTTTTATCTGTTTTAAAAAAGAAGGGCTTCTTACGTCAGGGAGAAGAAAAAAAAACGTAAAACCATTTTCTTTCATTTCTACTGAACCTTGAAGTCTCCTTTTGCGATGTAAACCTGTTTAGCTTGGATAAAGATGATCAAATCACTTTGCACACAAATGAAAACAAACTAGGAAGTCGTCTTTCTCTTTTTCCCTCCAGCTGTGTCATTTCCTCATATATAATCTCTATAGTAATACACTCATTTCATACCTTGCAACATGCAAAATTAGACAATTGTCTGTTTAAATGAAAGAACTTCTATCCGTATTTGTTTTTTTATTATTATTTCTATGAGTGCCTTGCAGAAATGTTTTTTGTGAGAATCTTATTATTTGGCCAGGAAAGGAAGGAAGAAAGAAACATTCAGATTTTAGGGAATTTCAAAGGATATAGTTGACCCAAAAATGTCGATTTTGTCATTATTTCCTCTACAGTATTCTTAACCCATCTGGATAAATTGGATATTTTGATCAAGTTGTGAGTTAGAAGTTAGCTTTCTAGTCATCAGTGAATAAAAACTAGTTCCGTTTGTCAAGTCACATGGATTACTTGTTTTGGTGCTTTTTCTGAATAATTGGTTACAGTACATGGATGTATGGAAAAGAGCTGCATGACGATTCTTCAAAAAGAATTAAACCAATTTTCATGAAAAAAAAAAAAGAACGTCAACACAGCCTTTTCATTTCCCCCCTTTGTGGTACCAATCAACCAAGGTGTTTTTTTTTTTTTTTTTTTTTTTTTTTACAAATTACCAGATACACATCCATTGTCAATGTTAGTAGTACCATTCAGCACCTTATCATGTGTAGCATGCAATTTCGAAAGGAATTGGAAAATTTTATATTTTAGACGTTTTTTTTCCACCTTTTTCCCTCAGATTTTTATTCTGAGTATCATGTGGATAAGAGATTAGATACATGTAAAGTAGAAGCTTGACATGATGCTGTAAAATTGTGTAAATGTCACTTAAACATTTTATTTTTTTGTTGTGTTTTGTTTTGTCATGTTTTGTTGGTATTTTGTATAGTATAGTGTATCATAGGTCAAAAGCAGTGTTTTTTTGTGCAAATCCTAATTTAAGAGAAAATAAGCCATGAATGGTTCAAACAATAACAAATGTGTCAGCAGGCGATGTCATTAAGTGGATGGAGCATGTGATGTCCCGATATCCTGTGAACGTAGCTTTTGTTTCATGTGTTTACGCAGCACAGACTTGAAACAATGTGATGGACCCATCAGCCCTGCTCAAATGGCCTTTGATATTATTGCACTCACATACAGAGTTCCACCCATTGCTTCAAGTGCCATAAAACATTGGTTTTGAATAAAAGATGAGGAATGTGAAAATCTGACTTCTAAATTCCAAAAGGAAAAGCATTTTCTGTACATTGCAATAAAACGCTTTTACAGCAACATCCAGCACACAGAGTTGGCCTGTTTCTTTCTTAGTAACGGTATAATTGTTTTCATTTGAAAACGTGAAGCTATTGAACCAAATTGTTTTTTTTGTTGTTGTTGTTTTTTTTATTGCTAGATAAACTGACCACAAATCTAAGTCTGTTTGCTCAAGTAAATGTGAGAAACATTTTAAACGATGTCACGTTGTACTATATAAAGGCACACCTGGATGATATAAATTGTGATTGCAAGTCAAATTGGGTGATATAAAGTCACAACAAAAGAAAAGTATAGAAAAGTACAAATTGAGCAGTATAGCACATGCAATTCACACACAAACTCTCCAAGAACAGAGTTGTTAGACATATCACCACCTTTATTTAGGGTCATGTACAGCAGATGGTTCTTTTGCAGTGTCACAGAGCTCCTCTAAAACGAGCTGTGACAACATCGAAACTGATGGAATTTCATTACAATCATAATTGTATGACAATTTTAGTGCAACAACAGACATGTAACATGCCTAATGCAGTAAAGATGTTGGTTGTACAAGACCATACAAAAACAACCTTGTGTGTTTGTTTGTTTGTTTGTTTGTTTGTTAGATATATCTATGGCAAAAGTGAGCTTGCATTTGTCCTCAAATTTTTCAGCAAGAACAGAAAGATGCCAAGGAAAAGCAAAAAAAAAAAAAAAAAAAAGTGTATATGTATATATATATATAGATATATCAATGGTAGGTCAAAAAGAAACGAAAAACCAAATAAGCTTAGATCACAGAAAGGAAATAAAAGACAAAATCCAAAGTCTAGGATTCTTGGTAAAATCCAGTGCAAACTATGTCTTTTCTGCAAGTTGTATGCCAACTACAAACTAAAGAAAGTGATAAAAGCAAGAGAATATATATTGATTCCTAGCCTTTCTATGTCTACACGATAGCTACACAATGTCCCTGAACAATAGGGTCTGCACAGTACTAGAAGAAATTAATTGTAGAAATTTCAAGTTGGAAGGTTTTCCAAATAGAAACAGCAAGTGCACACCAAATGAACTCTCATTCTGCTCTGATTTAGTATCTCTATAAAGCTGAAGGCAGCTGTACTTCTCCTTTTTGCAGTTTTACATGTGCACTTTTTAGGGCTGTAATATCAAATGTCGATTCCGAAGCACCAAAAGTATATATTTTTTTCTTCTTAAATCTGACAATGGTTAAAAAAAAAGGAATGACATTTTTTTTTGTGTGTATAGTGCAGTTTACTTGAGGAATTATCACTCTAACACAGTTACCTGATGTGTGATAGGAGAAGAAAGTGTATTATTAACTGACAGTTAACAAGTAAAACCAATGCAGGTTTAAGACAATTTCAGCCTAGGACACATCAGGCAAAACAAAAAGAACGAAAGAAAATCGACCTGCTTCGTACAATAACTGCTGTTGACATAAACAGAAATTTATCTTTTTGTTTGTCCTTTTTTCTGCAAACGTAAAAAAAAAAAAATCATATATCAAGCATATGTTGTTTAGGCACTCATGATAGGATAATAAAGTGAGTGCATGAGATAATAAAAAGAGTGCTTGCGTTTCCCTCACATCCACCTCTGGATTTAGGCTTAACATTGCACAATATCATGTAAATTGCTTTTTTGGAGAGAATACATCTAGTCTTTTCTGGTTTGCATCATTTCAAGCTTCATTGCATATAGATTCCTCCGCCAGATTTCTCACACTAGCAAAGTAAATGTCAATTTAAATCTATAATACCGAATTAATTCATTTATCCACCCACTTGACCAGTCCTTACAGGTCGGGGCAAAATAAATTAGGAAGAAAGCACTCAAACTTAAGAGATGGTGAAGCACACTTACATATGATTAAAGCTTATCATCCACAGTGTTTTAAAAGCCTCAAATGGTTCTATCGAAACATAAACCCCACTTATCTAAACCAGTCAGGTAACTGGAGCTTCCATATTTAAAAACTTTAAGTTTTAAACTTGTTATACAATACTGTGCAAAAGTCTTAGCCCACTAGTATTTACACCAACAAAAAAAATGGTTTTACGTCAGTTATTTCTATCTTTTGCTGTAGTGTGACATTAGTAAATATTAGTTTACATTTACAAACTCTATTTTTGCCATTAAATGTAATAATCCAGTGAGATTTTTGTGTGCACAAGGAGTCTTGACAACAGCCAGTGCTGCACACAGATCTGATCTCACCATCATCCGTCTGGAGTAACATGAAGAAACTGAACAAACTGAGACAGACTAAATCCAGAAGAACTATGGCAATGTGGCAAAGAAACCTACCTGCAAAGCTACCTGAAAAACAATGCACAAGTGCACCTAGGACAAAAGCCTAGTGTTTTTTTAACGCATTCTGTGTTCACACCAAATGTTGATTTATTTTAGTTAAAGTTAATGAATAAAATTGTAATTAATTAATTAAAAGTTAAAGTTAATTAATAAAATCCATTTATGGCATTTTTTGACGGCATCCTCGATTTACAGAATTTTTACGCAAGTGCCTAAAACTTCGCAGAGTACTGTAGCTTTGCAGGTTTCTTGAAACGTTTTGTAGACATTGCCACAGTTCTTTCTCAGTTTGTTCTGTTTCTTCTCGTTATTGCAGACAGACTGGATGATGGTTAGATCAGATCTCTGTGTGCAGAGATCTGACTCTGTGTGTCCCACTGGATTATTACAATTAATGGCAAAGATAATGTTTGGAAATGTAAACTGACATTTACTACTGACACACTACAGCAAAACATAAAAAATAACTCACTTAAAACCATTTTTTGTTGGTGAAAATACTAGTGGCCTAAGACTTTTGCACGGTACTGTACACATATAGCTTACTGTTCAAATGTAGCACCAACAATTTTTCATGGCAAGTTTTGGGTCTCTAGACTCTATGGTGCACTTAAGAGATAATCAAGAGAAAAAGACAAGAAATATCGGAACTAAAAAAATACCCCAAGACCAGAGGCTGACCAATCGCTGTAATTCCCCTGGGAAGAAAAAGTGCAGTCACAGTTATCTCCAGGACCTAGGGTAGAAAACCCTGTTTCACAATCTTCCTCTGACGCGGCTAGTGGGGCGACTCCAGCATCTCCATTAGGAAAGTGTCAATGGGGGTGTCTCCAATCAGTTTAAAGAAGAAAAGGTGCTCCAGACACTTAAGGCCAATGGAACGCAATGCAGGAAGTCGGAGGAGGAGCTTGGCAAACCTGTGAGTAAGCAAGCCGATTTGTTTATTGATTTTTTCTGTGACGCAAACGCGACTGCTTAAGACTTTTATGAATGATTGTGAACTAGGCTTTAGAGTTACACATACAAAAGTGTCAGTAAATCAGAAAAGAGATCATTTATATGTAGTAGATTTAAAGTCACAACACAAGATTGATTCTGAGGGTCAGCGAGACAGTGGACAAAGAATTCATCTTGCCTGTTAGCATAATGTATTTGCATGCACAACATACATTTCAGCATCTGCTTAAACTGGATTGTGGGAGCTGGGCGAATAAAACTGAAATACTATAGGTATTTAGGGAATTCATCTCTGTACAGAATATTCACCTCCCCTGCTGATCTGGGTATTTCTGTTTGCAATAGGCCTCCAGGGACGCGTACACTTTCTCTCGGAGAAGCTCCACCTCACTGCTGCTAGTCAGACCTTTGGCATCTAAGAAATATTGGAAATATTTAGCACAAACATACACCATTCTTTGATGTCAAAGGAGTGTATAACATATATGCTACCAAAATGCCAATGAAAGTGTTTACATACACAGTGAGTTTAAAGTAATGGGCAAATTTTTGTCTGGTTTTACCTAAATTGTTAAATGACCTTTACCTGATAATAAAACTGTTTAACCTTTTTTGTGCTTACAATGAATGTCAGTTGGAGCCATAACAACATTGGACCCCACTCACTTTCACTGAATTGGCAAAAAAAAAATTGTAAAAAAAAAAAAAAAAAAAAAAGGTTATATTGCTTCTGTTTTACGCAGAGTAAAGCAAGTCAAAAATGTTTGGAACAGCATAAGGGTGAGTAAATTATACATTTTTCTTTTTTAGTTTAAACTATCCACTGAATAATTACAATCAATCAATCAATAAAAAGAATCAAAATCAAAGAAACAAGTCAAATGCAGAAACCCCATTACTGACTTTAGACTTAAACAATGCTCACCTGGGTTAAACAGAACTATGGCACGCAGGCAGCCAAGTTCAGTTTTGTCCATTTGCATATCACGCATCTTACAGACCAGCTCAGTCAGCACCCTGCAGAGGTGTAAAGAATAAGACTAGTAACCATTCTGAATCTGCAAATGAGGTCTCAATCCCCCCCACGAAAGTACTGGGCTTCTATACCAAATAACATCCCCACAGGTATGAAGTAAACACAAATAAAGCAGGTATTACCTGTCAAATAAGGCTCCCACCTCTGCACTCTGTGCACTTTCCCTGTACAGAAATTATGAACATGTTAAGCCTCTAACATACCTATATTATTAAAAAGTGGTAAACATAGAGTTCAGTGTGACCTGTCAAAAAAGGCCTCCACGCCCAAGTTGTGAGTGCTCTCTCTGGGCACATGTAAACCTGTGGCCAACAGAATCTCATCCTTCACGCTGATGGAGCGATGAGAAAAGGCAGCGATCAAGAGCTCATTCCATCCTGTTATAAAAATATAACAAACTTATAGTATAATGTTTTCGTGTACATTAATCTTTTGGCCACTGAATCACATTGTTGTTTTAACTTCAATGTCTTGTGCCATAAGTGCTGCATTTTAAGACACTTCTCTGTTCTTTTCTATTCGACTGTACTCCATCTAGCTGTTTTTTAAAAGGCAAAAACATCCTGTTTATACTTTGATATATACATATATTTTAGAAAAAAAACAATTCGATTAGCAAGGCCACTAAAAAAAGGTTGACGAGATTAAATCTTCAGTACACAAAGAGACAGCAGCAAAGTGAGTGTGAGAATGTCAGGTGCTCGTACCAGCCCTGAGCAGAATGACTTGGTCATCCAGGGGCAGCTCAGAGAAGTGAGGGATTCTCTTGGCCCACTCCACCAGAGTGAAGAGCTGTTTGTCTGCAGCCTGACAGATGTTAGTGACTGGATCATTGGGCTGGCGAACAGAGAAGTCACAGAGTCAGTGGAGGAGAGAGTTAAGGGCAAATGCCTCTGGCACTTCTGAACAACATAAAGAGAATTTGTGAACTGATAAACGTCTGAGTGCTTTATTCTTTTTCAATCTGTCTGTGGGGATATTCAACTCCAAACACTGAGAATTCAAAAGATCCTAATCTCTACACCAGCTCTGGGAATACCAGCATTTAAAGAATTTTAAATAAGGGCTGTTTTTCACCCAACAGGAAACTGACTTTGCCAGGCAACAGTAGGCAACAATCAATGCTTGGCATAACTTTGCAAAAGAACTGCGTACAACCTTTTAACCAACCTCTGCAACTTCTATTTCAAGACAACTGCTAACTATGATCATGTTTACATAAATGGCAATATTCTGATAACTCCCAAATATTAGCTTACTGAAAAAAAAACATTTATATCAGATTATACACAAGTCAATAACCCAATAAGGCAAAAGTAAAGCATGTTAAAAATCAGGTTATACTCCGGTAGTATATAAATATATTTTATTTTTTTATGCAGGTTGCGATGTAAAAATTAAGCAATAACAACCCCAGAGTATTCCAAATTGCTCTCGGGAAACAAGAAACTTGTATGAACTTGTGCAGTTTCTGTGGATTCAGCACTTTGACTGTTCCACTTCGCCTGCATGAGATGAGATCTCATTTTTATTTTTTCTTGGGTCGAGAAATAATTGCATTTCATGAAGAGAAATATTGAAATCTAAAGTTTTCAACATTGAATCGTCAAATAAATTTAATTCATATGTGATTATAATAGTTTTGCTTGGAAAATAAGCACACATAGAGACTTGTGGGACTGGTAGAGATGTACGGAAATAAACATTTAAATGAAGAATTCCAATTTTTGGAAACACTTAGCAAAAAAAATATTTTAAAAAAGTAGAAACGCATTAATATTATTATAATATCATATTTTTGATTACATTGTTAATTTGTTAATGTTTAACATTTAAAAATATATATATATTCTATACAGTCATGGCCAAAAGTTTTGGCAGTGAAATAAGTTTGTTACTTAAGATGGTGTTCATTCACATTGTTTCTAGATTATTGTGTGGAGTGATCAGATGCTTTTTAATAAATGGCTAAAAACTTCATTGGCCAAAACATACACTTTTCACACACAAAAAAAATAAAATAAAATTGACTGACACAAAATGACATGCTAGCATTAACCGACTAATGAATAAACATACGAAAATATCATCAACACATATGAAAGTATGAATGAGTACTACTTTGGTAAAATCACTATCATAGTAATTAGATTGTAAGAGCAGACTGCTTGCTATAAAAGGAGGGAAGAAGCACTTCCAATCATTGTGTTCTTGTTAGCAATGGTTACCTCTAAAGAAACATGTGCAGCCATCATTGCTTTGCATCAAAATGGCCTCACATGCGAGGAAATTACTAAAAAAAAGATTACACCTGAAAAAAACATTTACCGGATCACCAAGAACTTCAAGGAGAGAGGTTTGACTGCAGTGAAGAAGTCTTCAGGATGTCCCAGAGTGCAAGTGCCAGGACCGTCTACCCCAGAGGAGTCAGCTACAGAATCGTGCCACCAGCAGTGCAGAGCTTGCTCAGGAATGACAGCAGGTTGGTGTGAGAGCATCTGCACGCACAGTGAGGCCAAGACTTTTGGACAACGGCCTGGTGTCAAGAAGGGCAGCAAAACTGTTTGGGACTTCTGGAAAATTGATTGTTCAGAGAAGAAAAGGTGAACGCTACCATGAGTCCTGTGACATGAAGCAACAGTGAAGCATCCTGAAACCATCCATTCACGGGGTTGCCTTTCAACCAAGGGAGTGGGCTCTCTCATAATTCTGCCCAAAAACACTGCCATGAATAAAGAATGGTGTCAAAACGTCCTGCAAGAGCGACTTCTTCCAATGATCCATGAGCAATTTGGTGATGATCCGTGCATTCAGAGCACCAAGCAATAGTGATAAAGAAGAGGCTCGAAGATCATTATGTTGAAATTTTGGATCAGTGGCCAGGCAACTCCCTGGATCTCAGAGAGAACCTGTGCCCAGTCCTCCAAAGGTGAGTGGACAAGCAGAAGCCCATAAATTGTGTTTAACTCTGAGAATTAATAAAGCAAGAATGGATCGCCATCAGTCAGGATTTGGCCCAAATGCTAATATCCAGCATGCCTGAACGAATTGCAGAGGATATGAAGAACAAGGGTCAACACTGTAAATATTGACTCATACATTTTTGCCAATAAAAGCCTTTAAAACTTATGATATGCTTATCATTATCAGTATACCACAGACACAAGTCGAAAAATAATCTACAAATACTGAAGCAGCAAATTTTGCAAAACACAAAATTTATGTCACTGCCAAAACTATTGGCCATTACAGTATACCGAAACTGTACAGACCTAAATCCAATGCAAGATTATACTTTTTTTCCCAGAATGTTTCCAGGTTGCTTATATATATATATATATATATTATTTGTAGACTTTCAAAACAAAAAGTGCAATATGCAGCCATGAGTAGCATGTAAATATACTAACTGAACCAGTGGCATCAGAGTGCAAGTCTGATCTGTGCTCTACAGCTGTCTCGGCCTCCAGGATCTTTTCCACAGGCATCTCCTCATTGGCTGAACTGCTGCATTCATAGTCTCCATCCCGTTCCTTATTCTTCTGACGCTCATCCTGAACAGCTGGGGGAAGATAAAAGAGGGTAAACTTATAAATGTCAAGAAATCAGCCCGGCCATCAGTAACACTGTTTCTATTGGTCCATGATCTGGCCTGGAAACCAAAAGCTGCAATTCATATACAATCACTATTGTGTCATTGAGCAAGTCCCTTATCAGCAGAGTGCTGCTATGAAAATCCATTATGGAGAATCCCTAATGGCTGACCATTGGTTTAAGTAGCGTATATTGTTTTTTTTGTCCTTTTACGTATGTACTAAACAGTCACTTATTCAACACATGAACCTTTAGTCCAGGGGTGCCCAAACTCTGCCCTGGAGGGCCGGTGTCCTGCAGAGTTTAGATCCATCCCAAATTAGACACACCTGAACCAGTTAATCAAGTTCTTGGTAGGTACACTAGAAACCTCCAGGCAGGTGTGTTGAGGCAGGTTGAAGCTAAACTCTGCAGGACATCAGCCCTCCAGAACCGAGTTTGGGCATTAGTCCATATAACACAGCAATAGTTCTCAGCTCTTCAGATAATTAATGAACCACACAAATGATTCAGTGAGGCATTGAATGCAAATATTCAAGAACCATTAATGGAACCAGATACCAAAATCATCAATATCATAAGAGGTTCTCAAATCCCGACCCTAGTTTTGTCCTGCTGGTTGTTTTTCACCCACATAAAACACGCTTTCATTCAGCTGTCATGAGCTGGAGACTAATAGGCTATTTGTTCTTACATTGTTTAACTAAACCCAATCAATCCACCTGTCATAGCAGCTACATATAATCATTGTGCGCCTCCTAACACTATGTATGACTGACACCATCTTCTCATATGAAAACAATGCAGAATTTCCATGACATAATGCTGATCTACCATTAAACCCATTCAAACACCAGCTGGATTACATAATGCTACTACAGTGTCTTTCACCTGACACCATTCTCTACCTACAGTACCTGTATTTTACTGACCATACAGCTTGTGTTTTACTTCATACTATAGATGACATATCTTTAGTGGAAGGCTGACAGGTACCCACCCTCTCTTTTCATTCCTGTGGCCAGGCACTTCTGATAGCGGCAGTACTGGCAGCGATTGCGCTGACGTTTATCGACCAGACACTCCTTGTTGTCCCTGCAGGTATAGCTCAGGTCCTTCCTGACTGTGCGCTTGAAGAAACCCTTACAGCCTTCACAGCTGTGCACGCCATAATGCTTCCCTGCACACACAAATTATGTTCACATTACCTTTGAGCTGCAAAGAAATGTCATTTTTCAAAACATTCAATGTAAACAACATCCCCAGTATAATGATGCTACTAGGGTCAATGACACAAGATTGCTCACAATAATATTATTAATTCATAATAAATAAAGGCAAATCTAGTTTAAAACACATTATACATTCTTCACATTCTTAGAAATGTATTAATTCATTTAGTTTCGGATAGCTATGAAAAACTTTCATACCATTTTCAAGTTTCAACTTGATGACTAAAAATGTCATGTGGTGTAAGTAAAAACTATTGACTTGTTTAGTGTCGCGTGACTCGCGTCATAGCTGTCTGGGTGAAGTCGGCGTGGGGGGAAAACAGTCCTTTCCCCTCATTGGAAAAGCATGGTTTAGACTCAGAATGACCTACATAAAATAATTTCTGCCACTCGACAGCGCAACATACGAATAAAAACTGAGCAGTATTGGGTCAGACTGTCCGTACGGTATCTGTGCCTGAACAAACGACCCAACGGAATGGACAAAAAGTGTCGTTTCCAGACATTTTCTGTTACCTAATGGAGCAAGAGGCCGCTTACTAAAAGCCTATATGAGAACGAGACGGCACACAGATTTTTTCATCAAGAGCCCTAGTGGACAAACTTCTTTGTGACCAAAAAGTATTGTAATAATGCAATATAAAAAATTTCTCCAGCTGAAATACTGAAACGTTGTCAAAGAACTTTACTATGACCAGTTTATCTCCTGAGTACATGATCCCCTGAATAGCATCCAGTGTTCTGAAGATCTTTACACTCAAATTACATTTAAAAACTGAAACAGTTTTGTTTTTTCCACTAATTGAAAACTTTCATTTTGTTTGGGGAAAAAAAAATGAATTGGGTGTATCACTAATAAAAAGGCAATACGGATGCTCAATATTCTAGTACACACCCGATGAACGGTCTCCACAAATGGCACACATGCGTTTCTGGGACAGCATTGGTCCCGAGCCACTGACAGTCTTCAAGCCAAATGGGGGTTTCACATCATCAGAGCTGCTGACAGCATGTAACCCAGACACAGACATTGAGGAGTTCATCTGCATGAGATAAATAGAATAGAAGTCATAAGAAAAACAAAATCATCAGGCACACAGTAAAAAATTAAAAGACCACAAGAACATATCATGTCGCTCACTTGAGAGATGCTGATGGGTCCATAGCCAACAGATGGTGTGCCGGGAATGCCAGGAGAGCCGATGGACGAGCTGACGGCTGACAGTGGCGAATCTACGGAGCTGACAGGGCTACTGACGGCAGAAGTGGAGGGCGTTATGGAGTTCATAGATACGCACTGGACTGGCCAATAGAGAAGAGACTGTTGATCATTGATAATTCACTGAAATATAGATTAAAAGAGAAATGTAGACACAAAGAGGGATTCAGACACGATACACTGACTGTGATTAATGATATATCCAAGAATATTACAGAAATCTTTCAAGTCCCAAGATGATAATTTCAGTGAAAAATGGAAAATAAGGCAAAGCAGGCTCCAAACTCACAAGATTCACATTTTTAAATGTGTTTAATCTTGAGTATCTCAGAAAATATGTTAAAAATGTTGCAATGTGTACATTAGGAAAGAAAATGGGGCGTTTTGCCTGCTGTTTACTGCTCTGCTAATTCTGCTGCAGATTTGGCCGATTTTTAAGGATGTGTATCAAAAACTCAACTATTGCCTACCTAGACAGCATATTGGGGACTCGCGTGAGCGTGTTTTAACGTTTTAATATCGGTCCATTGTGACCTACAATGAAGTCTAGGTGGGTACCTATATCTTACTATGTTCGAAACTTCGAACATGCCCATATCGCCCAAAATGCTGCCTAAGTAGGCAGCTTACTTGGTTTTCGGACGCAGTCCAAATCTGTTCCTTATAATCACCCCACCATCAGCGCTAATGTCTGCCAACTCCGTATGAAATTGATAATGAGATGCAAAAAATCTGTGCTAAAAGCGCATTTTAACATGATAACGAACGTTATTTTGATGCTCCTGGCAGCGATTGGATTATTTTTTATTTAGAACGCAGCGTGGAGCCCAGCTAATATGCTAACGACGGCTAACGGACTGTTTATGATTAAAAGAAAACCATTTGATCCACCCCTTTCACATTTAATACCCCGTTTAAAGCACACAAATGACTCCATGTACGTATAATTATTATTTTGTGCGGCATACAAACACTTGTATGCTAAAACACAAATGGAAAAACGTAACAATACGGCCAGCCGTGTTAGCTTAGCTTAGCCAGGCTCGTCCAAGTGTTTGTTTGTTTTTTCGTCATTTTTAAACAAGTTTGAAGAGTTTATATGAGCATATCGACTCCGGTCTCACCCATCAAACGTCGAATCCTCCACAGCAACAATTCTTGTCCTTTAAACCATCGTTTAATCTATATTTTACCGTTTACGCCATAAATGTTTGCATCCATACAAATACCTTGTTAGTCAAGCCTCCTAGTGGATACTCCGAGTCTGTTCCATAAGAAATATATGCAAGCAAATAAATAAGCAAACAATTAAATAAATATATACACGCACAAAAGCACTACGTGTTCTTTTGGTTATTAAAATGTGTTATTTAGTTTGAAAGCATTGGAATAGCCACATCAGCATTATTTAAGATTAAACAAATAAGATTGGCTATTATTTAATGAATGTATCATAGAGAACTGAAGATATACTATACATTCCAAATCAGAATAAATCACATAAAGTATGTCAAGTTAGCCCTCTGTGGTATAAATCTAAATGTTTTCTAATTATATATATATATATATATATATATATATATATATATATATATATATATATATATATATATATATATATATATATATATATATATATATCTTCAGGTCTCTATGCATTAATTATGTATATAATAATTTATATATAAACAGAACAAAAGTAATTTTATGAAATACACATTTTCTGTAGCTGGCACTACTGTTCAGCACTGGCAGGCAGTATAATTACCTTTATGCATGTGTTGTGTAGCAGTGCCAAAGAATATAAGCCATAGTCTTTGTGTAAGTCAGGCATTTGGGTCTGTGACTATTGGCATTAGCAGAGATGCTCTAATGATAACTGCACAAGTAAGAATCTAGTTGACTTTCACTTGTTGTTATCATAATTGATATGGATGTCCAAGATTAAACAATATTGGGTGACCATACTGTACGTCCATGTTCCCCAGACATGTCCCCCTTTTTTACCTAAAAAAATGCATCTGGCTGGGATTTCTTAATTGCCCAAAATGTCCGGGATTCGTCTTTTTTCTTAATCCCGCTCCCACTGAATTTCTGACCATTGCCGCCTGCTCCCGCAACATGTGTTACGCGATCTGTTGAACAGCCAGAAACTCAAGCATGGTCTTGTCAGTCATCTCTCCTTATTGTTGCCCTGTGATCAGTCAAATCTGACTCCTGCAGCGCTTGTTGGATACAGGGTTGCCAAGTCCACGTTTCTTTACACAAAATTGGGCTACTTTTAAACTGTTGCCATGGGTTTATTTTCCCAAGTTAGTTAAAGGTTTGAAAGATTGCATGAATTACATTTGAATGAAATGCTTGTATTGAAACATTTTGCATACCTAAAGCTTTCATGGACTTTTACATTAACCGTTCCCTCCTGGTGGAATGACCTGCCCAACTCAATCCAAGCAGCTGAGTCCTTAATATTTTTAAGAAATCGCTTAATTTGACCCTTTAACATTTGCACTCTCTATTCTATTTTTATTCTAACTACTTGTTTTATTTATAAAGAAAGAAGAGCCTCTTAACACTAGCATTCTCTATTCTTTCTACTTATTTTCTGTTTATTTATTATAAATAATGACCTTCTTACACTCACATTTCTCTCACCAGCCTCTGTTTATCCGAGAGCTTGAAGTGGAGAGGGTGAGCATACCTGGGGGTCCACATCAATGAGGACTTCACCTGGACACTCAACACCACCCAACTGGTAAAGAAAGCACAACAGCGGCTGTACTTCCTGAGGAGGCTAAGAAAGTTTGGCATGTCACCTAAAATCCTCAACAACTTGTGTAACTGAGAGCGTCTTGACCAACATTTTATGATTTCGATCTGGTAAAAAGGACGACACAAATTATTAATGCTTTCAGTTGAAAAGGGACTGAAGCTTTTCAAAAGCTATTTTCCACAGGTATGCATGTTTTCAAGTGTTTGTAGTGGTTAGCATACCATGAATAACAGTCAATGTGCTGATAATTTTCTTTATAAATAAATCCATTATTATTATTATTATTATTATTATTATTATTATTATTATTATTATTTTGCTCTTCTCAGGGCTTTTGTTCTTCACTTCAAGCCAAAAATCTCAATAGTAACACTTCATAAATATCAGAAAGAACTGGACTGAGGCTCAGAGATTCTTTCATGAAATGTACACTGACCCATGCAACTGTGAATAATGAAGATGTGATGAACAGCTTGTTTAAAACCAAAGCTGATGATTCATTTGGTGTATAAATTGGACTTTATAGAGGTGAAGTGTTCAGATGGCACCAGACCCTGCCATACAGTTTCTACAATGAAAGGACACTTGAAAACTGGAAAAATAACCAACCAGATACAAATACTAATGAGAGCTGTGCCTCAGTGGACAAAAATGGTTCAATGATAGTTGTGACATACAAAGGCAATTTGTATGCATTAAATGGTAAGATTTTATGTTGTACAATTGACTGTTCATTGTATTTGTCACTATACATAGTTTTACAGCATTACATTCCCACTGTTTTTATTTATTACAACATATACAATAGTGATCCAGTTTCATAAACTTATTTTCATAAACATATTAGCGGCAATTAATTATCTTTTGCTTGTCATTTGTCTGTAGCAACAGCAATCCTAATTGAGGCGAAAAAAATCCTGCAGGGAGGCCCAAGAATATTGTACAACTCTTCACACACATTCTATAAGGAAGGGTCAGAGTTGTGAAGATCAATTTGCAGCTTTAGTAAAGTTAACAAAATCAAACAGGCAATAATCAGTCAGCGGCGTCAGGAACAACAGACACAATCCAGAGGAGCAAACCGTAACAGAGCAAGGGTCAAGGCAGGCGGCAGACAGGGAATAGTGAGTAGAATCCAACAGTGTGGTCACAAGGGCAGGCAGCAGAGAATCACATGATAACAAACAGTCCAGGGTCATACACAAGAGATCAAACTAACAGGAAAAAATGCTTAGAAATGTAGCCAGGGCAATACTGTAATGACTGGGTGAAGGAGTGGCAGGAAGCAAGTGCGAGATTAATGATATTTAATGAAGACAAGGTCATAGGCATACATAGCATGTCTACATAGCATAGGTCATAAACATGAAACAACGCTCTCACGAACACAAGACACTAGACAAGCCAATATATAGGGATGAGTAATGAGTGACAGCTGTTGCTGATGACAATTAACGGAGACGCCCACAAACTAATCAGTGCTGACGCGTAACACACAGACTTCACCCACAAAGTGCAAAACCCAGAGATCACGGTTTACCAACCGTGACAAGTGATAGAGAGTTGGACCTGTAACCCAAAGGTTCGATTCTCTGTGCTGGCAGGAGTTGTAGGTGGGAGGGAGTGAATGAACAGCACTCTCTTCCCCCATCAATACCCATGGCTCAAGTGTCTTTGAGCAAGTCACTGAACCAGTGTAACGAATGCACACACAAAACGAGAGATCCAATTGCAGTGTTTTAATGGGGTAATCCAAAATCAAATCCAAAACAGACAGAAGGTCAAAAACAATGAAAGCAGTCCAAAAAACAAGAAACATGAAAAACACATGTTTTTCAAGGGAACAAGGGAAAACAAGGACTCCATGAAACAGATAGAAACAGACCGGTTTATATAGACAGGTGAAAACGATGAAAGTGGAGACAGCTGAGTGCAATGAACAGGTGTGCAATTAACAGTGATGAAAGGGACAAAGGCTTTGTGGGAAATGTAGTGCCTGCAGTGGGGTGACTATTGGGAAGTGAGACCACTAGTGGACACCCAGGAAAACACAGACCAGACACTGTGACAACCAGTTGCTCCCTGGGTGCTGGATATATAGCTGCCCACTGCTCCGGGTGTGTGTTCACTTCTCACTGCTGTGTGTGTATGCACTTGGATGGGTTAAATGCAGAGCACCAATTCCATACCATACTTGGCAAATCTCACGACTTTCACTTTCAAAGGCTTAAGCTATGTCAAAAAAAAAACTTCCTATCCACTATATAGTGCACTATATTTGGTGTCAGCCATTTTGTTGTGATGTCAGTATTCTGAGTGAACAACTTCATTCCCTACATTAGTACACTACTTTTTACCCACAATTCATTCTCATTTCGAGTGTAAAATTGATTTACACTCTAGGTGAAGCCCTATTTTCCACAATCCAATGCGGAGAACTGACAGGCCGGAAGCGAGACCCTTACCAAAAAGTCGTATACTTAAGAATACTTTATGTAGCAAGTACAAAAATGTCAGTGTTCTAGATGTATACTTGTAAGTGTACTGTTTCAATACTCCTTGGGACTAAATTGGCCAACATTCTAGAATATAAAAGTATACTTTTAAGTATACTTTAAGTTTAACAGTAGCAAACTTTGAGTACACAACTAATTTACCTCTATGTTTGTAGTTTGTACTGCAAATATACTAAAAGTGAACTTATATTTACAGTATACTTATAGTTTAATAATTAAATACTTTGTACACTTTGAAGTATAGTCTCAGTAAACTACAAGTTTATTAGTTTTATACTGCAAGTATACTCATAAGTTTTCTTTAAGTGAACTTTACATCATAAAAGTTTCATAAAAAAAATAATAATAATAAAATAAAACTGAAAAAAGACTATGATTGGATTCAAAATGATAATCAAAATGTAGATGGAGTCGATCAACACCCCGAAGCTTGCTGGTAATTACCTTTTCATTGGTGGACATTTTATTTCATAACATTACAGTTTTGATGCTTTTTCATGTCAGATAATCGTGTTAGATTGCACGTTTTAGTATCCGTTGATTCTTTTATTCTTCCTCACTTGTTTTTTTTTTTTTGGAAATTCTGTGCAGAAGATGTGTACTAGTGCCCTCTTCCGTATAATATAATATAATGAAAACACAGATTCTAGGAGTATAGCTCAAATATATTTAGACATTTTGTAAATATAAGTCAAATATACTTAAATGTCATTTATGAGGAGTACATAAAGGCCATTTATGAGAGGTACATAAAAAGTAAACTAAAAGCATACTTTCCTATTTTTACACACTTTTAGCACACTTGAATAAACTTTTTTTGCGTTAGGTAATGAGAGATGCCATTTACATCTGTATTATTTCTGCTATAACGGTTATTTCATATAATTATTTATATTAAAATGTTATGTAGGAAATAACTTTTATTTATTCTATTTGTTTTATTTTATAGTTAATTTACTGAGGTGGCATCGTTCTTAACTTACAAAAATTATGATAATTTGGTATGCGATTTAAAAATGTAAAATTAACGATCGCTTGAGGGCAATTAAAAGTAAAAAATACATAAAATTATGAAGTTGTTAATGTCTGTTTAGTATTTTGAAATAAATCAACGTTTTGATGTCATATCTAATTATATGACCAGCACCTCTACATATAAAACTACTTTAATGTTTATTTTAAAACTTGTTTTATTATATTTCAATGTATGCTATAATTTTATCAAGTAAGTAACCTTTACCTACTGTAGGAAAATAGCTGTGCTGTTTTAATGTTGCAAAAATTCATCACTTATGAAACAAACTCAATTTTAGCTGTAAAGCAGCTCTACAGACGACAGTAGTGTCTCGGTCACCGTACATTTTTCAGCTCAAGTCAGTTTGATAATAGTGTCATGTTGCAAAGTTCAATCAATTGGTCTATGAAATCAATTAGGCCTATGAAACTGTGTTCAAGTCAGCTGCAGCTCCACAATAGACTAGTGTTATAATTCAGCTCAATTAGATTAGTTTTGATTCATCCATAATGGTGTTTATATTTATTTATCTAAATAAAGCTGTGACCTATTGCTGAAAGCACCATGTGTACCTGGTCTCTATTCACAGTGAGGAAAAGGCCAGTGAGAAAAGCCATCCATACCTCCACTTCTCATGTATGGCTGGGTCTTCGTTACACCTGCACCTTCAACTTCTGGTTCTGGATAAAGAACAGAGAAGCAGGCTGCTACCAGAACTGGGCACCTGGCTGTGGGCCAAATGGTTATGAGGACTGTGGGCTGTCAGGAGCTATAGGGTCCACTGAGGGGCACTGTTGGGTCGGGAGGCCAGAGAATGAAAGGCTCAGTTTCATCTGCCAGTAACATACAGATGAGTTCTAGCCACAAAAGTGGAGAGAGTGAATGACTGAGATCAGGTATCAGGTACTGAATGTGATGTATATGACACCTGCCATCAATTAGTAGGAAAGTAACAGTAGAAGACACTTTACAGTAATAAAACTTGGTTGTATTGACATAGCTTGGTATAAATTGGTTTTCATTTTATTTTTTTCTGATTAGTTGGTGGAGTTCATCCAGTCAGAGACCTATACGACTGTTTACTTAATATAATTAACCAATATAAATATAATATCTTAAATCTTAAATATAAAACCTTAAAGACAAAGTCCTGTATCATAGTCATAGTAAATCTCTCTTGAGGTTGTGTTGTCATGCAAATCGCGTAAAGACTGTTGGTAAAAGATGTATTTTTGGACCAATTTTTATTATGAAAAGTGCTTTCCCAATACAATAATATTATTAATAATTGTTTTGAATTGATAAAATCAATTAGAAATATGAGCTTCTAGACCTAGACTAAAAATGTCTGATTATATTTGAATTTGCCTTGGCCATAAATAGTTGCAAAAGAGCAATTTTGTGGAGCTTCAAGACAGTTATTGGTGAAAGAGGGAGACAGAAATAGAAAGTTTTTTTGTTTGTATGTTTTTTGTTGTTGCAGTTTTTTTTTTTTTTTGGTAATGTGGCTTAATCATCATCTTAACATCTTGTTCAGTTCATCCCTCTGCCCATGCCTAAGCTTTTGGTTGATCTCAACTAGGGATGCACCAATTCCACTTTTTCCAGTACTCGCTCGATACTGATACGTTTATTTTTGGTACTTGCCGATACCGATATTTTTATTGCATTTGTAATATTGGCTACAGAAACCAAAAGAGTATGTATAATGCTAGCTGGTTAACTTAATTTATAAAATAGATACAGTCAAACCCAAATTTATTTAGACACCTTCAATGTTTCACATTATCACAGTTTATTCTCTATAGTTTAGAAGATGGTGATGTAATATGACTTATAGTTAAACTGTGTCAGAACAATTGATCTTGATAATGTTAGATAACTTTAATAGAAAAGTATGTAATGGATTACAATCAACCAAAAATTATTCAGCCAGCTGTTAGTATGACAGTATTTACACAACTATCAATACTTAGTCGGGCAAACCTTAGCCTTAATGACTGCCTGTAGTCTCCTGGCCATGCTGTCTTTCAGGTTCATGCAAACATGAACTTCAGGGTTTTTTTTTTTTCAGACATGGTCTGAATAACCTTTGGTCCCAAATTTTGTATCCGTTTTACTGGTAGTCCACTCTTTGAAGAATGTTGGGGTATAATTTTTCACAGTTTACTTTATTTTGCTATCCTCATTTACACAAATTAACTATAGTGTCCTGCACCCACTAGTAAAAAAAATAAAACTTGACAAGCTCGCGCATTTTCGCCGCTGCGCGCTCAATTTCGCACACGTCAACTATATAGGCATTAAAGGTGCCATCTGTCATGTCTGGCAAAAAAATCAAGTCATACTCCACATTCCATACCAGATGGGGGCAGTATGCCTCAATAAAGTGAATTGGTCTACTCTAGAGTAACAAACGAGAAACGGCATAGTCTCTATGCTCCGCCCCTACCTTCACAACAACCCTAGAGCATAGCCGAAGCCTATAAGACAGCGGTTCTCAATTGCAGTCCTCGCGCCCCACTGCTCTGCACATTTTGAACGTTTCTCTTAGCGCTTCAGACATTTGTTCTATTTGAACATTAGTGCCCTGCGAAGTGGACATCACAGGATATTCAGCCATGATTCCAGTTCGAAGCGAACGTAGCTATATGTTCCAATCAAAGTGCATTGAAGTGTGCAAGACGTGAATTTAAATTGTATTGATTTACAGAGGTATATGATGTCACAGTTGTCCATGTTTAAAGACGCTGCACAGCACAAATCAGTGAATGAATGTTTCGATGTGAGGTAAACTTCAACAGATATCCCCTGCTCAGGGAGTAGGGAGCAATGAACAATTGGAACACAGTTCATGCACGGAGTTCATTTCTAACGAGCTGATTATCTGAATCAGGTGTGTTAACAAAGAGAAACGTGCAAAATATGCAGAGCAGTGGGGCGCTAGGACTGGAAATGAGAACCGCTGCTATAAGAGGACATTTTGCCTCCAGAGGAACGTTGGGTGATGTCAAGTGATTTTGAAACATGACATCTTCAAGCTATTCCCCTTTACCTTTACCAGTGAATATGTTCCTATTCGTTTTGTTCATATTACATTTTGAGGTGTATATACACATTATTTGAATTAAATTAATTTGACAGACAGCATTCTGTCAACATCATTGGTCAACATCAGACAGCTGATGTTGACCAAGCTAGCGCCAACCAACGTAACCAGAGCTGCCAACTCTCAAGCATTCACCGTGAGACACACGCAATGGACTCTTTTCACACGCTTTCACGCCACACATCAATTTTCTCACATACAGAAAAACCACGAAGCAAAGAGGACATGGAGACCAACAGACTAGACAAAGCAGGTTAGTTATGATATAAAAAATGGGTAAGTTATAGCTAGCTAATTATCAAACGCAGCTACGGTTAGCCATCGCTAACATTAACATGTTTATAGAACAGCCTTCGATACATTTCTATGTTATAACTTCCCGAAAAAAAATACACGAACATATAAAACAAACTTCTAGCGAAATACTAACAGCATCTAACTTACCAATCCAAAAGAAATGTTGCAAGTTTGGTGTCAAACCTCATTTCTTTCAGGTCCATCAGTTGTCTCCAGCAATTGAAAGCAGTGCCGATGTTTACTCTGGTTCGGCTCCTTTTCTTATCAGATTTGATTTGTGATTCCGAGTGCGGTTGTTTCCCTGTAGCGGGTGGTGGTCTCTTGCCAAGGGCTTCAACCATCCTTCCGCTCTCTTCCCTGAACTGAAATGAAGTAGTGGGCTATACTTTCCTCACGATTGACATCAGGTATAAGAACGCCCACAAGCCGTGCGAGTTATTCGTGTATTGCAGGTTGGCTGGTGGTTATGTTGCCGGCATACCGCCTCCCATGGCCGAAACTGGTATTACGACACCTGTCGGGCCGGGGCTAGTAATGCTAATGCTAATTAAGGTTGATATCTCTGCCGCACTATAACTTGACATTTTTTTAATGACATCATCCCCCTTATTTCTTCTCATTCTTTTGATGTGTGTAGGTCATTTTTTGAATATTTTTACATCAATTTTTGCACATGGCACCTTTAATACTGAATGTTTAACATTATATTGATTGCATAGATATCCTACATAGAAAACCTTAATCTCTAATAACTCCATTCTTCTGTCTGTTGTTCTGTTGTCTGTGTTTCAATGTCTAAAAATGACACTTATCACATGCTGTGTGGTATCGGCATTTGGTATCGGGGCATTTTAAGGTACGAGCAGGCCTACGAGTGCGAGTGTGAAGGAAAACAAAACCAGAGAAAATAGATTAATATCAATTAGAGAAAGGAAAACAGAAACAAAATTAATGAAAGATTAGAAAATGAGATGAAGCGAATTAATAAACCTAAAGAACAAAAAGTTTTAAAAAAAAGTCCTGACACTCTGACCAACAGGTTATCAGAAAAGAGACACTTTTTTAGTCTATTGGTAACACTTTACAATAAGGTTCCATTAGTTAACATTGGTTAATGCATTAACTAACAAAAAGCAATACATTTGTTAAGTCAAGTCAAGTCACTTTTATTGTCACATCACCACAGCACATCTGCCTTGGTGAGTGAAATTCTTTTGAGCTTGCTCCAGAAATTGCAGAAACAATGGACATATAACATACAGACTTCAACAGGTGAAAATGTGCAATATGCACACACATATAGTCAGTACACACAGTGTACTATTAGACATACTTACAGTTAGCACTACACATTATAGGCAATATGTACATAGATACAGTTAGCACTGCACATTATACACTATACACAGAATGTACACATTCTACATTATGTAAACATTGTATATATATATGTATATATATATATATATATATATATATATATATATATATATATATATATATATATATATATATATATACATAAACATATGCTTAGGTGCAACAGAGTGTACGTGAACTGGATACAGAAATGTCATGGATGTGAATTGGATGGTTTCCACCGGTAATGGGTAGGTTATTGTATTAATGCAGTGTTTATGTATTGTCCAGTGTTGAACTGTTGGAGTTAAAGTGCAGTGTGTGCCATGTAGGGTGCTGTAAGGTTAATTAGTTCTGAATGTTCATTAGTCTGATTGCCTGAGGGAAAAAGCTATCCCTCAGTCGGCTAGTGGGGATCGGATGCTGCGGACTCGGAGACGTCTTCCTGAGGGCAGTAGAGAGAGCAGTCTGTGGGACGGGTGGCTGGAGTCACTGATGATGACTTTCCTTATAAACCTCCTGGTGTAGATGTCCTGGAGGGAGGGAAGCTCACCTCCAACAATGTGGCTGGCAGTTTGCATGACCATCTTCAGAGCTTTATGGTTGCCAGCGGTGCTGTTTCCAAACCAGAAAGTGATGCAGCCCGTCAGGATGCTCTAGTGCAGGTGTAAAGTTCGCTTGTTCATAACATCTCTGTTTATAACACAACTGTTCATTCATAGTTTTTAGGTCCATTAAATAATATTAACAGATTTTAATAATGTATTAGTAAATTATGAAATTAACATTTACTAATAAATTCTTTAGAATTATTTTTCATTTTTGGTCCATGTGTGAACTAATATAGTTAACTAATGTTAATAAATGGAACCATATTGTAAAGGGTTACTGATTTATTTAAGATTAAATAATGGTAAATTATTAGGAAGAAGCAAAATTGTGAAAGCAGAAGAGATTATTATATGTAATTAAAATCAATTATGATGATACACTATATTGACAACCTAACTATTACACAAACAGTGACTTTAATGACACTGCATCTGTTTCACAACAAAGTAGAGTACAGTGGGCAGGGCAATTGGCTTCTTATAGAGCCATTCACTGTAATAGACTGTGGCCTGTCAGCATTCTTAAACTGCAGCCAAGGTGATACCTCAACTCCAGAACTACCCGCTTGATAGAGGAATAGATTGTACTACATGTTTTTTTGATTATTTTCTTATTATCTTGCCCTCTAACAAGTAACTATGCTTCCTAACCACAGATTGAGAGCTATTTTACCACCACATAATTTTTTTTATAATATTTGCTAATTTTTACTGTGGTTTCGCTGATGTGGATAATGAAGAGACTTGTCACCATAGTCAGCTAAAAATGGTTTTGGGAAAATACCCCTGAACTGTGAATCTGAAGTGACAGCTGTGACACTGTCTCAAGTTTTCTCTTGAGAAAGCAATCTTGTTCCAATTAAGTAAAGTTACTGTACTGTGTTCTCTAAGATGCACCTATGTCAGTAGATACTTTTACTTATACAGCCTTTTCATTTGGAAATAAATTATTCAAACTGAAAAAAAAAAAAACAGTTTTTACATGCTGAAATGCTACAGTGCTTGGGGCTGATGTGTGCACTGACTGGATACATGGGGTTTCTTGCTTTTTTAATGATGAACATACAAGCGATCCCCTTACCTTCTTTCATTTAAAATTATTTTGCCCGTTAATTTAGGCTTTAATTAGTAAACAACAAGCACACAAATGTTTGTGCCATGCTGGTTATCAAGCAGTCTAAATGCCCTTTCCTGCATCCAAAAACAAAGGCACCTGTGGGTTAGAGTCAGAAGCAAGCATTGGTGGGACAGTGTTGTCCTATACTATACACTACTACAACACTATCTGTGTTTACATGTCTTATTTAATGATTAGAAAATGTTTAAACCAAACCTTACCACACAAATTAAAGTTAAACCAGATTTGGACTTTATTAATTGAGCATCGCGTTAGTTCAGTCAGGTCACGTTAGTAATGCTTGCATCAGCTGACAGTCAGCTGTTCCTGACGTGTACCAATCCAGTCTTGACACCTATCACCTGTGGTCTATTTAAATTCCCATTCTTCAGCGTCTCTTCCATCGCATCGCTGCTTGCAATTAACTCCCTCCTCCAACCCCAACTCCACAAACTGAACCTGTAATTCGATCTAACTTTGTTCTTTCTTTACAGTCTCTTCATTGGAAGCAGTCTCTATCACATTTTGTTTACAACTCATGTAATTGAGAATTGTAATTATGCTTATAATGGTTCTGTTCTGTACCCCAGGGGGGTTTGTCTTGCTGCTCTCCCCGCTATGTCCAAGCATGGCTGCATGGACAGGCGTGTGGAGCGTTGCCCAGAACATAACCATACCGCCAACACTAACTGTATGCAATATAATTGTTATAAAATATACTAACTATAAACCAATAGTAAGCAAATGATTTGTAAATACTTTATTACTGTATACTTATTATAAAGTGTTACTATTGTAACCAATTCTTGAAATGTTATTTTTCATTCTAGCAGTTATAGCGGAAACAGATATTTGTGCAACATGAAAGCATTGTTCTGACAAACACAAAAATCTCTATTTCAGATAAAACACAAAATAATGTTCTCCAAATATAGCACAATTACTAGTATATATATCCAATGACAATTGACTGGCAAACTCTTGCATGATTGCAAACACAACTATGTTGATAGGAGAAAAAAGAAAACACAGACAATATATTGTGTCCATTAGAATTAGTATTCCACTAGGATTCTGTCTATTAGCATTCTTTAAGTTAAGAGGCTAAATTAGTTTTCTATATAGGTGTAACGATAAAACCTTTCATATTCATCCGGAAGAAAGAGGCGGGAACCGGCGGACAATCAAATAACATTTAATTATTCAAAATAAACACAAAACAGCGCACCAGCCCCTCACGGACGACTGGTGCGCACAAAATAAAAACCAAAACACAACTAAAAGCCCAGGCCTGGCCCTCTCTCGTCCTTCACTGTCGTCACTCCAGTTTTATATCCTTCCATCTCCTCCGTGGGCCTCGAGACCGGTGGGTCGAACAGGTGTAGCTCATCTCCAATCACTCCACCGGCCTCGCTCCCATGTCCCTCGGCCCCGCCCCACTCGCCACATACCCCTCGCACCCGCCCATTGCCCCTCGCAGGCCGGGGGGTACTCCCGAGACTGCGCTCTACTCCCCCCCCTCCCTCCGGGGGGGGACCGCTCACGGGGACCTGCGGGAACCTGGGGGTAGGACAGGCGAGGCGAGAGAAAAGGAGATGGAAGGAGACGAGAGAGGGGAGAGAGGAGAAAAAAAAAAATCCGGTTCCCAGACGCACCGCTGCTCGGCCCTCCACCAGCTGGGTGATCTCCTCCGCGGTGCCTGGCGGTGGCACTGGACGGCCCTCGGCGGACGGCACGACACTCCTCCGCCGCCCCGGTGGACGGCGACGGCTCCTCCGGTTTTGGGCCGCCGGCAGGAGTCCCCCGTTCCCTGCTCCTCCCCGTTCCGGCGGATGGCAGCAGGCTCCGGCCACCTGGCGAATGGCGCAGACTCCTCCGCTCCCTCACGGACGGCAGCCGCCCCTCCCTATCGTGGGCGGCCGGTAGCGAGCTCGCCCGTCCCCGGCAACTCGCTCCAGCCCACCGCCTCGAGCGTCCATGGCAGCACACTCCTCGCCTGCTCGTTGGCACCGCGGATTCACCACAGCGGTGAGGGATCTTCAGCAGCGCGTCCCTCCTTCTCCCGGGCTTCGGCACCACTGTAACGATAAAACCTTTCATATTCATCCGGAAGAAGGAGGCGGGAACCGGCGGACAATCAAATAACATTTAATTATTCAAAATAAACACAAAACAGCGCACCAGCCCCTCACGGACGACTGGTGCGCACAAAATAAAAACCAAAACACAACTAAAAGCCCAGGCCTGGTCCTCTCTCGTCCTTCACTGTCGTCGCTCCAGTTTTATATCCTTCCATCTCCTCCGTGGGCCTCGAGACTGGTGGGTCGAACAGGTGTAGCTCATCTCCAATCACTCCACCGGCCTCGCTCCCATGTCCCTCGGCCCCGCCCCACTCGCCACAATAGGCATCTAACGTATAAGCCAAATAAGAGTTGTGATGAATGCTGTCAAATGTGCAATACAAACTACAATACAAAAGTCCTTACAGGACTTTTACTTTCAAATTTAATCTTTGTTCTGAGCAGGAACAGGAAAATCATGGATTCTGCAATCTCAAAAGCTACTCAAAAATTACAACTGCTGAGGACATGAGGAACCAAACCAAACTCATGATGCATCCTCATGCCAACTGGGAAGAGTATCTGACTCCAGCACCTCTTTTCATAGCCATCCTGGGAGAGCTAGTTTTCATCTCTTCCTCAACAGATTTCTCAATCAATAAAAATCCTCCTAAAGGTGGTTTTAAATTCATCAGATATCCTGATTCCTTTCGCGCTTGCCTCATGCAAGTGTGCAACTCTGGTTGGTGGGCATTTAATGAGGCCCATACAAATATGGATCAGATTCGCCTCCATACTGCCCAAGTTCCAAATTACATGAAGACAGCTGTGAAGATTCTGTTCCAAGGCAATGATGAAGTTGTTCAAGCACATCTTCCTGATCAGCTAGACAATATCAGAGTAATTGCAGATGATTGTCTTAAGTTGTCTGATGTCGCTAAAATGCGTTTCACTGATGTCATTAATATCATCCAAGAGCTGCTCGAAGCATGTACAAATGCAGAGCACTTTTATGGGGAAGAGTTGGCAGCAATCAAGAAGAAATTAGAAGAGAGCAAACTGAGGGAGCAGTCAGCTCACGAGATCAAAAAAAGGACTGAGAAGGCAGTGAGTGCCATAGAGAAGGAACTGGATCAGGCTAATGTGAGCTACAGGAAAGCTCTGGATTCTCTCCCTAATGGATGGGAAATGATTGGAATGGATTTTGTGAGTGGAATAACACAGAGCGTTACAGGCCTGATTAATGGAGTGACATCTATTGTTACTCAGCCAATGAATTTGATACCTTCTGCAAAAACACCGGTATCTGATGCTATGGGACGCATTAAAGATCAAGGAAAGTCTAGTGATTTGGTAGCTGAAATAAACATGTATAGTAAGTCGGCTGAAATTTTAAATTGTGCTCAGACTATCCAGCAAATATTGAATGTCAATAGTAAGGATGATGACATTGACTGGACAAAATTGTATGATCAAAAGCACAAAACTACAAACACGGATTTCATAGCAAAACAGTTTGAAAGAATCAATGAAACTTTAAAGAATATCTCTGCCTGCACAGCAAAGACACAAGCTGAGAAGTTATGCAAAGATGGCACAGAAATATGCTACCAGCTTGCAAAATATGCACCTGATGGCAAATGTGACAAAGTCAAAAGTACTGAGATAATAAAAGAGGTCTTGGGTCTGATCAAGTCAGCTCATATTTTTGATTGCAAAAGTAAAGACATCACAAATTCTCCAGCTATTTCTCCTAAGCCACCAATGATGTATAAAGAAGAAAACAAGTCTCAGAATCTGAGTGCCTCTCAGAAGGCCACAGAGAATGCACGATTCAAGATAGAACAGAGCCGAGCTCAGCTGAACAAGACAAGAGAGACCTATGAAAAGTGTGTGGAGAACCTAGAGAAGAACCAGAAGGAACTAACAGACATCCTGGTTACTATGAGAAATTGTGAACTGAAAGAGATCGACTTTAAAACTACCATAAAGATGTTGATCAAAGGAATGGATGCCATGGGGAGAGTGAAGGAGCAGTGGGAGAAGATGGTTCACTTCTTTCAGATGGTTTCCAACATTGTGAAAACTAGCCTGAGCAAAACTCTCAAAAACTTTGTCTCCACATCAGAGAAAACACAAGCTCTCTCCTACAATGCAAAACTTTTCTCAAAAGATCTGCTCTACACCCAAGCTTTCCAAGGCTGTAATATCGCTAGTCTGGTCCATATGATCTCTGGAACATACACAGATGTTTCCAGCAAGTACCTGATGGACCGTGTTAGTTCACTGGGCAAACTGATGGCCATGGATAAAAGTAAACCAGAATTTGAGCATGAACGCTGCTCCAGAGACGCTGTGATGAGGCACAGAAAGGGATTATAAGCCTTGTACAGAAGAATAAAGAGGAGTATGTCCAGAAGAGCACTGCAAGACTAAAAAGGATTGATCAAGAATTCCTTGCCGTTCTACCTGCTGCTCCTCCAGAACAAACCAAGAGTATTCAAGAGGTTGTTCAAGCTGTATTCAATGAGGAAGAAGCAAAAGACTACATCTGAGTGTATGTACTGAAGAATTGTTTTTCTAGATGATAATATAGTTCAGATTGAAACTTAGTTTTTCTTTAACATATAGTCATGATAGGTCATTTTTGACAATCACATTTAGAAATATTTTATTATATAATATTATTTGACATTGTTTCTAAATGACATGTCTTAAAGGGATACTCCATCCCAAAATGAACATTTTGTCATTGTCGTTCCAAACCCATAAAACCTTTTTTCATCTTCCGAACACAATTTTAGAAATTTTAGGTGAAAATCGGTAGGCTTGAGACTGTCCCATAGACTGCCAAGAAAAATGTCAAGGTCGTCAAGGCTTCATGTACAAAAAGTATTCTCGTCGCTTCATAACGTTACTGTTGAACCACTGATGGCAGATGGACTATTCTGCAATGCTTTTCATACTTTCCTGGACCTTTACACTGTTATTTACTTGGCAGTCTATGGGACAGTCACAAGCCTCCCTGTTTTCATCCAAAATATCTTAAATTGTGTTCCCAAGATGAACAAAGCTTTTACGGGTTTGGAACAACGTGGGGGTAAGTGATTAATGACAAAATGTTCATTTTGCGGTGGATTAACACTTAATATTTTAATTTGACGTCTGTGTGATAGCTTTGTCTGTAAAATTGTTTAGGATTTCCGGATTTTAATAACTGTGTATCTCTATTGCTTTTTAGAAAATATGAAACAAGACAAAAGTCTTTTCTTTCAATCGGAACAACCATTCCTGTCATCGCTCAACATCTGCATTTTTATTTTAATTTTTTCAAATTAAGTGTGATATATTGTAGAACAAATTTTTGAGTTTTTGCAGTTTAGTGGAATTTTACTTATGGATTGTTTGCTTATGGATTTCTGTTTCGGTTTTAGTTATACCTCTGTTTACTTTTCCATTAAGATTGTATTTCTGTTTAGGCATGTACTCTGTGAACATTTTACTGGAGAGCACAATTATTACTTTAGTTCTGGTTTAAGTTTATTTGTTCTTATATTGTCTTTTGCTTCTTGATTTTAATTATATATCATGAATTCTGCTTCCCAGTTTGTGCTTCTTTCTAATAACTTGCCTTGATTTAATATAAATAAATCGGTAACGCCTAACATGCTAACATATGGAGCCTAAAGAGTCTCAATAAAGATAAAAGCACACACTACATTCACATATGCACACATAGGATTCATACACAGGATACACAAATGCGCACAAAATTCACAAATGCACACACAAAATTTAAATAGCACAGAAGATTCACAAATGCATACAAAATTCAGAAATGCACACACAATTCAGAAATGCAAACAACATTTACAAATGGGCTCAAGATTCACAAATGCACAGGACAAGATTCAGAAATGTATTTCTGATGCACACACACATATATCTTGATTTCCAAACTGCTTGCGGTCTGTGAACTTCACTGCATTTGTGTGTGAATTATGAGACTCCCCTGACTTGGCTCGACACACAAATGCCTTTTTTTAAACAAGGAATGATCTGCAACCAATCAGATATCTCCCTTGTTTTAGCCAATCACAAAAATGCACCCCACGTGGGGGATTGTTTACTTATAAGCCAATCAACAAACGACTCACTTTCCTCAGCGAACAACTATGAAGATAAAATTATGCCATAATGAATTGCAAGCGCAAGGTAAAATTTGTGAAAGTGTAAATAAGATTGCAAGCGTAAATCAAATTTGCATGCGCAAGATAAGATTTGTAAAGGTGTAAGTCGACTTTCAAGTGTAAGAAAAAAATATTTGCAGCATTTTAGTGTTATTCGTAAGTGTAATTCATGTATTGTGAAACTGCAGCTTCATGCTAACGCAAAATAATAAGGATCTGCATTCTTCTGACTTCCATTTTTCCGCGTGTACACTTTTGGCACTGTTTCAGCGCACAGATGCGGCCAAAAGTACTGCAGGTCTGTGAACATCAATTTGCAAGCGAAAGCAACAAAGTCAAGAACTGCAAAACAGATTAATTGCGTAAAATCAAACTTTGTTTAAAAAATAAACTGCTGCAAACGTCTAAATTACTTGTTGGGTGCGTAGGATAAACGCTCCCGAAATAACCTGGTTTGCACAGTTCGTCTTTCTGCGCTTACAGTTTTGGCACGATTCTATCACTGACTTAGCTTTGCAAGCGTGAAAGAGGAGGGCGGGTCCACCTTCTTCATGTAGCCAATCAAATGAGCTTCTTGCTGACTCTCGATTTACTCTTATCTGATTGGTTCAATTATCGCGCCAGTCACCAGAAGAGAAACAAACTCCTTCGTGAGTGACTTTCTGACTTGGCTCAGCATCTTCCTCGCCGCCGTTATGGTACTTTTAACGCACACACAAATATATAATAATAAACAATTGTTGTAGGCCTATATTAAAATAATTTATAAGTTGTGTAGGCTACTATTAAGCCGACTCCCGCCTCCCGTGTGTTAATACTGCATACTATGACATTCTCGGTGTTAAGAAAAACAGATTCGGCTGGTTTGGCATTTTCATTGAAAGGATGTAGGTCTATATGTTAAGCATCAGCTCAAAATTATGTATATGTTAGGCATCAGCTCAAAGGTCTAAGCATATTAAATGGTATCTGCTTTGAGCTGATGCTAAACTATATAATTAATACATTTTATAGCAAATCTATAATGTGCATGTTGCTAATTGTTATACTGCTGTCTAAATCGTAGGAACTACTAATGAATGCTGTGATGGATAGACTTCACACACGACTGACCCATCTGCTTAATCGGCCACCAGTTGATTTAGATTTTTTGGAGTTTACCTGTTCACAGGAGCTAGTTTTTTTAAGTGCAGTTTCAAGCCAGGAGGATGCAGGATTTCTACATGCTGTAATGAATGGACTTAGAGAGGTTGTGCAGGTGATTGGTGAGATCAACGACAATCACGTGTACAACATTCTAGATTTTGAATCTGGCAAGCTTGGGCGACCAAGAATAGTTTTGTCAGAGGACCGTATTGAGGAACTTATAGCCATGTCTCTACCAGTCCCATGTGTAGCAAAATTGCTGGGAGTGAGCACAAGAACCATACGCCGGAGAATGTCAGAAATAGGATTGTCAGTGAGAGACACATACAGTAGGGTTCAGGATGAAGAGCTAGACACATTAGTCACAGCAGTAAAATCCAGACATCCATATGCTGGATATAGGATGGTGAAGGGTTTGCTGCAGGCTGAGGGTCACAGAGTGCAGTGGGAAAGGATTCGGGCCTCCATGCACAGGGTTGACAGTGCAGGCATCCTCTCCAGGCTGACACAGTTGGGATGTGTGGTTCGGCGAACATACTCTGTGCCTAGCCCAGGAGCACTGATGCACATTGATACAAATCATAAGCTCATTCGGTATGTATATACTCATCCTAAATTAGTCAAGGAAATGTTATTAGCTGAACCTTTTTATTTTTTATTTTTCTCCAAAACAGCTACAACATTGTGATCTTCGGGGGCATTGATGGTTTCTCTAGAAAGGTATTTAAATGTGAACAAAGGGCTATTCTGCACGGAAGTCAACTAATTATTACTACCAAACTTGCAACCATTGCTCGAGATCTATAACATGTATATTGCATATTGATGTCTGAATCACATATTGTAAAAAAATGTTTACACAGATCATGTACCTTGGTGTTGCAACCAACAATCTGGCTTCAACAACCCTTTACTACTTCCAGTGCTCAATTGAGAGATTCGGTCTTCCACTCAGGTAAATGTTGGATTTGATTCAATTTGCATTTGGTCTAAACCAGGGGTATTAACGCCTGGTCCAGTCCATTGTCCTGCATTAGCTTGTTTAAGTGCATTTGGTTAAAATTTTAAGTTAAACTTATTTGCAAAGAATGTAATGCATACAGTATTTAACATTTTATTCAAAGTAAAATGTTGTATAGTGTAAACCAATGTTGGTAACACTTTATAATAATGTTCAGTTGTAAGCCATTTATAACTGGTTAGTTAATGAACTTATCATTTACAAAACATTCATAAATAATTAGCAAGTGATATACTAACATTTTATGTATGTTTTATAAATTCTGTTACAAATCATTTACAAGTGATTAGTAAATGATTAACAAATCATTTATGAAACATGACTGCATTCATAAATTATTAATAAGTGATATGTTCATTATTTTATGTATGTTTTGTAGATTCAGTTATAAGTAATTTACAATTGATTAGTTAATGATTACTGTAACTAATCATTTACAAAACATGACTATGTGTTTCATAAATAAATAATACATTAAGTTACATTTATTTGTATGTTTTGCTCACATCAGATTGACTGGTTAAAGACTCATGTGTTTCAGAGAAGACAGCTGTCTATACCCTCACCAATCAGCACTTACACTGCAGTAGCCTACACACTGCAGTGTTCAACACCTGCTATAGATGTGTAAACACATGAATAAGTCATTTACAACACTTTCTGCATCCCCTAATCTAAAGTGTAAACCATTCATCACTTCTAAATGTGTTACACATCATTCATAGATAAGATCCACAGATCTTATGCCTTATTGATTCTTTAAAGGAACCGTATGTAAGATTGTGGCCAAAACTGGTACTGCAATCACTTTCAAAACATCAACATCAGTTGAGGGCTGCAACTTTTAAATGACGATATCCTGGCCGGACTACTGTTGTCAGTCATATAAGTATTTGAAATTAACACGATTTATTAATGTCTAGTGACATATCAGGGCAATTTAATGATTAATTTAAATACATTTCTTACATACAGTTCCTTTAAGTGTAAATCTACGAATGATGTGTAAGACAATTACAAGTGATGATTAGTTTACATGTATGTGTATATAAGCCATTGACAACACTTTTTGCACCCTCTAATAATTGCTACATATATACACAAAAAAACTATTTATTAAATATTTATGAAAAGCATATTCATGTTTTGTAAATTATTAGTTATTATTTTACTAATCACTTGTAATGACTTGTAACAGTTTACAAAATATACATAAAATATTAGTATATCACTTTCTAATCATTTATGAATGTTTTCTAAATGATTAGTTCATCATTAACTAACCACTTAAAAATGACTTACAACTGAATGTTATTATAAAGTGTTTTCCAAATTTTGTGAGATAGTTATTTTTAAGATGTGCTATCTAAATATTTGTTTAGGGTCAGGGGAGATCAAGGGGTTGAAAATGTAGAAGTGGCCCGTATGATGTTTTCAGTTCGAGGTACAGGAAGAAGCAGCTTCATTGCGGGGAAGAGTGTCCACAATCAAAGGTTGTACTGTTGTTATACCTATTTCAAATGTTAATTCAAAAAACAATAATGTCAATATTGTAACATAAAATTTATACATTAACAGAATAGAGAGGCTTTGGAGAGATGTCTGGGTTGCAGCCACAAACATCTACTACAATGTGCTTCATCAACTGGAGGAAGAAGGACAGCTGGATATCTCTAACCGTATGCATCTCTTCTGTTGCCACTACGTGTTTGTTCCACGACTTCAAAATCATCTGGACACTTTCCGTGATGGATGGGACAATCATCCCCTAAGTACAGAAGGAAATCTGACTCCAAATCAGTTGTGGGAGATGGGAGGACATAATTTGTGTCTTCCTGAAAATGATGAGGTGCCAATGTTTTATGATTGTATGTCTGGACATTCCATAGGCGTTAATGGTTTTTATACTGTACAAACCGTATATTCTATCCCCTTACACTGCCCCTATCCCTAAACCTACTCATCACAGGAAACATTCTGCATTTTTACATTTAAAAAAAAACCACTGCTTAGTATGTTTTTAAAGCCATTTGAAAAATGAGGACCCTCAAAATGTCCTCATAAATCACGTATTTTCCCGAGTGTCCTCATTTGCAGGTGTGTTATCATAAAAATGTCCTCAGTTGTCATGAAAACAAGTACACACACACACACACACATGTCTATATATATATATATATATATATATATATATATATATATATATATATATATATACATACACACACAAAAACCTTTCAGTGTGTGAGGGTGTGAAGACCTTCTTAAAAAACTTTCACAGTTTAAGACAAATCAGGGACTAAGGCAGAACTATCACAAGAGATATAGTCACATTGACCATCCATCCATTGTTTCTTATTCTCAAAGTAATATTAAGCTTTAAGGGAAGGCATTATTTTCTGAAAGTTCACCAAAATAAAATATGTTTTGTCTCATTCATATAGGGCATCAACATTCCCTTGATTGACTGGGAAAGCAGTGGCCTCCCTGAAGAGCCTGAATCTGGAATCCAGGTACCAGAAATAGAGTGCCCGCTAACTGCAGAGGCATATGGGGAACTTAGGGTTGCAATGGACCCAATGGGGCCATCTGAGTGTTTTGGCCGTGATATTTATATTTCAGTTGTACAGTATGTGCAACAACATTTCAATGTGTATATGTAAAGAATTACAGTTCCAGACAAAGTCTGGTAAAATTAAGTGCTGAAGTGAAGTGGTCAGTGAAATTGTTGGTATTTGACATCTGTGTAATGTCTGAATACACTGTTAATAAAAAATTTTTTTTTGAAAAGTCTTTGAATTTAGAATTTTTTATTTACTTTTTATTTTCAGTTGTAACTCTTTTCTAAATAATGAATTGAACATTCATCATAACATTGACAGAATCACAGATTTTTTTAATGCCATTTATGATTATTTTTATTATTAATGATCTTTTAGAGGTTCTTTTAAGATCAGTCTTTGAACTGAACAGTTTGTTTTTGAATAACATTTTGGTACATTATAGATGTAACTTATCCCAAGTCATGAGATATGAATCACTTCAATTACATCATAACACTGACAAGAATGTTGAACTCGGAAAACAGCTGGATTAGGAAATGTACAGTATTTTACAACGTATGCCATTTAACAATAGTAATTGTTTTCTGAACTTTCGATTATCAGGTGGTGATGTGTTTTCTGTAGAACAATATTTTAACTCAATCTAGTGCATAGTTCGACTAATAAGCAAACTTATGCCAATTCAACCACACCTTTACACTAACCCAAATCCAGTGTCACATGTTGCAATACAGGCCTCCAGATCCATAGAAAACTCATTAAATGTACTGTAGTGACCAGGTAAACGTAGGATTTGGAAACATGTTGATGATCTTGGATGATTAGAACGGATCACTTCAACCTTCATGCCACATGAGGGAAGCTCCCATCCGACCCAGAACTTCACAAGTTGTTGAAGTGTACCTGCACTTGCTTCGAAGCAATAGTAATAATAATATATATTAGTAAATGCATTTGTTACATTTAAAAAAATGTCTTGATTCAACTCAGTCTCAGAATATCTATCATACCAATTTCAATGAAACGACGTAGGTACTCTGCAATGCGACATTTAATGTGAAGTGGGTATGTATCCTCATCGTCATCTTCCTCCTCCTCAGCAGGCCATACAATATTATCCAGGATAGTCTTTATTTAATTAAGAATAAACTGAAGAATTATAGATTCAACCAAAATATTTGAATGTAATCCTGTCCAATACTACATAAAATTCATGTTATAATACCTGAGCACAGCATGCAATGTCTGAGTGTCTGGGGAACATCAAAGGGACAGCATCTGGACGTTCTTGCAGCAGTGACCAAACGTTTGTGTCTTTCAAACCACGTCTGAATTGTTTGATCTGACGAATGGTCCTTCCAAGAACCTATACAACAGAATACAGACCAAATATTTAATTATAGTTTGACTGCTTTTAATTGTGGAGCAAAACAGATGTAGGTAAGATTAAAATATAAAATTACAGCATGATGCAGAAGTCGGTTGAACAGCCAATGTCTATTGTCATTTGTGACACCAGGGAGGTCCCAAGATAGAGCCAAGTCTAGGATGGCTTTCTTGTCTTGATCTGAAATTTTAGCATCTCCCTCAAGCTGTAGGAAACGTTTTCATTGTGAAATTTCAAATATAATTTTAATTGTACAGGTGATTGATAAGTGGTTTAAAATCAAACATTTGCATACCAACTGTATAGTTTCACGATGATCTAGGTCTGGGCAGTCTTGTAGCTGAATAGTGGCTGTTTCAGTTGGTCTTCCTAGTAAAACATGTATTACAGCAGGACTAATCCCTGGTAAACAAGGGCCACCATGGATGAAGGAGTGGCCAACCATCCTCCCAGCCATTAGGAAAAGGTCACTCTCCACTAGAATTTGGGATGTGGAGGGTACAAGATGATCGGGCTCACCCTCAAATAACAAAGTTGTTCCTGTGTTCCCTACAAAATAGATTTGTGAAAGAAAACTTTTGGCCAATAAATTACTACAGTTAAAATTTCAATTCATAAATATTTACTTAGTTATGTTATACAAAATGGCTACAGTAAAGCATTCACATTGGTCTATTATCTTTTTTTGTGTGCAAGTCAATAAACAAGGTCATTGGAATCAACAGTTAACTCTTACCTAAATTGATCATGAAGCCATTTGTCAGTTTTAAAACTGCCGTACTGAGAATATGACGATTCACCCCCTCACCAGTGGCGGCATCACCTGTTAAAGATGACATTAAATAATTAGTTCTCCCAAAATAGTAAAATCTGCATTTTACATTGTAGATGAACTAACCTTTTTTACTAGGTAACAACTTTTCAGAGAACATACCAGACATTTGTTTACTATTTATGGTAATACATTATCAGTGTACTTTTTATAAATCATGATATTGAGAAAATATTACCTCTGAGGATACAGGAAAATGGCCTAGCCCAGTTGATATTTGGTCGCTTGTAGAAAGAAATTATCTCTCTATCCTGCTCCTCTAGGTCGTCCCTGAGATCTAACATGAAACGCAAGGGTTGTCCCTGTTCTTCAGTACTCAGTAGTTGTTTTCTGTACACATCTGCAGCCATTTTTGGCTCAGTAATCTTCTTCCAATCTGAAGTTATAAGAAAAACTAATTTTGTTTACTGTTTTCAACTTAATGTTTTAACCTATTTAAAACTCAATGTCAATGTCAACCATTATTCTTATTGCATCCACTCAACCTTCTCTTTCAAGAGATGTTCTGGCTACAGCATCCTCATCGCCCCTTCTGCTGGATGGTCCGGCTACAGCATCCTCGCCACCTACTCTCCTGTTGGATGGTCCGGCTACAGCATCCTCGCCACCTACTCTCCTGTTGGGTGGTCCGGCTACCTCTTGCTGTTCAGATGCAGCATCCTCTCCACTTTCACTGCTGTGAGGTGGTCCAGTTACAGCATCATTTGTCCACTCTGAAGAGTTCTCCATTTCTCTAGAGCAACTTGCGGAATAAAACAACAACATGTCATCTATGATGATACAAATATTTAAAAAATTAACCCATCTATGTGTAAACTGTACTTTAACATACTTTTCTACACAGAGACTAGCGTGGAATTCAATCATGTCTTCTGGAAAATAACTTCCACAGACTGGACATTGTTCCTATAAGTAGCAGAACAAATGTTTTAAAATGTGTTCAAAGTAATAACATTAATATTTATACTTGAAGAAGTTTTTTTTTTTTTTTTTACAGACCATGCTAGGTTTGATCTTTTTTTCCTCACTGACATAAATTATGTCCTCATCTGGACTTTCTTCCTGTTACAGAAAAAAAAAAATCTTACTGGGAAATCAAACATTACACATCTACAGTATAGTAGTAAAATAAACTATGATATATCTGTAAACTTTACACAAACTTACTGATGCATTTTCTGAGTCTAGTGCACAATTGTCAATGTGCAGAGCCAAAACTTGAAGTGGCATGGTGACTCCACACTTTTTGCAAACAGATTTGGGCATCTTCTCAAATTCTGCTGAATGTGGGGATAATGGTGTACTGTCTATTGTATCTTGCAGTGGAACTATGTATAGTGTGATCTTTCCATTGCTAGAAGCCACTTTTAAACATTTGGTTGTATAGCCTTCAGACTCGGGTGGCACCACAGTCAACTTTCTTTGTCCGCATCCACCTTGTTATTAAGTACAAGACATGGACCTGATTAGTAATATTTTGAAGTGGAACATTATTAAACATAGAATACATACACTGTAAAAAGGCTTACAACTTTCTGCATGTGTTAAAATATTCCTGCATTATAATATGCTGAATAAAAGATAAACATACTATAGTAATTACTATTGATAGTGCTGTGGAACTTAGCCTCTGTATTTTCTTATAGAATCAAACAACAATCCCCATACCTGCAGCTTTATAGCAAAGCCAACCGCCAGCTAGTTGTTTCATTTTATGGTACTCGTCTTCGAGGATACTGACAATCTTAATCAAGAATCAGAAGGAGTAAGAATGAAGAACAGTCACCAAAAGATTGTATTAAATAAAGTGAAAACTGAGCACATATGCCGAAGTGAGTACACTACCTCTTTGTGAGTAGCATTTTCTGGCAATGACACTACCCTTCGTCCAAGGCCTGCCTGAAGCAACCTAAGCTCTTCTGCCCCCTTAGGAGTTCTGTCAGTATGCTCTGGGAGCAGAAAGAATTGTATGGAGAACGTCCGTATGGATTTGGTTACTTGAAAACGGCGTTTTCCTTGTTTTTTTAAAAACAGTCCAGGAAATGATCTGTCAAAAAAGAAACAGTTGAGGGTGAGGAAAAAAGAAAAAGTCGGAAACACCTCTGAGCTGATTGGTCAAAAGATTCTATTATAAGAAAGATCTGTGAAATACATTTTCAGACATACAGCTGGCATCTCAGTTTTATGGACTGCACCAATAAAGTCTGATCTTCGGTATCTGGAACTTTTGGAGGTTTTTTTGGAGAGACAATTTTTTTTTTTTTCACAACATGGCTATAACAAACATTTATTTTGTGTTCCAAATAACAGTGAGTGAATAATGACAGATTTTGCATTACTGTTAATGGTTTTAAAAGTAAAAACTAACCTTTGCATTTCATTGTTGACAGTGGGTGCTGGAGTAGGCCTATTTGTCCCTGTATTAGGAGATCCACTAGGTTTTCCGGAGACAGATGTGACCCCTGTATGTATAAGACCAGGAGCTCCACTTCTAATCGATCCTGGCCGGGAAGGGGTAGGGGTGGCTGCGGGGGTGGGGGTGGGGTTGTGGCGTGCTTCCTCCACACAGTCCAACAAATTTTTAAGAGCATTTTGTAACCTATCTTGCCGGGCCTGCTCCTGAAAAGTAATTAGAGTGGTAGCTGCACTACTACAGTACTCAACCTGCCTTTCTTATTACCTCACACATAATCATAACAGCAGGATCTAAACAACTAACAATGCATACTTTGATAGGGAATATTGCTTTGGGATTGTTGGGATGAGCACTGCATGATATACTGAGAACTAGCTCAATCTGCTGCAGAAAGAATAACGTTAGTAGAATAAATGAGCAATGGACACACACTGTGTTTAAATTATAGATTTGGATATCAGCTCAAAGCTCTAAGCAGATTATATGATATACACCATATAATATGCTTAGACCTTTGAGCTGATGCTTAACATATACATCCTTTCAATGAAAATGCCAAACCAGCCGAATCTGTTTTTCTTAACACCGAGAATGTCATAGTATGCAGTATTAACACACGGGAGGCGGAAGTCGGCTTAATAGTATCCTACACAACTTATAAATTATTTAAATATAGGCCTACAACAATTGTTTATTATTATATATTTGTGTGTGCGTTAAAAGTACCATAACGGCGGCGAGGAAGATGCTGAGCCAAGTCAGAAAGTCACTCACGAAGGAGTTTGTTTCTCTTCTGGTGACTGGCGCGATAATTGAACCAATCAGATAAGAGTAAATCGAGAGTCAGCAAGAAGCTCATTTGATTGGCTACATGAAGAAGGTGGACCCGCCCTCCTCTTTCACGCTTGCAAAGCTAAGTCAGTGATAGAATCGTGCCAAAACTGTAAGCGCAGAAAGACGAACTGTGCAAACCAGGTTATTTCGGGAGCGTTTATCCTACGCACCCAACAAGTAATTTAGACGTTTGCAGCAGTTTATTTTTTAAACAAAGTTTGATTTTACGCAATTAATCTGTTTTGCAGTTCTTGACTCTGTTGCTTTCGCTTGCAAATTGATGTTCACAGACCTGCAGTACTTTTGGCCGCATCTGTGCGCTGAAACAGTGCCAAAAGTGTACACGCGGAAAAATGGAAGTCAGAAGAATGCAGATCCTTATTATTTTGCGTTAGCATGAAGCTGCAGTTTCACAATACATGAATTACACTTACGAATAACACTAAAATGCTGCAAATATTTTTTTCTTACACTTGAAAGTCGACTTACACCTTTACAAATCTTATCTTGCGCATGCAAATTTGATTTACGCTTGCAATCTTATTTACACTTTCACAAATTTTACCTTGCGCTTGCAATTCATTATGGCATAATTTTATCTTCATAACAACTCACTTTCCTCACGCAGCGAACGACTCACTTTCCTCAGCGAACGATTCACTTTCCTCACGCAGCGAATGACTCACTTTCCTCAGTGAACGATTCACTTTCCTCACGCAGCGAACGACTCACTTTACTCAGCGAACGACTCACTTACCTCACGCAGCCGGCGACCCACTTTGCGCAGCCGGACACCCACTTTGCGCAGCAGGAGACTGACTTTCCGCAGCCGGAGAGTCACTTTCCTCTCGCAGCGAACGATTCACTTTCCTCACGAGTCATGCAGCGAATGACTCACTTTCCTCTCGCAGCGAACGACTCATTTTCCTCACGCAGCGAACGATTCACTTTCCTCACGAGTCACGCAGCGAACGACTCACTTTCCTCATGCAGAGAGCAACTCACTTTCCTCAGCGAACGATTCACTTTCCTCACACAGCGATCAACTCACTTTCCTAAGCGAACGACTCACTTTCCTCACGCAGCCGGAGACCCACTTTTCACAGTCGGAGAGTCACTTTCCTCTCGCAGCGGACCACTGACTCTCTCTTCATGGTGGGACCGAATATTATAATTAAAGTGACTTCTATATTGCATCCAAAAGATTATTAAGATATATTTAAATATTCAAAAAAGTGTAATTTTTTTTTTTTACTTTCATTAAAATATTTCAATAAAATAATTGCCTATTGCAAATTTATGAATCCATGGTTAACTTTTTTTCTGCAGTCACTGGGCTATATGTATTGAGACATTTTTAAATTTATATTTTGTAAAAAATAATAAAAAATAAACCTGAATTGTAATCTAAACATCTGTATTTTCATACAATTTCATAAATAAGTAGGCTATAATATGCCCCACAGGCATATCACGCTGTGTGAACGCGTTCATGTGATTGGCTTATAAGTAAACAATCCCCCACATGGAGTGCGTTCTTGTGATTGGCTAAAAGAAGCGAGATATCTGATTGGTTGCAGATCATTCCCTGTTTAAAAAAAGGCATTTGTGTGTCGAGCCAAGTCAGGGGAGTCTCAAAATTCACACACAAATGCAGTGAAGTTCACAGACCGCAAGCAGTTTGTAAATCAAGATATATGTGTGTGTGCATCAGAAATACATTTCTGAATCTTGTCCTGTGCATTTGTGAATCTTAAGTGTATTTGTAAATTGTGTTTGCATTTCTGAATTGTGTGTGTATTTCTGAATTTTGTGTGCATTTCTGAATTTTGTATGCATTTGTGAATCTTCTTGGCTTTTTAAATTTTGTATTTGCATTTGTAAATTTTGTGCGCATTTGTGTATCCTGTGTTTGTATTTATGAATCATGTGTGTGCATGTATGAATCCTGTGTGTGCATATGTGGATGTAGATGTAGTGTGTGCATTTATCTTTATTGCGACTCTTTTGGCTCCATACTAACATGAACTAATAATTAAAAATATTTGGTAACACTTTATTTTGATGCTCCCTTTATAACTTTGTACCTACAAGTCTACTAACTAACCTTAGAGCATTAGTAGACTTTATACTTAATATCTGCATAACTCTTTATTGTAATGGTCTCCCAACAGACAAGCTGTAAGGAATTCTGCACAAGTACATATCATTTTATTAACCCAACCCTACCAGTCTACTACTAGTCTACTAACACTCTAATGAAAGTTAGTAGACAATCTAGGTGCATGATTACCTATAATCAACAGAATGTGTCAAAAGGACCATCAAAATAAAGTGAAAACAACTTTTACTAATACATTATAAAATTAATGTTGTACATTTTAATATTATTAAAATTACAAAATACGAAAAGTATTTCAATTGATTGTATTAATTATTGCTAACAATCGCAGGCATATAGTGATGAAAATACATTACTATAAATCAAGAACTTAGGCATGGACAGAAAGATTAGCTGAACAGTATTTTAAAATGATTCAGCCGCATTAACCACATTACCAAATAATAATAATAATAATAATTAATTGTCCTTCTTTAGTAACCTACAGAAACCTGTTTTTTATAAATATGTTTTTGTAATTCAAATATATTTCTTAAGCACCTTTCACAATAAATATTGTTCCAAAAAATGTATTTAAATATTTTTTTACCAATAGTCTTCATTTTAACTGGCATGATAACACAACCTCAGGAGAGATGTATTACCACTATGATGCGTGACTGTCTTTAAGATATTATATTTGAGATTTTAAGATATTTAAGATATTATGTTCATGGTGGTATAATTATATTACTAAATTCTGAAGCTCCTCACTGTGAATGTTGACCAGTTCCATATGGTGCTTTCGGCAGTAAATCACAGCTTCAGTCCATGTAATGTTCTCATGGTCCAAAATCAGGTTATCTTTGGACCAATTATACTGAATATACAGTAAGGACTTCGCAAGTACATGTGAGACACACAACTATTTGTTATATTTAACAAATAATATCTAATGCCCTATGGACCTTTCCCCCAAAATGCAACTAACATCTCAAAAAGGCAGAACAGGCCTCTGGTCCCATAGCAACCAAAGGCACACTATCTGATAATGCTAGTTTTATGGCTCCCAGGAATGCAGCAAAGCAACACTTAACTCAAGTCTCTCAAAAACAGATAACACATAATGCCCATAAAAAGGGACTCTTCACTAATAAGTTCATAAGAAAACCTCTCTTTGAATGAACAAACATATAATTTAGGTGACTGCGTATATTATTGCTGTTCTACTAGATTGTCTGTTGAATTTCACTGTTTTATGCATGATTATGATAGAACCACTCGTTCATGTAATTTTACCCATAAGTAATTTTACCATGTTTATTATCTATGAATTCAACTTCTGATTATCTAAACGAGAGTGTATATTATATGTTGGTACATAAGCAACATATTAGTATTCAAAGAATCTTGAAGATTGTTCTTTTAAACCCCCACGTGAGTTCCATTTTCCAAATTGCCATGATTTCACACAAAGGGTTGTAGGGGAGGGGGACTGAAGGTCAGAGTTCAGTGGTGCATGGGGCAAAGAGGGGACTGGGGGGCAAGGTATGGAGTTCAGCTTCTTGACTGACTGATGAAAGAAGCTGCACTTCAGTCTGATGGTCCTGGCCTGGAGACTTTGCAGTCTCCTCCCTGATGGCAGGGAGGGTGGTTGGGTGGGATCACCTGCAATGCAGAGGGCTTTGCGGGTGAGACATGTTCCATAAATGTCCTGCAGGGAGAGGAGAGAGACACCAACAATCTTCTCAGCTTCTCTCACTATGCATTGAAGTTACTTGTGGCAGGACGCATTGCAGGCGCCATACCACACAGTTATGTAGCTCATCAGAATGCTCTCAATGGTGCTTCTGTAGAAGGTGCACATAATGGGGGACAGGGCTCTGGCTCTTCTCAGTTTGTGGAAGAAGTAGAGACTCTGCTGTACTTTCTTGGCCAGTGCTGTGGTATTGTCAGTCCAGGAGAGGTCCTTTATGATCTGCTCACTCTCTACACAGTCGCCCCATTGACGGTCAGAGGGGCATGTTGAGTGTGCACTCTCCTAAAGTCAACAAAAAACTCCTTCATCTTCTCCACATTCAGAGAGAGATTTTGTCACTGCACCACCCAGCCAGGTGGCTCACCTCGATCCTGTAGTTTTTCTCAACTCTGTTGCTAATGAGACCCACCATAGTCATATCATCCGCAAACTTTATGAAGAGGTTGGAGTTTTGTGACGATTTGCAGTCGTGGGTCAGCAGAGTGAAGAGGAGGGGACTCAGCACACATCCTTTGGGAGCCCCAGTGTTCAGTGTGATGGTGCTGGATGTGTTGCTGCCAACCCATTCTGCCAGAGGAGTTCAAGTCAGATAGTCCAACAGCCAGTTGCACAGCGAAGTGTTGAGACCCTGCTGGACCAGTTTGTGGATGAACTGTTGAGAGATGATTGTGTTGAATTCTGAACCGAAGTCTATGAACAGCATTCAGAGGTATGAGTATTGTTTTGTCCAGATGTGTGAGTGCTGAGTGGAGGGCAGTGGCAATGGCAAAATCAATCGAGTGGTTGGACTGATATGCAAACTGGAAGGGGTCCAGGGAGGGGGGAGGGCAGACTTGATGTGGTGCATGACTAGCTGTTCAAAACACTTCATGAGAATAGGAGTAAGTGCAACTGGATGGTAGTCATTGATGCTGGATGGAGATGGCTTCTTTGGGACTGGAATGATAGTGGTAGCTTGGAAGCATGTGGGAACAACAGCCCACATGTTTGAACAAGTTTGCATCTTGATTGTTACAGGCAAGCACGTACAGCATTAGAAAAAATGAAAGCTAATCAGGTAGATAAAACCTGGTTTGAGGAAGGATTAGAAAAAAAGAGGAGGAAAGATAGCGATATTGTAGCACAAGTACAAGCTATGGAAGAAGAAATGGAAGAGAAAATTAGAGAATCAGGGAAAAAGATACAAGAGGTAAATAAGTTGGAGAGAGGAAAGAGTAAGTTATTCTATGGTAGTGAGGATGAGAATCAGGCAGAGGAGTTATTTGATAACGGTAAATGGGAACAGGGCAGAGAAAAAGGGTCACTTAGACCACTGGCCGCACAGCTCCCAATTTTAATCAAGGGTGAGCAGGGACAGTATGTCCCCTGGGCTTCACAGGACCTTGAGGGTCTTGTCACTCGCCTTCCTGATATAAATGAGGGTGCGGGCAAATTTATTCGAATGTTTGAGGACGAAACAACAGGAAAGCTATTGTCAGTAGGTGATGTCAAAGCTCTACTGGCTAGAATTATTGGAGGGACAAAGATGGATGAAATTCTTCTTACAACGACTCTAAACAGAGCAGTGAACTCTCATATTATGGATGGGATTGTTTTTGATGTATTCCGCCCAGCAGTATGGCAGGCATTGCGTGCGGAGTATCCGATCAGACTGAATCCTAAATCACTGAAGGGAGAAGAAATCGGGGATGCAGAGAATCCAACCACATATGTACAGAAACAGTTGAAAAGGTGGAAACAAGAAACTGAGGGGGATCCCGAGGGAGACCCATTAATGGCAACATTGTTTAGGCAAGCTGTGATTGATGCTATGCCGCCAGCAGTAAAAAGCAAGCTGGAGGATGTGGTTGGTTTAACTTCTAAAACACACAAAGAGTTTTGCGACCATGTGTCTCATGCAGTGGAACAACACAGAAAAAATGAACAAAAACTCAAAAGTCAAGAGAAAGAGTTACAACGTAAACTAACTCAATTACAGCTTGAAGAATTCACAAAGAAAAATAAGAAAAATATTCAAGCTTCAGTAACCAATGCAGCAGCCGAACAAATGACTATAATGCCTCCAGTAATTGCTCCACAACCAACTCTTCAGTCAAGCCCACTTACAGCAGTCCCTCCAAATGAACACTTGAACTCTGTGCCTATAATAAATGTTTATACTCAACAGCCAGGACAGATGGGATGGAGAAAAATACAACAGCAAGGCCAAAGAGGCAGAGGCAGAGGCAGAAGCATGCCTGCAAGTCTGTGCTGGGGCTGTGGACAGCCCGGGCATAATAAAGCTGACTGTCCAACTCGTCAATGGTCACAGCAACCTCAAGGTGGAAGGGAGGTGAGCTGGCAACAGCCTAGTCAGGGTCCAGTGCAGGGTCCAGTAAACCCTTGGGGAGGTCCCAATCCAGGCTATTAGGGGTGCCCAGAGAATCCTAAAGGGGAGAGTCAGCTTCCAATTTTATCAACAAAAGCTGATCAAGAGCCTATTATGCAGATTAAAATAGAGGGAAAAGATGCTCCGATGATGATTGATACGGGCGCAAATCTAACTTGCATTAATTTGAAATATGCTTCACATCTCCCCATGTCTGGAAAATTTGCAAAGACGATAGGATTCTCGGGAAAAATGCAATTGATACCCATAACAGCTCCAGTGTGTCTACAAACAAAAGATCAAAGTATAACAATGCCCATTCTGGTATCAAATCAAACTCCTATTAATTTGTTAGGAAGAGATGCATTATGTAAATTAGGACTACAAATTTGGTGTTCTCCAGAAGGAATATATATTAATGCAATAGGAACAGAAACACAAATGATGGTTGCAGAGCCAAAAGCAAATGTTTATTGGATAGGACAGATAGAACAAGATGTGAGACAGACAGTCAATAAATGGGGAAAGTTTATTGAAGCACAGATACCTGAAGCACAGCTATCAAAGTCTGAATTTCATTGCACAATGATGTATGATCAAGAAAGGGATGAAAAAATAGAACAGAAATGGCAAAAAGAAACAAAAGGACAGCGGATTGAGATAGTCTCCCAGTACATCATCATAGGTAAACAGGGAGCAGCTTTAAACATACCAGAAGGTGAATTTGTCAAAAAATGGTTCAATGTAAATAACTCTGTACCGCATATTACAGTATATGTAGGAAAAAGTTGGGAAGCAAAAGATTTAGGACCAATGATGAAAAGGGCCGAACAAAGCAAATGGGAATCAACAGAAAACCCATTAATTTTTCATTCAGCTGACAAAAATTACATCAAAATTTTGTGTGCAACCAGTTTGCTGGGAATTCCACAGGAAGTAGTTATCAGCCAAAAAAAAGAGACACAGATGACTACAGCATCTGAGTTAATAAACACAACTGAGACTGAATTATTTAAGGAAATGGAGTGTCAGGTACCAACTGAACTATGGTCTCAGCATGACACAGATATTGGATTAATAAAATCAGCAAATCCAGTAAGAGTTCAACTTAAGCCAAATGCACGTCTACCTAGAAAAGCACAATATCCTTTACGGGCAGATGCTGAAGCAGGAATAAAAGACACAATTGAAGGCTTAGTGAAGGCAGGAGTATTGATAGAAACTACTAGTTACTGTAACACTCCAATTATGCCTGTAATCAAATCAGACAAAAACAGATGGCGACTTGTTCATGATTTACGAACAATAAATGAAATAACGGAAGATATGCCAGCTGAGGTACCAAACCCGCACACTTTACTGACAAATGTCCCTCCTGATGCCAAATACTTTACTGTAATTGATCTTTGCTCTGCCTTTGCATTTACATTTGGAAATAAACAATACACATATTCTAGAATTCCTCAGGGATATAAACATTCACCACATATATTCAACAAGATTCTTAAGGCTGATTCAGAAGACCTCGTAATAGACGGTACACTATTACAATACATGGATGATTTAATTATCTGTTCTACCACACTAGAACAATGTCACAAAGATTCAATTAAGGTGTTGACAAAATTAGCACAAGGAGGACACAAGGTGTCTAAAAACAAATTGCAATATTGCCAGCCTCAAGTGGAATACTTGGGAAGATTAATTGCATTTGGCACACGAGCTATAGCTCCAGCTCAGTTAGAAGGTATAAGTAAAACACCGTTACCTCAGACAGTAGGACAAATGATGACTTTTTTAGGAATGACTGGCTTTAGTGCAGACTGGATAGAAGACTATGCAGTAAAGACAGGGCCTTTGAGAGAAATGATGAAACAAGCAGGATTACAACATTTAAGCAATCCATTAAAATGGAACACAGATGCCTTACTAGCATTTGAAGCAATAAAAAAAGAATTACAACAGGCCCCTGCCCTGGGAATGGCAGAATATGATAAAATTTTTCATCTATATGTGGCAAATAGAGTTGATGGTTATGCATCAGCTGTATTGATGCAAGAGACCTGCAGTGGAAGGAAAAAACAGCCTATAGCGTACTACAGCACAAAGTTAGACAATGTAGCCCAGGGATACCCACCATGTTACCAACAGGATTTAGCTGCAGTGTATTATGCTTATGAAAAAGCATCCACAATAACTATGGGGTACCCAGTGACTATATATACCCATCACAAAGTTGTGGAATTAATAGAACAAGGGAAATTTGTTCTGACACAAGCTCGAATTCTAGTCTACTCCTCATTACTCACATATCCAGATGTTATCATTAAAAGATGCCAAACAGTTAATCCAGCTGAATTAATTCCTTTGGCTTTTGAAGGAGAGCCTCATGAGTGTGTGAATGAGTCCTTGGCATTTACTAGATTACGACCAGATCTTGAATCAACACCTATTTCTGAAGCAGAAGTTACTTACTTCGTAGATGGTTCTAGCTTTAGGGATCACGAAGGAAATCATACAGGATATTCAGTAGTGAAGGAAAACAAAAAAGAATATGAATCTGTAATATCACAACATTGTGTACAGCCATGCTCTGCTCAATTAGCAGAATTAAAAGCTCTCACAACTGCATGTCAGTTAGCAAAAGGACAAACTGCTAACATTTTTACAGATTCAGCGTATGCTCATGGTGTATGTCATCTATTCGGAGCAGTGTGGAAACAAAGAGGTTTCAAAAAGAGTGATGCGACTCCCATCCAACATAGTGAACAAATAGGGCAATTGATTTCTGCTATGATGCTACCAAAACGACTAGCAATAATCAAATGTCAAGCACACAAGAAGGGAAATGACTATGTCATTAAAGGAAACAATGCAGCAGATTTAGAAGCTAAAAAAGCTTCAGGGTGTCAGGTAGCAGTATTAGCACCTGTTGTACTTATCGAACCTCATCCTCAATTGGATGACATTATTTGAATTCAACAACAAGCAGGCCCCTATGAACAATCAATGTGGCATCAAAGGGGAGCTAAAAAAGACTCACAGGACATCTGGCGTACACATGAAGGACACATTGTTGCACCTACTTCACTGTTGAATATTCTTATTACAGATGCACATGGTTTTGACCATTGTGCAAGGGGAGAAGTGGTAAGAAAAATTAAACAGCAAGGATATTGGTCTCCTTATTTATATGCAATGGTAGATGAATTTTTGTCCACATGTGAAGTATGTGCTAAATACAATGTAAGAAAAGGCACAGTGACACCAATAGGTCATATTCCAACACCTGAAGGCCCCTTTAAACATCTTGTATGCGATTATGTGGATATGATAAAGCGTGTACAAGGCAAAAGATACATGCTGGTTATCATAGACAGGTTTAGCAGATGGGTGGAGGCAGTACCATCCGCAGATCTAGGAGCAGGAACGGTAATAAAATTTCTAACAAGAGAAGTAATTCCTAGATTTGGGATTCCATCAGAAATAAGTTCAGATAATGGGTCGGTATTCATACAAAAAACTGTGAAACAAGTATTGCAACAATTAAGAATAAAACAGAGACTAGGATGCGTTTATAGACCTCAATCACAAGGGTCAGTGGAGAGGGTTAATGGAGTTATCAAGGCCAAAATAAACAAAATATGTGAAAGTACTAAACTTAATTGGATTGATGCATTACCGCTCGCACTAATGAGTTATCGCATGCAAACTAACAGGAACACGCATTTAACACCGCATGAAATGCTTACGGGTCGACCCATGCCTGTGCCATATTGTAGAGGTCCCTATAAAGGACCGCCTCTAGAACAATTACAAATGGAACTTCGTTCTTATATGAAGAAATTAACTGCCATACATAAAGCTATCTATTTACAGGAAAAAAGAAAAGAGCCCAGAGAGGAATCGGAGACTGCCTGTCCAGTTGTTCCAGGGGACCAAGTTTATCTGAGGGTATTCCGGAGAAAATGGAATGAGCCCAGGAGAGAAGGACCCTACACAGTGGTGAGAGCTACTCCAACAGCAGTCCAAGTGGAAGGAATCACAACCTGGTATCATCTAAACCACTGTACTAGAGTTCCCACAGGAAAGGCAGAAAGAAAGGAAAACAGTCAACCAGACAATGCAGGAGAGAGCAATGAGGAAAAATCAGAGACACATGATGAAGTGCAAACTGACGAGAGCTCACCAAAAGATACACAAGGAGCTTCTTTCCTCCTGTCAGACAAACTGGAGAGGACAGAGAATAAGTCTGACAACATGTCTAAAGACCATCCTATGCCTAATGCATCTCATAATGCAGACTCAAACTCTACCGATAGAAAGCAACCTGACTTCCCTTCCATTGACTTTTCAACCTTTGAACAAAAGTGACAATGTAATCAACTCAACAGAACCAATGGTAATCAAAATTCGTAGAGACATTGATTATGATGTACAAGGTGATGAAGACATTAGTCAAATTGATGCATTATGGGATACAGCCCAAAATAATGAATGGTATAAATGGGCAGCCTTTACAGCTAAAGAAACAGGAAAAGAAAATTGCTTGCTGTGCTCCAAATCTCCGTTAAACAAAGTAATAGCCATACCAAATCCATATGACTACCGAAACTGTGCCCAGTTTGGGAGAAACTTTTGTCATTTAACAGATTTTACCAGGCCATATTGCATTGCTGAATGCCTAGGATTTTTAGGAAATCCTAAATTAACAGATTATTTCTTCAGACCACTCTGGGGATCCTGGTATCAGTATTCAGATATCGGTCAAAATATAAAAATTGAAAAACAAAAAGTAGAGATTCCAAAATGGTATAGCATAGATTATAAACAAGAATATGAGTGTTTCCATAAACCAAAAGGAACCCAAGATGTGGGTAAATTCAAAGGAAGATGTGCTATTATTTGGTATATAGATAAGAAAAATTCTTGGAAATCAGGAGTTCCTGCTAGAGCTCCAGAACTTTTAGCATTCGGAACAACAAAAGGAAGTAAGATAGCACCTGAAAAATGTGAAAATCAAACTATAGCCTTACCCCCAATAGAGATTTATGAAGACCAATCATTAGTAATAGCAGATTTCTTTTGGATCTGCGGAAGTGAAATATTATTGCCTTCTTTACCAGTTGGATGGAAAGGTATATGTGTAAGAGTACGATTACTTCAAGAACAGAGCACGAACAAGGAAGACAATAGAACTAAAAGAGGATATGAGGCAGATCCCAATGTATATTTAGACTCAATTGGACAGCCAAGAGGAATTCTTAATAAATTTAAGGCAAGAAATGAAATAAAAGGAGGTTTTGAGTCAATCCTGGTGTGGATCACACCAAACAAAAATACAGAGTGGATTAATTATATTTATTATAATCAACAAAGATTCATTAATTATACTGATGAGGCGTTAACCTTATTAGGCGACCAAGTGCATGCAACAAGTAGAATGACATGGCAAAACAGACAGGCTCTTAATTGGCTCTTGGCAGACAAGGGAGGAGTTTGTGTTATGTTTGGAGATCAATGTTGTACATTTATCCCAAATAACACCGCCCCTGGAAGAGCTTTCAGTGAAGTTATGACAAAAATTAAAAAATTAAGAAAGGAAGTTACAGCAAATGCCAGAAGAGACCAACACATTTGGGATTGGATTGATGTGAAATTTGGAGCATGGGGAGCGTGGTTTATTAAACTAGGAATGTTTGTAGGAGTTGCGATATTATAAGGAGGATTATTATTTTGCTGTGTATTACCTTTATTAAGATCATTAATCGTCAATGCTACTGTTAAGCAAATGGAAGTGATAAAAGTCCCGAATAATCAACAAAGGATCACTGAAAGGAGTCTGGAGGAATATTATGAAGGATGGCTAAACAAACTGAACTTAAATGGGCAAACTTTTGACGATAGTTCTATTGACTCTAACGAGAATGATGAAGATGTCTAAAGGTGAACCAAACCCTGGATATAAGTGCCAGTTTAACTTCGGCCCAGGGAGGCTCTCTACGATACATAAGGTATCTGAGCTGAAGATCAACTTTTATAATCTTGTGATATTCCATTAGTGATGTAATGTATGTATTTTATGCCTTTTATACATAACTGTGATAACCACAGGCAAATGCTGAACCAATTGCACGCTCACGCTTATAACATTGTGTACTGTTACAGAAGGAAATAGGGAGACTGGATCTTTTACTCCCTCCTCGTCAAAAAAGGAGAGAGATGTTTGGTCCAGTAATCCCTCAGAGTGGAATTTCATAATCTAGTCACTGGTGATAATACAATGTGACTTATTTAGTCACTAGGTAGTGTAACTAATATGACTGGATTATGAAGTAGCACTCTGGATAAGAAAAATGTGAGACTTATTAAGTCTCAAAGGGGAGAATATGTGGAAGATTTTTATTAGTAAGATTTTAATTAAACAAGTATATAATCAATGTGAATCTAGCCATTTTAGTTGCTAGTTATTACTCCATTATAATCTTATAGGTAATAGAAAGCTATGTGCTGGAATGTACAAAACTGAGGAGAAACATATGGTCAGACATACATACAGGGCCTTTGTTTAGAATAAATCAAGCAGGGGGCCTCTCCTCTCTAGGGAGGTATTAAAATTGTAATCATAAGGAAAAGTTTGACTATGTGGAACCGCCCCATTTAGTGTATTTAAGGGTGATACCAAATAACATTCGAGAGATCTCCTTGCAAGGACTCGGCTTTATTTTCTGTAAAATAAAGTCTTTTCTTCTGAGAGAAAAATCCCTGACTGAGTGTGATTCTTCGGAGAACTGGCAGACGACACCACAATATTAGTGGTAGGCAGCACGTTAACTTGAGACTCTTATCGGGCTCAAAGTTGGGTTGGGAGCTGGGTCTATACTAAGCAAGCTATGATGACTTTCACCTTGATATTTTATATAACCGACTGGCTGAGGCCAGCCTAAAAAGATGCTCAGGACAGTTGACGGGCCACTGCTGCGCATCGTCACAAAAGCGTATCTTTTTCACGGCCTTACCGCTTGTCGATGTAAACATTAAAGCATCCAAACACAAGACGCGGAAAAGATGAACAGAGAAACTGGTTACTCACGCGCTGTGTTCGGTGCGCACCAGAGAGAGAGAGTCGCATATCACGGACAGCGACACTGAACCGAACTCTCTTCTGCGATGTTCTCCTTGAAGTCCCTCCTGCACCTGAACAAACAAATACAAATCGCAGTTTGAACAAACAAAAAGATGTGAAAGAGCCCAATTCAGTACTCGCGGTGTTCTGGTGTTCAGGGCTCACACAGAGAAAGGCATCTCAAAACACTTGAACATCGAATTTGCTTATTTTTGCTCTTGTTTGCTCTTGACCACGCCTAAATTAGCTACTGGCTGCTGTCATGTTAATCCAAGAAAATGAAAATAAAAATCACTCACTGCTCTTGACTGAATTACTTTGTAGTTTTAACAGTCAAACAAAAAATTATTCAGACACCAGATATAATTTTTTATATATATAGCAAAACTGTAATAATGTGAGAAAAGTTGAAGGTGTCTGAATAAATGTAGGTTTGATTGTATATTTCATTTTTACATTGAAGACTATCCAGTGCTATTTTAAATTCAATTATTTGGTGTCTGTACCTTGACACCTGCAAACTTAAAAAAAACTTAAACATTGTGTAAATAGCACCAATAAATAAAAATAAACGAACATACAAATTAAACAATTTCAAACAGGGCCCACTGGTACAACCTTCACCGGGGCCCCGCTGACCCCAGCTACGGCCCTGCTCACGCCTGTTTCACACATGCAGTGCGTATGCAGTCCGTGTGCGTTATGTATGTGGTGCAGCACGGACTCGATGTGCTTTCACACAGGACGCGTTTGCAGTCTGCTACTCGGTACATAAACGATCGCTGCACTGCTGCAGACGCAACGCTCCTGGAACGCAACTGGAATCCGTTAACATGGGTGCGTAAAAAAATATGCAATGCATACGCATTGCAGACGGAGTTTGTGTGAAACAGGCGTAAGGTTGTTTGCACCTTGTGCAATGTGGAATTAGTTTACAGCTTTTTCAAGCACTTTGTGATGCATTTTGGAAGCAGGAGATGAGCCCCTTTTCTAATGCACCACCTAGCTTGATAAACCTCTTCTCAAAGACTCACTGTTTGTCAATTTTATTTGGGTAACACACATATCCTGAATGCCTTCGGCAGAATTCTAATGAGCCATTTTAATCTAGATTAATCTAGATTAATTTCAAGATCAGAGTGAGATTAATCTAGATTAAAAAATTAATCTATGCCCACCACTAATATATATATATATATATATATATATATATATATATATATATATATATATATATATATATATATATATAAGTTTGGACACACCTTCTCGAAATTGTAGATTCACACTGAAGGCATCAAAACTATGAATTAACACATGTGGAATTATATATGGAATTATATACATAACAAAAAAGTGTGAAAAACTGAAAATATGTCATATTCTAGGTTCTTCAAAGTAGCCACCTTTTGCTTTGATTACTGCTTTGCACACTCTTGACATTCTCTTGATGAGCTTCAAGAGGTAGTCACCTGAAATGGTCTTCCAACAGTCTTGAAGGAGTCCCCCGAGAGATGCTTAGCACTTGTTGGCCCTTTTGTCTTCTGTCTGCGGTCCAGCTCACCCCTAAACCATCTCGATTGGGTTCAGGTTTTTTTTTTTTTTTTTGAGTACTTTTTTGGAAAGACATCTACATTTATCTTGAAAAAAGCTTGCAGAACATACAGGTTTTTGAGAATCACCATTTAATCTATTGGTTTACTTTGTTGAATGTTGCAAATGATGACAAAATAAACATTTGAAATAAGATAAATGGTCTATGATTAATTTCATGATGTGTGCGATTAATCACGATTAATCACAGAAAAAGGGTGTGATTAATCTGATTAAAATTGTACTTTATTGAGAGTCATAATATATATATATATATAATTATTATTATTATTATTATTTCATGTGTGTTATATTTGCAGCAGCAATATTTCTTACATGCTCACAGCAGTGTGTTGTGGATGTACTGGCACTAGCAAGTCTCGGTACTTGCTCTGCCACGCAGCAGTTATATTCCGCCAAGACTAAATACATTAACATTGTCATGTACATTAACATGCCAATCTCTCAGAGAGTTGTCATGACAGAAACATATATATACAGCCAACTTACCTCTGTCCCACAACAGTTTTCCGGCAACCCTCCTAAACCCCAGCTCCTCTCTATTAAACTATTCTAATCCCATACTTGGAATTGGGGGAGTTCACTGGTTTTGAGCTATATATTCAGAGCTTGTAGCCCTCCCTCAGGACAGCACACAAAATATTCTTAATATTTATTCAGTCCATTTATATGTAAGTGCTAACTCATGAAATGTCCAATCCTGGAGCAAAGCTGACACTAACTTGACCAAGTAGAATGCCAGGAGTTGGATGCAGTGTTGTAAAGCACACTGCCACTGGATTCTTAAACATGGGGCTCTGTGGAATGATGAATCATGCTTCTCTGTTTGGCTGTCTGATACGCGAGTTTGGGTTTGGTGGATGCCAGGAAACTGTTACCTGCCTGACTGTACTGTACTGTGCCAACTGTAAAGTTTAGTGGAGGAGGGATAATGGTATGGGGCTATTTTTTCAGGGGTTGTGCTAGATCCTTTATTTCCAGTTAAGGGGAATCTTTTACACCAAAAAAGGGCAAAAATTAATTGGGGTCTAAAAGAGACTTATATTGAGATTGACTTATAGCGATTTGTCAGCACTGACATCAGTTCAGGACAAAACTTTACATTAATAATGATACAATTGTCTTTTGCTTTATAGCTCAAATTAATTTACTCGTAACTGATGAATTTTGCAACACTAACACTATTACTGAACAGAATTTAATCAACACTGAACTGTCTCCAGCAGAATAATGGCACTGCTTCAGTAGAGCTGCTTATCAATGAATAGAACTTGTTTCATAATGAATGAACAATACACAAGTGAGGTTCAACTTTAAACTGAACTTAAATGACTAGAGCAGAACAATGACACTATTTTGTTTTGCTACAGTTGCTATTGCAAAGTTTGGATTGGCATTTTTGAATTTTGAATTTTCGATTCTATAAAGTTGCTTTGAAACAATCTCTATTGTACATAGCACTATAAAAATAAAGTTGATTTCACTCATTATTATGACTGTACTTTTATCAAAAATGCAAAATGACAATAGTAAACACAATTTTTTCAGTTAAAGGCAGTTCATCATTGAATTCAGTGATGTCATCATCCAGCTCAGTTCAGTTTAAATCTTTGTCCCCAACTAAGCAAGCCAGAGGCAACAGCGGCAAGTAACCAAAACTCTGTTGGTGACATAATGGAGAAAAAAACATGGGAGAAACCAGGTTCAGTCAGGGGACCAGTTCACCACTGGCCAGATGAAACAAGAAGTTAAATTCAAATTACATTTCCTATAGCCACAGTAATATAAATAAATAAATAAATAAAAAACTAAATCTGATTTAAATTTGATTCCGGTTGTAAGGCTTGATTTAAACCTTTTCTAATCTGTTTGATAAGACATGTAAACATGGTAGTTGTGTAGGACAACACTGTCCCACCAGTGCTTGCTTCTTACTCTTATCCACAGGTGCAGGAAGAGGCATTTGTACTGCTTGTAGCCTGAAGTAGAATAAAAAGGTAGTCAAATTCCTTTAGCATTTCAGCATGTAAAAGCTTTTTGGTTTTATCAGTTTTAATAATTTCATTCCAAATGAAAAAAGTAAACATAGCTACTGACAATAGGTGCATCTTAGAGCACATTTAAAGACACTATATTTCATACTTCATTGAAACAAGATTGATTTCTTAAGGCGAGACACTGCAGGTGAATAGGTCAAAAAAAATAACTAATAGTTATCACCTTACTTACCCAGTTGATTGATTACATTGATTATTGCAAACATTTTTTGTATTACAAGTTTTCAAAAATGTTATGTTTAAATATGCAAATGAGGCATTATTTAATGAAATATGTGCTAATTTGCATAAATGTCTTGTACAAAAATCTGAACACTAGATGAAGTCAGTTTCAAATTTTTTGTTTAATTTTTTTGACATATTAGAGTCAAATGTTTTTACAGAGGGAATTCTGGTTATCTTTTTTTGTCACTCCATAATTCAGAAAATACTTTGAACAGCCAGAAAACAATATATTTCACAATTTTGGGGGGAATAAAATGTTGTATATAATCAAGGAAAATATATATGAACAAATCCCTCTGTAAAAACCTTCAGAATATAGACAGGAATAAAAATGTCAAGTTTGGTGTGTGTAAGTGCTACTGAAGTGGAGATTTATGGCTCAGTGTTGAAGAAAAAAACTCATTTTGAGAAAACGGCCTTTAAAAATATGTATTGTAATTGAAATCTATTAACACAAACAGATAAAGTGCTATAAAAGAAACACTTAACAATGTATTTTGGATGTTTTCCTTCCACTAGTTTGAAAAAGCACTTTATGAAAAACCAAAAAGCCCAAAATCTCAAAATTGACAGGTGCTTGAAAAAACAGTGTTTTTGCCTGCAGTGTCTCACCTTAAGAGAAAACCTGAGACAGCTGTTGTTTTTTATTCACAGTTCTGGGGTGTGTTCCCAAAAACCACTGTTAGCTGACTATGGTGACAAGTTTCTTCTTTACCCACATAGATCAGCAAAACCATAGTAAAAAATCACAAACATTGTCAGAAAATTCTGTGGTTGTAAAACAGCACTCTATCTGTGGTCAGAAGCATAGTTACTTGTTAGCATGCAAGATAATAAGAAAATAAGCAAGATACAGTAACATGCTGTATAATCTATATCTTGCAATTTGTATATATATATATAGAGAGAGAGAGAGAGAGAGAGAGAGAAACAGAGAGAGAGAGAGAGAGAGAGAAATTTTATTCTACAGCTTTTCTTGTGTAAAGGGAATTTAATGTTATGCTTCTGTGACATGTGAATCCTTTGCCATCAAGAGGGCAGTTCTGGAGTTGAGCTATCTCCTTGGCTGCAGTTTAAGAATGCTGACAGACCACAGTCTACTACAGTGGATGGCCCGAGCAAAGGAGCCCATTGCCCAGGTCACCTTGTGATATCTCTCAGTGTAGGACTTCCACTCTGCCATTAAACACTGAGCTGGGGCAGCCAGGGGAATCTTAGATAATCTCTCCCACGTTTCAACCGAGAAGGGTCTGGCTGCAGACTTGCACTTGCGACGTCACTTGCAGTCTTTATTTTTTTTATTTAGTTCTATTTATTGATAACTTTTTGTTTGAATCTCTCAACATTTTACAACAGTAAAGACAAGAAAAAAGAAACTAAATTACAATGTCACTTGCAATCGCCACTTGCACTCTCCGCTACCTTTGATGTCACTTGCAATCAACACAAATTGTGCGTGTTGCCAATGGAGACAAGACGCTGTGGTGGTTGCACTTCTACTACACGGACCCTCTTGCAGGACCCTCTGTCTTGAGGGCTATTTGGACCCTCTGTCAGGTCTGAAGAGCAAATTTCCCGCCTTCCCTTATGATGTTTTATTAGCAAGGTTCTTGAAGATTCTTGAAGGAGGACGATAATATACTCATCATGGAACATTGAACTTGTTCAGACTTGTTAACTCGTTCAGTTAATCATCTTAACTACCACAATACGTATATATATATATATATATATATATATATATATATATATAGATAGATAGATAGATAGATAGATAGATAGATAGATAGATAGATAGATAGACAAATAGATAGATAGATCTAGCCCAGGCTGCTCTGATAGTGGCCTTCAGCTCTTCTGCATTCTTGGGTCTGGCATATCGCATCTTCCTCTTCACAGTACCCCATAGATTTTCTATGGGTTTAGGTCAGGCGAGATTGCTTGCCAATTAAGAACAAAGCTTTGGCACTGTGTGCAGGTGCCAAGTCCTGTTGGAAAAAGAAATCTGCATCTCCATAAAGTTGGTCAGCAGCAGGAAGCATGAAGTGCTCTAAAAATTCCTGGTATACGGCTGCGTTGACCTTGGACCTCAGAAAACACAGTGGACCAACACCAGCAGATGACATGGCCCCCCAAACCATCACTGACTGTGGAAACTTTACACCGGACCTCAAACGTGGATCGTGGAACGTGGATTGTGTGCCTCTCCTCTCTTCCTCCAGACTCTGGGACCCTGATTTCCAAATGAAATGCAACATTTACTTTCATCAGAGAACATAACTTTGGACCACTCAGCAGCAGTCCATTTGAGACACTTCTGATGCTCTCTGTTGTTCAAGACTGGCTTGACACAAGGAATGCAACAGCTGAAACCCATGTCTTGCATACGCATGTGCGTAGTGGCTCTTGATTCTCTGTGAATCTCCCCCACATTTTTGAATGGGTTTTGTTTCACAATCCTCTACAGGATGCAGTTTTTTCTACCACATCTTTTCCTTCCCTACGCCTCTCTATTAATGTGCTTGGACACAGAGCTCTGTGAACAGCCAGCCTCTTTTGCAATGACGTTTTGTGTCTTGCCCTCCTTGTGCAAGGTGTCAATGGTCGTCTTTTGGACAACTGTCAAGTCAGCAGTCTTCCCCATGATAGTGTAGCCTACAGAACTAGACTGAGAGACCATTAAAAGGCATTGGCATGTGTTTTTTGTTAATTAGCTGATTAGAGTGTGGCACCAGGTGTCTTCAGTATTGAACCTTTTCACAATATTCAAATTTTCTGAGATACTGAATTTGGGATTTTCCTTAGTTGTCAGTTATAATCATCAAAATTAAAAGAAATAAACATTTGAAATATATAAGTCTGTGTGTAATGAATGAATATAATATACAAGTTTCATTTTTGACTGGAATTAGTGAAATAAATAAACTTTTTGATGATAATCTAATTATATAATTAATGGTATGGGGCTATTTTTTCAGGGGTTGTGCTAGATCTTTTATTTCCAGTGAAGTTGAATCTTAATGTTTCAGCATAGCAAGACATTTTGGACAAGTGACCTGACATGACATGTGTGCTCTGCATTTATCCCTTCCAAAATACACACACAGCAGTGAACACACACCCGGAGCAGTGGGCAGCCATTATTGCTGTGGCGCCTAGGGAGCAGTTGAGGGTTTGGTGCCCTATCCTAAACCCCTATTAAAAACCTTTAGGATGAACTGGAACCGAGATTGTGACCCATGCCTTGTTGTCTAACATCAGTGATTGACCTCACAAATGCTCTGCTGGATAAATGGATAAAAAAGTCACACTGAAATGTTAAGGGTCAAAACACTACTTTCCACTTTGCTTACATAACTGGGATCTAAATGGCACTTAATAATCACTTATAGCGATTTGTCAGCACTAACATCATCTGTTGAGGACAAAACTTGAAATTAATAACGACACAATTGTCTTCTGCTTTATAGCTGAACTTAATTTGCTCATAACTGATGAATTGTGCACCACTGACACTTTTATTGAACAGAAGTCACTTAACATTGATCTCTCTCCAGCAGAATAATGGCACTGCTTCATTAGAGCTGCTTATCACACAATAGAACTTGTTTCATAATGAATGAACATTATACGAGCAAGGTTCAACTTTAAATTGAACTTAACTGACTAGAGCAGAATAATGACACTATTTGGCTTGCTACAGTTCCTATAGCAGTGTTTGGCTTGGCATTTTTACATTTGCATTGATTCTGTTACTTTCCTGTTTAATACTATTTAATCTCTATTGTATAAAGCACTATAAAAATAAAGTTGACTTAACTCATTATTATGACTATGTACTTTTATTGTACAGTACAGACCAAAAGTTTGGACACACCTTCTCATTCAAAGAGTCTTCTTTATTTTCATGACTATGAAAATTGTAGAGTCACACTGAAGGCATCAAGTGCTATTTGACCAAGAAGGAGAGTGATGGGTGCTGCGCCAGATGACCTGGCCTCCACAGTCACCGGACCTGAACCCAATCGAGATGGTTTAGGGGTGAGCTGGACCACAGACAGAAGGCAAAAGGGCCAACAAGTGCTAAGCATCTCTCTGGGAACTCCTTCAAGACTGTTGGAAGACCAATTCAGGTGACTACCTCTTGAAGCTCATCAAGAAAATGCCAAGAGTGTGCAAAGCAGTAATCAATGCAAAAGGTGGCTACTTTGAAGAACATAGAATATGACATATTTTCAGTTGTTTCACACTTTTTTGTTATGTATATAATTCCATATATAATTCCACATGTGTTAATTCATAGTTTTGATGCCTTCAGTGTGAATCTACAATTCTCATAGTCATGAAAATAAAGAAAACTCTTTGAATGAGAAGGTGTGTCCAAACTTCTGGTCTGTACTGTACATGTTATTACCTTTTACTGTATGTGTTTGATGTCATAGAGAAGTAATTAGGTTAAAGGTAGGGGTAGGGTAAGTATTCAAAAACATAAATAGAATATACTTTCTCCTAAGAATTTTATATGCAATTAATATATTATGGATCTTTCTTTATAAATAAACAGAAGTGTGGAAACATTTTAGCTAATAGGAGAAACTTCTGGGTATTTTATCTTTACTAAGCAACTTTTAAGCAACTATTCAAGTTGTCCGTAATCAACTACACAAACAAATTATCTGTTATTGAATTTAAATAAAAATAATTGTGGGTAACATGAGTCAGGATCCGGATCAGGTTTCAGTATGTCCAAGACCGAGAGCCCATTTATACATAGTAACTAATAATAAAATTGTATTTTGATTAATTCCTCTATAACATATACAATTTTGATTGACATACAGATTTTAAACACTTTTTCTTTTTACATTAGTCTCTTTATGTCAAGATAACATGACTTGACATAAAGAAAAAAATGACTTTTAATTAACTACTGTATATCAGTTGAGAGGTACATCTCAAAGAGCTGACATTTCAGTGAAAGATCAGGGTGTTTCAGTGAAACTTGAAGGGAATATTTCCACCATGTCATATGGAAAACATGTTCATCATTTGAAAACATGTATAGGTTTCACTACTCTCTTAAAATTCACAGTTCAGGGTTGCATTTCCTAGGAGCATTAGCTGACTATGGTCACAAGTTTCTATGTTGCCAAGATACAGTATTTCAGCAATTTTATGTTTCCTGAAATCATCACAAAAGTAGCTTTGCAAAGTTGTGTGACTGTAACTACTGCTGTCAACCTGGCTTAGCAATTACTAATCTATATATTTATTTTGAATGTTATTAGTTGAATGGTCATAATATTTTTTAGGACTTGCCCTCTCCTGATTGCCTTTTTAAGGACTTATGCCCTCTCTAAATCTGTACACATTTTGCATATAGTAGACCTACTCCAAACTAGCAGACACGCTCACTAGTATCAAGTTCTGTGTCATGGAGTGCACCTTTACTTCTTTGTCAAGTATTTGATTAGTCACAGATGTTTAATAGTTTTTGTCATGTTTTGCACTAGTATAAATTCTCATTCCCTGTCACTAAGTGTTTAATGCACTTCTAGCAGTGTATCAGAATTAGTAGGGTTTTTTTTAATGAGTTAAGGTATAATAAAAAACTAACCTTAACTATGACATGAGTCATATGAATTCATGTGTGAATGACAACCATCTTGACTACATGTGTCAGACTCATTATGTTACGTATGACAGAGACAGGATGTAATCGCAAGGCGTATTTATTGAAAAACAGCACAAAAGTCAGATATATCCGAAGGATATAGGATATAGGATCACAGGAAACACAGGCGGGCGGACACAAGGCTGATGGAATGGTGACACAGGGACTTCGGTGGACAACAGATGGTGGTGCTCGGTCCCGTGATGATCCCTTGAATCCCGGTGTGTGTGTAATCCTCGTGACGGTGCTCGGTAATCCAATAAGTTCCCTGGCGGACTTACCTGACGATTGTAATCATCAATCAGAGAGTGATCCAGAATGTCTCTAGCAGGAACCCAACTTCTCTCCTCCGGACCGTAACCCTCCCAGTCCACCAGGTACTGAAATCCGCGTCCCCTCCTTCTCGAGTCCAGAATACGACTAACCAAATAAGTAGGTTCCCCATCTACGAGACGCGGCGGGGGAGGAACCGGGACAGGCGGATTAATAGGTGCCCAAAACACGGGTTTGATCTTTGATACATGGAAGGCAGAGTGAATTCTCCTGTACGTAGGAGGAAGTTTGAGGCGGACTGTCACCGGACTAATGATCTTGGTGACAGGAAACGGGCCAATAAATTTGGGAGCAAACTTATTAGAGACGGAGCGGAGAGGAATGTTCTTGGTAGAAAGCCACACTTTTTGACCAACGACGTATACGGGAGGCTTTGACCGGTGGTGATCGGCCTTGGCCTTGGTGCACGCCCCCACTTGGAGAAGAGTCTCATGGGCTCTAGTCCAAGTGTGGTGACACCTCTGGACAAAGGCGTGAGCGGAGGGGACCGCGACTTCGGATTCCGTACTGGCAAAAACTGGTGGCTGGTAACCTAAACTACACTCAAACGGAGTAAGGCCCGTAGCTGACACTGGTAACGAGTTGTGGGCGTACTCCGATGGATCATTAATGATAATAATCTCCGATGGATCATTAATGATCCATCGATGGATCATTAATGACTCAACTGGGACCTCTTAGGTCTGGGAGAAAGTCTCTGTCTGTGTCATGCGAGAGAGATCCCTCCTGCCTGCGGGTGTCGCTGTTAGACAGTGTTTTCTCTACTTCCTGTTGGCCTTCTGTAGCAAATTGTAGCTCCGTGTAGCTGTTTTTATTTTATTTTTTTTCTCTAGAATCTTTATCTTACTATCACTCTCTGTTTTTTAAAGTGTTTTTCACAAGTTCATCAAACAACCGCAGTAAGAATTTTCATCAAGCACGGTGAGTAATGGCTTCTCCTATCATTGTTTCTTGCACCTCTTGCCACGTGTACAGTTTATCTATCTCTGTCGCTGATGAGGGATTCACATGTGATAAATGCAGGGAAATAGTTAGGCTGACAGAGAAGATTTCAGAATTAGAGACACGCATCCAAACTTTAATTGAGGACAGTAAAAATGTTAGGGCTCTAGATACGGCTTTGGATGCGTCTAGCTCAGGGATTCCTGTACATTGTTCGGTTCCGGAAACAGAGCCCCAGCAGCAGGGCAACTGGGTGACGGTGAGGCAGCGTAGTCGTGGGTCAAAACACCGCTCTTCTGTTCCGATCAAAACATTAAACAGGTTCTCCCCACTCAGTGATGCACCCACTGAGAAACCTGATGAAAGTGCTCTAGTTATTGGTGATTCTATTGTACGGAACGTGAATATAGAGACACCAGCCACCATAGTCAAATGTTTACCGGGAGCCAGAGCACCTGACATCTTGGCAAATTTAAAAGTGCTGGCTAATGCTAAACGTAAATACAGTAAGATTGTTATTCATGCCGGCGCTAATGATGTTCGACTTCGCCAGTCGGAGATCACTAAAAATAACATTAAAGAGGTGTGTGAACTTGCAAGCACGATGTCAGACACTGTAATATGCTCTGGTCCCCTCCCTGCTTACCGTGGTGATGAGATGCATAGCAGATTGTCATCACTCAATGGCTGGATGTCTAAGTGGTGCCCACAGAATAACATAGGTTTCATAGACAATTGGACGAGCTTTTGGGGCAGACCTGACCTGTTTAAAAGAGATGGTCTTCATCCCTCCTGGGGTGGCGCCACTCTTCTCTCTAGAAATATGGCAAATAGTCTTAGTGTTTATACATGACTAACTGGGGCCCAGGTCAGGAAGCAGACAGACTGGCTAAACCGACCGTCGGCTAGCTGCCTCCCGTCACAGAGGTCAGTTACTTCTCAGCACATAGAGACTCTTTCACCTAGATATCACACTATAGAGACTGTGTCTGTTCCCCGAACTAGAAAATACAAAAAAACGTCCAAACCAAGTTAAGATTAACAATTTAATTGGTTCAACAAATAAAAAACAGAAGCAATATGGATAAACAAATGATAAAGCTTGGCTTATTGAATATCAGATCCCTTTCTACGAAAACACTTTTTGTAAATAATATGATCACTGATCATAATATAGATGTACTCTGTTTGACAGAAACCTGGCTAAAACCTGATGATTACATTATTTTAAATGAGTCCACCCCCCAAGATTACTGTTATAAACATGAGCCACGTCTAAAAGGCAAAGGTGGAGGTGTTGCTTCAATTTATAACAACGTTTTCAGGATTTCTCAGAGGACAGGCTACAAGTATAACTCGTTTGAAGTAATGGTACTTCATATAACATTATCCAAAGAAACAAATGTTAATGATAAATCCCCTGTTATGTTTGTACTGGCTACTGTATACAGACCACCAGGGCACCATACAGACTTTATTAAAGAGTTTGGTGATTTTACATCCGAGTTAGTTCTGGCTGCAGATAAAGTTTTAATAGTTGGTCATTTTAATATCCATGTTGATAATGAAAACGATGCATTGGGATCAGCATTTATAGACATTCTGAACTCTATTGGTGTTAGACAACACGTTTCAGGACCTACTCATTGTCGAAATCATACTCTAGATTTAATACTGTCACATGGAATTGATGTTGATGGTGTTGAAATTATTCAGCCAAGTGATGATATCTCAGATCATTATTTAGTTCTTTGCAAAATTCATATAGCCAAAATTGTAAATTCTACTTCTTGTTACAAGTATGGAAGAACCATCACTTCTAACACAAAAGACTGCTTTTTAAGTTATCTTCCTGATGTATCCAAATTCCTTAGCATATCCAAAACCTCAGAACAACTTGATGATGTAACAGAAACTATGGACTCTCTCTTTTCTAGCACTTTAAATAAAGTTGCTCCTTTACGCTTAAGGAAGGTTAAGGAAAACAGTTTGACACCATGGTATAATGAGCATACTCGCACCCTAAAGAGAGCAGCCCGAAAAATGGAGCGCAGCTGGAGGAAAACAAAACTAGAGGTATTTCGTATTGCTTGGCGGGAAAGTAACATATCCTACAGAAAAGCATTAAAAACTGCTAGATCCGATTACTTTTCTTCTCTTTTAGAAGAAAACAAACATAACCCCAGGTATTTATTCAATACAGTGGCTAAATTAACGAAAAATAAAGCCTCAACAAGCGTTGACATTTCCCAACACCACAGCAGTAATGAGTTTATGAACTACTTTACTTCTAAAATCGATACTATTAGAGATAAAATTGCAACCATTCAGCCGTCAGCTACAGTATCACATCAGACAGTGCACTATAGACCCCCTGAGGAACAGTTCCACTCATTCTCTACCATAGGAGAGGAAGAATTGTATAAACTTGTTAAATCATCTAAACCAACAACATGTATGTTAGACCCTATACCATCTAAGCTCCTGAAAGAGGTGCTTCCAGAAGTCATAGATCCTCTTCTGACTATTATTAATTCCTCATTGTCATTAGGACATGTCCCCAAAACCTTCAAACTGGCTGTTATTAAGCCTCTCATCAAAAAAACACAACTTGACCCCAAAGAACTAGTTAATTATAGACCAATCTCGAATCTCCCTTTTCTGTCCAAGATACCAGAAAAGGTGGTATCCACACAATTATATTACTTCTTAGAGAAAAATGGTATATGTGAGGATTTCCAGTCAGGATTTAGACCGTATCATAGTACTGAGACTGCTCTTCTTAGAGTTACAAATGATCTGCTCTTATCATCTAATCGTGGGTGTATCTCTCTATTAGTTTTATTGGATCTTAGTGCTGCGTTTGACACAATTGACCACAACATTCTTTTGCATAGACTTGAATACTTTGTTGGCATCAGTGGAAGTGCATTAGCATGGTTTAAATCGTACTTATATGACCGCCATCAGTTCGTAGCAGTGAATGAAGATGTATCCTATCGATCACAAGTGCAGTATGGAGTACCTCAAGGCTCAGTACTAGGGCCGCTACTCTTCACGCTTTATATGTTACCCTTGGGAGATATCATCAGGAAACATGGTGTTAGCTTTCACTGTTATGCTGATGATACTCAGCTCTATATTTCTTCGCAGCCCGGTGAAACACACCAATTTGAAAAACTAATGGATTGCATAGTCGATATAAAAAACTGGATGACGAGTAATTTCTTACTGCTAAATTCTAAAAAACAGAGGTGTTAATTATAGGACCTAAAAACTCTGCTTGTAATAACCTAGAACACTGTCTAAGACTTGATGGTTGCTCTGTCAATTCTTCGTCATCAGTTAGGAACCTAGGTGTGCTACTTGATCGCAATCTTTCCTTAGAAAGCCACGTTTCTAGCATTTGTAAAACTGCATTTTTCCATCTCAAAAATATATCTGAATTACGGCCTATGCTGTCAATGTCAAATGCAGAAATGTTAATCCATGCATTTATGACCTCAAGGTTAGATTATTGTAATGCTTTATTGGGTGGTTGTTCTGCACGCTTAGTAAACAAACTACAGCTAGTCCAAAATGCAGCAGCAAGAGTTCTTACTAGAACCAGGAAGTATGACCATATTAGCCCGGTCCTGTCAACACTGCACTGGCTCCCTATCAAGCATCGCATAGATTTTAAAATATTGCTTATTACTTATAAAGCCCTGAATGGTTTAGCACCTCAGTATTTGAATGAGCTCCTTTTACATTATAATCCTCTACGTCCGCTACGTTCTCAAAACTCAGGCAATTTGATAATACCTAGAATATCAAAATCAACTGCAGGCGGCAGATCCTTTTCCTATTTGGCGCCCAAACTCTGGAATAACCTACCTAACATTGTTCGGGAGGCAGACACACTCTTGCAGTTTAAATCTAGATTAAAGACCCATCTCTTTAACCTGGCATACACATAACATACTAATATGCTTTTATTATCCAAATCCGTTAAAGGATTTTTAGGCTGCATTAATTAGGTAAACCGGAACCGGAAACACTTCCCATAACAACCTATGTACTTGCTACATCATTAGAAGAATGGCATCTACGCTAATATTTGTCTGTTTCTCTCTTGTTCCGAGGTCACCGTGGCCACCAGATCCAGTCTGTGTCCAGATCAGAGGGTCACTGCAGTCACCCGGATCCAGTACGTATCCAGACCAGATGGTGGATCAGCACCTAGAAAGGACCTCTACATCCCTGAAAGACAGCGGAGACCAGGACAACTAGAGCCCCAGATACAGATCCCCTGTAAAGACCTTGTCTCAGAGGAGCACCAGGACAAGACCACAGGAATAATCTACAAAACTCTTGCCAAAATTTGGACACAAATTGGGGACCCCTGTCGGAGACCACGTCCATCGGGAGGCCATGTAAATGAAAGACGTGATCTATGACAACAACCACTGTCTCCTTGGCTGAAGGTAATTTGGGCAAGGTGATAAAATGAGCCGCCTTCGAGAATCGGTCCACGACCGTCAAAATGACAGTCTTGCCCTGGGAGGGCGGGAGGGCGGTAAAAAAATCTAGCGCGATGTGGGACCAGGGTCTCGAAGGGACTGACAGCGGTTGTAGTAACCCATCAGGGGGTCGGTTGGACGTCTTACCAGTGGCACAAACCGAGCAAGCCAAAACAAAACTACGGATATCACGAGCCATTAACGGCCACCAGAATCGTTGCTTAACCAAAAAACTGGTACGATTAACTCCTGGATGACAACCTATACTGGAGCAATGACCCCACTGAATGACTTCAGACCGATACTCCTCAGGCACAAATAACTGGTTCGGTGGGCAATCGGGCGGAGGCGTTACCCCTTCTAAGGCCTTCATGACCTTCGATTCGACCTCCCATCTGAGAGTGGAGACCACTAATGTCTCGGGTAAAATACACTCGGGAGTGGACGGACGTTTAGAAATGGTCAAAAATACGAGATAAAGAATCGGGTTTGATGTTCTTGGAACCCGGGCGGTACGAAAGAGAAAAGTCAAAATGACCGAAAAAAAAGTGCCCACCGAGCCTGCCTAGAGTTGAGTCTTTTAGCAGTTCTAATGTATTCTAGGTTCTTGTGATCGGTCCAAACGATAAAAGGTACCCCTGACCCTTCTAACCAGTGCCGCCATTCCTCCAGTGCTAACTTGACTGCCAACAACTCTCTGTTACCAATGTCATAATTACGTTCGGCAGGTGATAAATGATGAGAAAAAAACGTGCAAGGGTGAATCTTATCGTCTGTGGCAGAACGTTGGGAAAGTACTGCTCTTACCCCCACCTCTGACGCGTCGACCTCCACCACGAACTGACGTGATGGATCAGGGGCAACGAGGATGGGAGCCGAAACGAAGCGGCTCTTAAGTTTGGCAAATACAGCCTCCGCTGTATCGGACCACCTGAACGTCGTTCTGGGGGAGGTCAAAGCGGTCAGAGGAGCGACTAGTTGGCTGAAGTTAAGAATAAAACATCGATAAAAATTGGCGAATCCCAGAAACCTCTGTGGGGCCTTACGGGAATCTGGACTTGGCCAATCTATCACAGCCTTAACCTTGTCAGGATCCATACGCACTCCCTCAGACGAGACGATGTACCCTAAAAAGGGGACGGACTGTGCATGAAAAACGCGTTTCTCCGCCTTGACAAAAAGCCCATTCTCTAGCAACCTCTGAAGCACTCGTCTGTAGTGCTGAACGTATTCCTGGAGAGAAGAGGAAAATATCAATATGTCATACAGGTAAACATATATGAATTGATCAACCATATCTCTCAGCACGTCATTGACGAGTGCTTGGAAGACCGCGGGCGAGTTGGATAGCCCGAAGGGCATAACCAACTATCCAAAGTGCCCTCTGGGGGTATTAAATGCGGTCTTCCATTCATCTCCCTTCCTTATGCGAACCAAATGATAAGCGTTACGTAAATCCAATTTTGTGAAGATGGATGCTCCCTGCAATCGTTCGAAAGCTGAAGACATCAACGGCAAAGGATAAGTATTCTTTACCGTGATGTTGTTCTACCCTCGATAACCAATGCATGGTCGCAGAGACCCATCCTTCTTCCCCACAAAAAAGAACCCCGCCCCCGCTGGAGATGAGGAAGGTCTAATGAATTTGGATGTTAGAGAATCAGAAATATATTTCTCCATAGCCTCCCTCTCTGGAACAGAAAGTGAATATAACTTGCCCTTAGGCGGAGACCCACCTGGTACTAAGTCTATGGCACAGTCATAGGGACGATGTGGAGGAAGAGAAGCAGCACGAGACTTACTGAACACTTCTCTCAGGTCCTGGTACTCTTCGGGCACGTTAGATAAATTCACCGCCTCCTCCTGGAAAACAGACACAGGTACAGACGAACACACAGACACTAGACATGACTCATGACACTTATTACTCCACATAGAGATAGAATTGTGCCTCCAATTGACTCTGGGATTGTGTTGTGTGAACCAAGGATGACCAAGTACGATGGGTGCCTGAGGTGAGTTCATGAGGAGGAATGTTATTGTCTCAGTGTGGTTGCCAGACGTGATGAGAGTGATGGGTTCAGTAGCATGTGTAATGTTGGGAAGCTGTTGTCCATTGAGAGCATTGACAGAAATCTTGTACGTGAGGGGGGTGGTAGGAATGTGGAGGTGGTGAGCCAGTTCTAAATCCATAAAATTACCTTCTGCCCCTGAATCCAATAAGGCCTGGGTGTCATGAGTGTTGATTGCCCACCTTAGTCTTACCGGAAGGAGAGTAGATGATGATGGTGAGGATGAGGTCTTCTCGGTGGAGATCCCACCCGATAGTAGCCTCATAGTTACTACCGGGCTTGATCTTTTAACGGGCGTGAGTGGATGAAGTGGCCTGCCCTCCTGCAGTAAAGGCACAGTCCTAGGGATCTCCACCGTTCCTTCTCCTCCCGGGAAAGCCGAGCTCTACCCAAAGTGCTAATTCGATAAGTCCATTGAGGCTAGTGGGAAGGTCCAGCATATAAATTTCCCCCTGAATACGGTCAGCCAACCCATGCAGGAATCTGTCCCACTACGCCTCCTCGTTCCATCGGCACTCTGCAGCCAGGGTGCGGAACTGGATGGAATACTCTGACACTGAACCGTGACCTTGGCGAAGATCGGCGAGTACCCGCCACCGCCCGATCGAAAACCCTCCTCATCTCTTCAGAGAGGGCCTGGAACGAGGCGCAGCATGGGTCTTGATTCTCCCACACCGTTCCCCAGAGAGCCGCCCTGCCGGAAAGTAGCGTCAGCACAAACGCTACCTTGGATCGCTCTTGGTTGAACGTCTGAGGCTGTAATGCAAAGTGCATAGAACATCGGGTCAGAAAGGCTCTGCAAAACTCTGGTTCACCTGAATAACCTTCTGGTGTCGGCAGTCTCGGTTCTCGCCGCGGCTGCGGCTCTGGAAGAGGGGGTGGAGTCGGCGGTGTGTGGGGCGCAGTGGAGAATCGCAGCTGTTGTATCTGCTGGGTGAGCTCGGACACCTGCGTCACAAGCGCTTGGACCGCCCTCCCTGTGAATGAGATGTTCTCCTCCTGGGTGTCCATTCTAGCGATGCTTCGAGCCGCAAACTCGTCCCACGTGGAAGCGCCTGCTACATCCATAATGGTCAGATCGTTCTGTTACGTATGACAGAGACAGGATGTAATCGCAAGGCGTATTTATTGACAAACAGCACAAGAGTCAGATATATCCGAAGGATCACAGGAAACACAGGCGGGCGGACACAAGGCTGATGGAATGGTGACGCAGGGACTTCAGTGGACAACAGATGGTGGTGCTCGGTCCCGTGATGATCCCTTGAATCCCGGTGTGTGTGTAATCCTCAGTCTTTGGAAAGAAGAAACTTTGGGCTTTACTCAAAAAGTTACAAAGTTATAGACACTGAAGTGCATTGAAAAAAAAACAATTGTACCACACTGATTTTTTTTTTAATATAAAAATATATGAAATCAATCCTGGAGCAATCCAGAAAAGTAATGGGCTGAAAGACACATGCCTCATTTCAAATATGAAGAAGATACCATGAGCCCTGCCTGCCTCAAATTCAGGCCCCATGACTCCAAGATCATCCAATACCTAGTCCTTGTCTCCGTTCAGAGAACAGGTGATAGCTCTTTTAGCGTTTCCTCCTTTGGAGCAGGACCAATAGCTAAATCTACTCTGCCCCATCAGGGCATTGAGAAAATACATTAAAAGTCCACTCAATAAGAGGCATTGCCTCTTCCTGGGCTTTTTCTAGCGGTGTTACAATTTCAGAAATTTGTGCGGTGGCCGGCTGGGCCTCAGAGTCCACATTTACTCAATTTTATAATCTGGATGTCCTGGCTTTACAGGCTCAGGTCCTTTCTGCTTAAATGGACTTACTCTAGCAAAACCAGGTCTAAATCAGGTGTTTTGCCTTCTCTGTATGCTCTTGGCCCCCACTTGCTTCAGAGGTGCTGTGTCTGAAATCGTTCACTTGTTCACTAATCCCTATATAGTGTATGGCAGTTGAGTTCACTATATCAGGAAGGAGTGAACAAATAAGTGAACGGATTCGGACACTGACATATCCACTGCGCGTGACACTTGGAGCTGTTGAATAAGCATTGCCATATATACTTTTATATTATATGTACCTAATTTAAGAAAATAATATTAATAGCAATAATATACTCAGTAAATTAAAAACTCACTAAAATAAAATACTCAAAATTACTTTATATTGCAATTATACATGCCTCCGCATTAGCTGTGGTTTCATCATCGATGGTATATAGTTTTAAAAAATTGCAACGCTTTTATGTTTATAATCATTAAATGCTATTAAAATACTGAGATCAAAAATAAACAGAAACACATTTTCATAATTATGTATTCATTATTTTTAGCAACTTGACACTTGCTCAAGCAGCATTTTGAGCTCAGATAAGTTGGTTGTAGCGCGCCCTCAGGCGACTGTTAATTTACATCAGAATGCATACACTACTGTGATTAATGAACATTTTTTAATTATCCACCAAATTATCATCATTTTTGTAAGTTAACAATGATGCCACATTATTTTAATATAATGTATGTAAAAAACGTTAAAGCAGAAATAAAGATGTAAACGTCATATCTCATTCAAACTCACTCGCTCCCACTCTCGCTTCCAGCTCGATGCTAATCCGCATTGGATTGTGGGAAATAGTACTTCAGCAAGTGTACATCAGTTTTACACTCAAAATCAGAAATGAATTGTGGGCAAAAAGTAGTGGACGAATGTAGGGAATGATGTCGTTCACTCAGAATTCGGACAGCACTACAAAATCGTGGACACCCGATATAGTGCACTATTGTCACGGCTTATGCTGCTGGAGGGAACACGGAGCCGAGGGATAAACGAAACAAGGATTTATTAAATAAAACATAAACAAGGTAAGTCGTAAATAACAGGTGGCAAGAGGCAAGTGGCAAGTAACAGGTGACAAGTAGACAAGTTGACATTTAGACGAGTAGACCCGACCAAACAGAACTGAAAGGACAAGGCTTTTATAGAAGGGATAATTGGGGAAACACAGGTGGATGGCATGACTAAATTAACAGGGACATGGAACACATGGGGAAATGACTAGACACACCTGGGAACTAATCAAAACCACACACGGAAGACAGAAACTGGGTCACAGGGGAAAAAACACACAAAATAAGTCCAGGTGTGTGACAGTACTCCCCCCTCCCGGTAGGTGCGTCCTCGCACCGTAGAAACAACAAAGGGAGGCGTGGGTGGGAACTTGGGAGGAGGTTCCGGTGGAGGACAGCCTCCCAGGAGGGGGCCAGCAGACAGGGACCACAGAGGAAGAAGCCAGGGAGGAGATGACGGAGGGAGGAGCCAGGGAGGAGACAGGAAGGATGTGAAGCAGGAGGTACCCAGCAGGACCCAGGCCACAGCCATAACGGCCCAAGGTGGGGCCGACGGTGGAAGGAGCCATGGAGGAGGAATGGTCACTGACTCCAGGGACTCGACCCACGGCAACGGAGCAAGTGGAGGAGGAGCCCGAGGCGGAGACGGAGAGCCGAAGAGCCAGGGTGACGGGGAGGAGCCGGAGGTCCTAGGCGGAACAGATGGCTCTGGTGACTGACGCGGCGATGTGGATCCGGAAGGCCGCGGTGAGGCCAGAGTGACCGAGGACTGAGGTGTAGCCGAGGGGATGAAGGAGCCTGACGGAGCCGGAGGGACGGAGGGATGAGGCGAAGCCGGAGGAGTGGAGTCCCGAGGCATAGGATGGCGGTCCCGCTGAGCTCGCACCACAATGATGGTAGGCTGAGGGCGAGCAGAGGGGCAGCCAGACGACAGCGGAGGAGGAGGCAGGAGTGGGTGGGAGGGTGGCAATTTTGGAGGAGCAGGCATTGGAGTAAACTCTGGGGCTGGAGCCCTTCCTGGGCTTAACGGAGGATCAGGAGCCCGTCCTGGGCTTAACGGAGGATCAGGAGCCCGTCCTGGGCTTAACGGGGGTTCAGGAGCCCGTCCTGGGCTTAACGGGGGTTCAGGAGCTCGTCCTCGGCTTAACGGGGGATCAGGAGCCCGTCCTGGGCTTAACGGAAGATCAGGAGCCCTTCCTGGGCTTAACGGGGGTTCAGGAGCCCGTCCTGGGCTTAACGGGGGTTCAGGAGCCCGTCCTGGGCTTAAAGGAGGATCAGGAGCCCGTCCTGGGCTTAACGGGGGAACAGGAGCCCGTCCTGGGCTTAACGGGGAATCAGGAGCCCTTCCTGGGCTTAACAGAGGATCAGGAGCCCGTCCTGGGCTTACAGGAGGATCAGGAGCCCGTCCTTAACGGGGGAACAGGAGCCCGTCCTGGGCTTAACGGGGAATCAGGAGCCCTTCCTGGGCTTAACAGAGGATCAGGAGCCCGTCCTGGGCTTACAGGAGGATCAGGAGCCCGTCCTGGGCTTAACGGGGAATCAGGAGCCCTTCCTGGGCTTAACAGAGGATCAGGAGCCCGTCCTGGGCTTACAGGAGGATCAGGAGCCCGTCCTGGGCTTAACGGGGAATCAGGAGCCCTTCCTGGGCTTAACAGAGGATCAGGAGCCCGTCCTGGGCTTACAGGAGGATCAGGAGCCCGTCCTGGGCTTACAGGAGGATCAGGAGCCCGTCCTGGGCTTAACGGAAGATCAGGAGCCCTTCCTGGGCTTAACAGAGGATCAGGAGCCCGTCCTGGGCTTACAGGAGGATCAGGAGCCCGTCCTGGGCTTAACGGAAGATCAGGAGTCCTTCCTGGGCTTAACAGAGGATCTGGCATAGGTGAATCGGAAACCCCCTCATTTTGACCCATTTGGCGCTCCACATTCTGCTCCCTCGTGGTGGGCAGTGTCGCCGGCTCTCGCACCTGGTCTGACGGGTTGCTCTCTGGCTCTCCGTCATCGGTGGGCTCGGGCTTATGCCTCGTACCGTGGGGAGATTGTAGGCTGGGCTCTGGGTCCAGAGTGGACCTGGCGAGATCCTCCATTGGGCCAACCGTGAGAGGTGACCCATTTCTCACCAGATTCCGGCGAAATCCTCCCGAGGACCATCTTCGGGCGACAACGCTCTGCACCTGGAGTTCAGGCTGGCGTGATAAAAGGTGCAGAGCGCGTGGTCCGGGTAGCTGGTGGCATTAGCTATCCAGAGAAACCGTCTGGTATGGTCCTCGAGAGACAGTCCCTCCTGCTCCAGCAGGAGGAGGAGGTATTCGGGGCGATAGAGGGGATCCATGAAACACTACGGAAAGAAAAAAGACTGTGAAAAAAAACGGAAAACAAAACGGAGGGAAAACACGCAGTTTTTAACTTTTTCAGGTCGGGTCTTCTGTCACGGCTTATGCTGCTGGAGGGAACACGGAGCCGAGGGATAAACGAAACAAGGATTTATTAAATAAAACATAAACAAGGTAAGTCGTAAATAACAGGTGGCAAGAGGCAAGTGGCAAGTGGCAAGTAACAGGTGACAAGTAGACAAGTTGACATTTAGACGAGTAGACCCGACCAAACAGAACTGAAAGGACAAGGCTTTTATAGAAGGGATAATTGGGGAAACACAGGTGGATGGCATGACTAAATTAACAGGGACATGGAACACATGGGGAAATGACTAGACACACCTGGGAACTAATCAAAACCACACACGGAAGACAGAAACTGGGTCACAGGGGAAAAAACACACAAAATAAGTCCAGGTGTGTGACAACTATAAAGTGTCGCCATAGGCTCGTGCAGCTCCACTTTTAATACACTGAACTGAGGTTATGTTAGTAATCGAGTACGTTTCCCAAAGTGTCTTAGCAGACGCAGTACTTGTTCCCGTATCTCAAGGAACCGAGGTTACGTTAGTAACCATGTACTTTTCCGATTATTCCTTTGTCGTGCGCTTGTATAGCACAGAACCAGGACAAGTTAAGGTAAGCTCTTGATTAGTACATGCTTTAATTTATTATTAGTTCATACTAATATAATATTAATTTCAGTATTAGTACATTATTATCAATGTACTGTTATTGTAAAGTGTTACAGATATTTCGTAATTTTATTAAGTACTGTGATTTAACTGTGTTGTTTTAGTAGACTGTTGTGTGCTGAGGCTTAAACTAAATGGACATAATGAAAATGGTCTGTGGTTTAAACGCCACAGCATACCTGAATAATGTTGCTGACATACAAACAGTTGGCGGTTGCCACTGACTTCCATAGTATTTTTTTTCCTACTACGGAAGTCAATGGCAACCACCAACTGTTTGATTTTTGAAATATCTTCTTTTATGTTCAACATAAGAAAGAAACTCATACAGGTTTGGAACGACATGAGGGTAAGTAGATGATGACAGAATTTTCATTTTTGGGTGTACTATCCCTTTAAACTGTAAGGAAGAGGTAGGCCGAGAGGACTCCATTTGCTGGTCTCTATTAAAGGAACTGAGCATATAAACCAAACTGTAATAAAAAATCATAGTCAGGTTACAAGCTTTGTTTTGAAACACAGGCATGTCCAATGGGAAACAAATCCAAACAATAATCCAAAAGCATGAGTCTAGGAAATAAAAGCAAAGGCCATAACAGTATCAACAATGGCATGGAAGAAACGCTTGGTAAGGCAGTGGAAAAGGTAATTCTCTGTAACATGGCAAAGGTGGAAGTTACAAGACAGAAACTGATGTGCCAAGAAAAGGAAGTGACAGATTTCAATATTCAAGTGAGTCTGATGATAAATACAGTCAGTTTATAGTGTGTCTATACTTGATTCTAAGATTCATATTCAGAAAGTCAATCCTGTATCTATAAACCCTGTTGATTTTCTGAAGGAATAATTATGTCACCAAACTTCAATGTGTTTTGTTTGTGCATGTACAAGATCTGCAAAGTTACAAAGTCTCCCACAAAAGGAATTTTTCTATGTAAAAGGGAAGGCTGATCTAGACCAGCCAAAAACGACTCGATTGAATTCTCCCTCACATATCTACTTCACTATGTGGAAATATTTGCATAATACCACCCAAAAAGATAAGCAAAGAAAGAAGGCTTGGTTTCAGGTTTCGCAGTAGTGTTGTTGCCACCATGTTGTGGAGACACTTTGTGTTTCTATGCGAAAGCAAAAGCACTTTTTTGGCCTTCTGAAAGTGTACAAAATTATGAGTCATTGGTAACATTTATTTACAACACTGTCCCAGAACAGTACAACCCAAATAATCAAGTGTGTGCCGCACATTTTACGGAGGAAAGTTTCCTGAACCTGGCAGAGTACAAGGCTGGCTGTGCAGAAAGGCTGTTCTTTAAAAAATTTAGTAATTCCAGCTTTGCTAATAAAATCTGGCACTTCTGGATTAGAGCCCGTAAGTATGTTTTATTATTTGCTATTGAATTTTCAAATGCAGCGTTTGGTAAAGTGTAGAGTAACACATATTGTTTTGTTTGTCATTCTTACAAACACAAGTGCAGACAAAGATGGATTCATGTTTACAAATGTAGTATCCTCTCTTCTCTACTAATAAATGGTGGAAAAAAGATGACAAACATGATTCACCACATGTTCTGCGTCACACTGGATGCTCAAGTAGAGCGGAAGCAGAACACGCCTGTTGTGATATAATAAAACTTATGATATTATAAACTGTTATAACAATTATATAACAATATAACAATATAACAACTGTGTTAACAATTTTCTAGTTAATCAAATTTTCTAATAATCTGTGTTGTTTGAGCTGTAAAATTAACATTTGTCTACAACTGTTTAGGCGTTATGTTGTCATTGCATTGCCTTGTCATTGCTTATGTCTGGCCTCATTCACTTTCATTTTAAGTGCCTTACTGTAACCCTGAATTGTGTGTTTTTGTGTGTTTTAATCTAGTCTTAATAATTAAGATTAAATGAATAAAATTATAAGATTCTTATGAATTTATTTTTTATCATTTCATAATTGTAATACAGTGATTCATGAAAGCAGTCGAGATTTCATTAATGTGACATGGTTAAGATTTATTTTAGTTAATAATTTTTAGTGTGATTAAGGCATCTTGTGCATTTAAAACATAATTAACAAGTACTGTATGATTGTATAGAACATGCCAAATGTTCTACTTCTACTTTTCTTTTTTTTTCTTTTTGTCAGAGAAGGTGAAATAAACAACTCCAAGAGTCACTGTCATACATCATTGTGGAGATAATTTCCAGAATCACTTGGTTTCTAAAACAACAATAAAACTTTTTCTTCTATAAACCTTTGCTATGTTACATGGAGATTATCAGCAATAACTGTCATATTCAGAATAACTGGATGAGTTGTGTAAAGACAGTAGTCCTGTAACATTCTCTCTCAAAGTATTTATAAGGCTTGGTGCACCATCTCTATAGAGGAGCCGATTCTCAGCAATATTTAATACTGCCTTTATCACATCTTGCATGACCTCCACCACAGGCTGCCAGTTGATAAAACGTTGTGTTTGCTCCTCCAGTACATCGACATTTCCACTAAGAACACCCAGAAGGTGCACAGCTCTCCTCACCATGTTTTGAACATTTTCTGTGTCATTTAGATTCTTTTGAACCTCTTCAACCTTCCACTCAATTCTCCTTAGAGCCTCATTGGTCTGCTCAATTTCATTGTGTGTCCTAGAGATTATTCCTCATAATGAGAGACTTTTTCATTGCAGTTCCTTACTTGAGACTCAAAGTTTTGTTTTTCCCATTCAGCAGCCCTCAAGGAATTTAAAGCTTCTTCAAATCCCTGCTGTCCCTCACTTATCATGATCGGACCTAGAGACAAACAGAAACCTCTTGAATGCACATCAGTCTCCAATTTCCAATTCACAAATTTCCAGTTGTGAAATTTTTTACCAGCAATCCATCCCAAAATTGGTATTGCACACAGTATCGCTCCTGTAGTTGCAACATCATTGGATGTGTTCATCCTGTCTTGATGTACTCTTATGGCATGATTTGCTGATTCTATCTTTCAGCCTCTTCCAAAGCCCCTATGGAATGCCTCAATGATTCCACAGCAGACGACTTCTTAATGTATAAATTATCCAAAGCCAGATTTTTCTCTTTTTTCTGTTGCTCAACATTTTGTTTCTCTCTTATAAGTTGGCACATGCTTTCATCCAGATCTTCCAGTTTTCCTTGAATCATTTTCTCAGATGTTTTCAAGCACTGCTCAGCATGCGTGATATTTTTCCTAATTTGGTTGTAATTGGAGCATGTGTCAGTAATGGGACTGATATGTGCTTCCTTGAGGGACTAGCAAATGTTAAAGATAGAGATAATTCCCTCATTGAGAGATGTAGAAACTGCCTCCATAGACTGCACATCCTTCACAACTCTTAAGGGAAAGCAAAAATATTGAAGTTAAGTAAAAACAAATTTTAATGGCATATGTGCAGCACAATTGCTGTCATCTTGCAATTACAGACATATTAAAAATGCTATTTATATACACTATAAATATATTATATATCACATATGTATCTTACTTGTATATGTGGAACCTGCTCCTTCTCATTTTTCCTTGTCACACACAAACACAAAAGGAAGTGTCAATAAATATTTTGAAAAGGAGAGTTATTTGAGGGTCCTAGATTTTACTTTTCTAATCATAATTTTCAAAAGACTATTGATCAAATGATCCAAAATGCAATTGTCTTACCCTGTTCAAAAGTGACAGAGATTTTGTCAAGTCTCAAGATCTGTTAACGCTGAATGTTAAAATGAATCAATGCTTCAGTTTTTATATTTTTACAAATGATCCCACCCCAAACCATTTTTTGTGTGTGTGTAAAGCCACTCCCCTCCTACTCGGAAACTAATTCGTCAGCTCATCATGTCTCCTATGCCCACAAGGGGACAGATTTTTTTGGTTACAGTCATGTTATTATAGGTAATTTGCATGGAAAACAAAGCTATTCACTGTTTATTTTTATCATGTTTATATATGCTATATGTGACTGGTGTACACTTTACTTGACAATGGTTTGATCAAAAAGCAGCTTTCCCCACTACGTCATTTTTGCACAATATCAATCATAGCAGGACTACTCTGCCATTTATGCCCTCCATTATTTGGCTTATATATATTTGATTCATCTTGGGTCATACTCTGGGTTTCTAAAACACTTTAGTGTTTTAGAGTATAGGCTACTCACACTGCACTGCTTAGAAAGTGGGCTCGGTACAAGTCAACGGTGTCTAGTACAATTTATTTGATTTTTTTGCACTAAAAGGAGTGATATGAAATTTATGGGTGTGTTTTTCAATCAGAAGGATGCATCCTAGTAGGGCTGCATATCTCGGCTGCAATGTCATCAAGCTCCACTGAAGGATGTCTCAATGTGAAGGATCCCTATTAGGCAGTCTTCATTTTGTGTCCTTCATTTGACCTATTTTAAGGGATGCATCAGGTTATCTTTCACATTAATTCTATCACCCACAGTCCTCTGCACACATTCCAATTCATGAAAAACAATTAGTGGAGAATTAATTGGCACCAAGTTAAATTTCATTATGATTTTTTTTTTTTTTTTTTTTTTTTTATTAAGAAGTGAAAATGATTTTAGAGTTTTGTAGTTAATTACATAATGCTAACATGTTCACAATTTAAACTTTGTCCCCGTTTTAAAGCCCTGTCCCCCTTAGTTACTGTTGCGAACTTGGACAAACAAACAGAATTCTTGTCTTCCTGTGATGAAATAACAAGTGGATGCAAGGTGCAAGTAAATAAGGTTTAATAAATGAAAGTCAGAATAAAGACACAGGTCGGGGACAAACAATCAGGTGGTGGTTGAAGCAGGGACGAGATGGCGATCCGGTGGAGGTGCGGTGAAGAGCGTGTATAGAAACCCAGGAACCGTCAAACATCCAGACGACACGAGGAACTGACAAAATCCAGACGACACGAAGAACTGATGAAATCCAGACGACACGAAGAACTGATGAAATCCAGACGGAGAACTGGGCTGACGAGACACGAGAACAGGACGCACACCAAGGAACAACCACAACGATCTGACAACATGAGAGGGAAATTACTGGCATATACCACACCCACACAATTACACTCACGCAGACACCTCAGTGTGAGACAGCTGATTCATGAACCGTGACACTTCCAATGACAGCTGTCAGTGAAATCCTTCTTCCGAGGTGTTTCTGATAAATTTGGGACATGGATGAACCTTCAAGTGGGACTTAAATATGCCATGGAGAGATATATATAAAAGATATTAAAATAAATCCTATGTAAAAATACAGATCACAATGCAAACGTGAGGATTATGTTACAATCGCCACGATTGCAATGACAACATCCCAGATCAATACCGTTCATATACTGCAGAGTAAGATTAAATGAATTTACATTTAACCAGATTAATATGGAGAGGTACTCTCATATAGACCTTTGTTTATGTGCTTTTGACTTTCATTGCACGGTACATGACGTGAGAACAGTTCGCTGTGTAGGTTTGTACGTTAGCATATACTCACTAAGTTTAACACAAATGTTAGCCGGTTTTATTCAGATACCTTGCTGAAGGACAAAATGACATTAACATTCTGCTTGAGCAGACTGAGAGTATGTCAACCAGAAAATTAATGTTTTTGTCTTAGTTCATTTTTTTAATTTTTTATTTTATTGACTTACAGACAGCAAAAATATTTTTATAGATGTTGGTGCTGAATATGCATTTGAATTTATTTTCTAATTTTATAGGCCCCCCAGAAAGAGATCGGGATGGTCTCCCTCCCTATTGGCCCCCTTCAAATTTTCAGTTCAATAACCTGGCCCTCAAAATTAAACTAATTGAATAGCCCTGGGCTATACACTATTAATTCACTTCATAAAGTGAAGTACAATACAGTTTGGGAAATGTGTTAACATTATTAGACAACAATAGCAGCGTGTTTGTTTATTTAATTCGTATTTAAAGGATAGTTCACCCAATAATGAATATTCTGTCATTATAGGGCACCACTGACTTCTGTAGTATGGGAGGGGGGGGGGGGGGGGGGGGGTAGGCTACTATGGAAATAAATTTTGCAGCAGAACTTATTGGTTATAAGCATTCTTCAAAATATCTTATTGTGTTCAGCAGAACAAATACATTGTACAGGTTGGGAACAACTTGGTGAGTAAATAATGAAAAAAAATTCTGGGTGAACTATTACTTTACATTTCTATTTTCTAACAGTACTACATAAAAACTAAATCATCAACTACCACATGCTATTTCATTGGTTTCAAAAGTGGCAGTTACCTTTTTGATATGGCTTTGCTTGGTATTACAGTTTTTCTCCATTGGTTTGGCTCATTTCTTGAAACAGAAATTACATTCTCAAAACAACATGGACAAACCTCCAAACCACTTGGCAATTGTTCACAACAGAATGGAATTTCTCATTAATTTCATCAAATTGCAAATGTCTTAGTACATGTCTCAATGTCTCAGTACATCTTTGCAAATGATTAAGTACAGGTAGCCTACATTTAGCACAATTTCCAAGTGAATAGATCTTGTTGATCTAAACTGATTGTTGATTCTCAGTCTAATGGTTGTTCGCTCCAAAATGAGTCGGCATTATTTCATTGTGTAAGTCATCACATGCACAATAGTCTGTTCAATTGTCAAAATTAGTCAAGAACATAATACCATGAATACGATATATGAATCCCTTGGAACATTTGATAAATTTATTACAGCAATTGACAGTCAGGTGAAACTAGAACTTGACTAACGAAGGAGGAGTTTCACACATCTCAGATGACCAATCAAACAGTATGTTTAGTTACCTGACAGGTGCTGTCCATGACTCTGAATGCTGCCAAAAATTTATGTAAAGAGCTTGACCATGCAGGACCAGTACAATGTCTGAACATGGAGGCACCTGGCCAAGTGTATGTCTAGGATTGGACGACAGGAGGTGGAGAGTGTATGAGCATCGGGCTCAAGATCAGAGGTCCCTGCTCCATGCAATGGATGCTGCGTGTGAGGATATTACAGGAGATCAGTATAGGGGATGGTTGCGACATGCACGCCGTTTCTTCCCTCGTTGCATCGCAAGGGAGAATATATGCTGTGATGTGGATGAGAATCTGTGGCCAGACAGACAGCAGCGTGTGGATGGCCAGCAGGGTGAGGAAGGTGGCCAGGAGAGGGAGGGTGAGGACAGTGACCAGTGAAGAACTGTTAGTTGTGAAACTCAAGCATTATTTACAGCACTGTAGGCTGCATATCATTTTCATTGTTTTTTTGTTTGTGTTTATATTATAAAGTATATTATGCTGTATACATTTTCTTTTTACTCTGATGTATGAAAGTTACTTTATGTGTGTGAATGATAATGGTTACAATTTCCTTGGCAGTATGAGTGCAATGTGTTCTGTTAAACCTAAGAGGCTACTCTTACCCTAAAATTCTTTTACTTTTTTTCATTTTTATACAAAATTGTATTCTGTTAGCTATACAAAAACAGTACAGTAACCATTGTCAATAAAGGACTGAGCTAAGACTGAAAGGTGGACATGAGCATGGCTGGACTGGCCATTGGGCATACCAGGCATTTGCCCGGTGGGCCGACGTGCTTTTTGGTCCGATATATCTCATACTCATACTTTTTTTTTTTTTTTTTTTTACGGCCCATAAAATTTGTACATCGGCGGCCTATTCGTTTTGTTTTGTTTTGCTTAATTCGCGGCGCTGGGTTTGTGCCGGTGTAATGCATTGGTCAAAGTCAGTGTTAGTTTTTTTTCTGACAGACCAGCCCATGAAACACGTAGATCAGCGGCCCATTGGCTCTTTTCTTGATTGACACTGGGCTGGCCCAATCACAACTTTAAACGAGTGAGCGAGCGGCAGCAGTGTCAGTGTGTATCTGTAAAAAAAGATTGAGAAAAAAAAACGCAAAGAATGTGCAGATAAATAGCGTGAAAAAATAGAACCAGGCCCTTAAAGCAGACACTGTAAACTGTGTCAAAATATATGTTTTCTGACCTTCAGCTCCTGGGGCATATGATGATAGTGAGGACGGAGGATCAGGAGAGAGATGAGAAAGTGTAGAGCCTGCGGTAAGCATAACTACTTTCAAAACACTTAGGCCATGTCATGAGTGTAGATTATTTCCACATCTGCATAGTTGACGATTACCGCAATTCACTAGAAATTTAATAAGAGGCATTTGTAAACCATGTTTTCTGCCAAAATAAAAGCTTGATGCAGTTTGCGTCAAAATAAAAGATCATGTGCTTATCTCTTTCAAGTATAGAAATTGGTACAACTAATTAAGAAAGTTTCCTTTATTTTTTTGTGCATTTGTTTTACAAACAATGGCTATTACTGTCATTGGATTAATATTATAACTATTTATAGGTGTAATGTAAATAGACACTGTAACTAAAAGAGGTTTGAATTTTTCTTTGTTTAATTTGCACACTGAATATGGGTTGGAGCTTTTATTTTGAACTCTCAAAGTGCACCAGATTAATGAATTTAACATTAAAGTGCACAAAATTTTTCCGACCGAGGACACACCACCATAATTTTAACAAGAATCCTGTAAGAAACACTGATATTGCTATGCCAGAGCCACTTATAGGTTGTTTTAGGATTCATCGCTGTGGAGTATAGTTCAACTGTATTAAAGTTTTTCTCGATTGGTTTGGCTCATTTCTTGAAACCGAGATGACATTCTCAAAATAACATGGACAAATCTCCAAACCACCTTGCAATTGTTCACAACAGAATGTCATTTTTCATTGGTTTTATCAAATTGCAAATGCTTTAGTACATGTCTCAAGTGACTCTGTGCTTTTTCAAATTATTATGTACAAGTAGCTACAGTTAGCACAATGAGCCCACATTTAGCACATTTTCCAAATAAATAGATCTTGCTGATCTAAACTGATTAGTTGATTTTTCAGTGAAATGGTTACTCTCTCCAAAACATATCAGCATGGTTTCATTGTGTAAGTCATCATATGCACAATTGTCTGTTCAACTGTCAAAATTAGTCAAAGATATAATACCATGAAAGAATTCCTTGGAACATTTGATAAATTTATGACAGTACTTGACAATCAATCAGGTGAAATTAGAACTAACGAAGGAGCAGTTTCCCACATCTCAGATGACCAATCAAACAGTTTGTTTAGTTACCTGACAGGTGTTGTCTATGATTATGACTGCTGCCAAAAGTATATAGACAGAGCTTGGCCCGGGGCCAGTTTCATTTGCAGTGTGAACATGGAAGCGCCTCGCCAAGTACAACAGAAACTTCCAGCTCGAGGAGGAAGAGGAGGAAGAAGAGGAAGAGGAGGAGTGAGAATGCGTGGAGGAATAGGGGGAAGAGGCCGAGGAGCACGGAGGCACCATGATGTCCCAGATGAAATCTGGGCCACCCTTATTGACCACGTTATAAACCATCGCCTCACAATGGCAGAGGCAGGTCGCCGAGTGCAGCCTAATGTGCCTCGGTCTACAGTCTCCTCCATCATCCAAACCTTTCGCAGGGAAAACAGGTACAGAACTATTCTATTGAACTATTCAGTGTTGGTGTGTGTGTAGGCCTAGAGTACTGTAATATCTTCATGTGATGTTATATGATACTATAAAAATGACAAAGAAAAAAAAATGGAGAAAATACTGTGAATAGTATTCCAGTCACTGTGCAGTGCATCACACTTTTAGTACCATAAAACAGCAGTACAATTACATTGGTAACTCATTTTGTAACAAATTTACAGTGTTGACCTTTGACTTGTATGTCTAGGATTGGACGACAGCCTCAAGTGGGTGGCAGAAGAAAACTTCTAAATGAACAACAAGAACGAGAAATCTGCAACATGGTCATTGCAAATAATGCCATCACACTGAGACAGATTCGTAATGCAATCCTTCTAGACAATGTAATGTTCCAAAATATAAACTCTATCAGCATCTCCACAATAGACCAGGTATTGAAGAAACATCAGATGACCATGAAACCGATTTACAGGGTACCATTTGAGAGAAACTCTGACAGAGTGAAAGAGCTGCGGTACCAGTATGTGCATGCAAGTCAACTACTGGTTGTCTATCATTGTAACACTATTACAGTAAGACATGGTTACCACTTTGTTTTTGTTTTGCTTTATCCTTTTTACCTTCAGAATCCAGCTTTGTGTGACTAGAGCATTTTGCCTAGAAATTGTCTTCAGTTTTTCACTCCCTCTTTTTACAGTACTTTAGATCCTCCCTGCAGTATCTGTCTCTACTTGACTGATTAGATTTATTTTTATTCTATTGTAGAGAATAATGGCATTAGAAGGCAACGAAACCTCTCACATCCTAGTGTTCGTTGATGAAGCTGGCTTCAACCTGGCCAAAGGTCGAAGGCGTGGCCGTAACATCATTGGCCACCGAGCCACTGTGGATGTCCCAGGCCAGCGAGGAGCAAATATAACAATGTGTGCCGCTATATCAGAAAGAGGTGTGGCCACACACATTCCCAGTTTAGGGCCCTACAATACACAAAAGCTCCTCAATTTTTTGGACCACCTTTATACTGATCTGATCCCGGTAAATGAGAGAGGTGAAGAAGGACCTCAGCTACCACATTATGTCATTGTGTGGGATAATGTGAACTTCCACCGTGGCCCACGCATCAGAACCTGGTTCACCACCCATACCCAGATGCTAATGGAGTTTCTTCACCTTACTCTCCTTTCCTAAATCCAATTGAGGAGTTTTTTTCAGCTTGGAGGTGGAGGGTGTATGAGCATCAGGCTCAAGACCAGAGGGCCCTGCTGCATGCAATGGATGCTGCATGTGAGGATATCACAGGGGATCAATGTAGGGGATGGTTGAGACATTCACGCCGTTTCTTCCCTCGCTGCATCGCAAGAGAAAATATCCGTTGCGATGTGGATGAGAATTTATGGCCTAACAGAGAGCAGCGCGTCGATGGCCAGGAGGATGAGGATGGTGGCCAGGAAAGATAGGGTGACAATGGCGACCACTGAAAATATTACTGTACTATAGTTCTGAAACTTTATTTACAGTATGGTAGGCTAGAGTTTTTTTTTTTTTTGTGTTTATAACTGTTCACATTTACAGAACCCTGTATATGTTTTCTTTTCACAGTATGTTCTCTAATGTTAACATTTCTTTGTACGAATAAAAATGTTTACAATTTCCTTGAGTATGAGTGGTTTATTGGAGGCTGATTTTACTGTAAAATCTTTTAGTTTTATTCATAGTGGTATTCTGTTGCTAGACCTGTGCCTCAGTGACAAAACGTCTAAGCATTTTGACCTGCAGTGCTTAAACAATGCCAAAGGTATAATGCATTTTGGGGGCATTGACTATTTATATGAGAAGGATATTTAGTTTTGACACATGGATAAACTGTTTTGGGAGAGATATGAGCTTTTGCAGGGGATCCATGGTGTTGTGCTAAACCATCCAGGTTTTTTGACAAAAGCACTAAATGAATGCACATGTGCCAAGGCAATTAAGAAGGATCTGTGCTATTTTGACTGTACTGACCTTTTATATGGGAAAGGAATCTGCTTTTGAAGCATGGAAGAAGAGTTTGGGGAAAGATATTTGATTTTGCTAGTGAGCTATAATGTTGAGCAGAACTGTAAGACTGTTTGGCCAAATGACCTTATGGTTTTGAGAATGTCATCTCGGTTTCAAGAAATGAGCCAAACCAATCGAGAAAAACTGTAATAAATATAAAATTTTGACTTATCTCACCTGTTAACTCTCACTCGTTCCTATACTCACTCATTACATGGCGTTAGTGGTTTTAATGAATAGGAGTTGGTATGCATGTAATTACGGGCGTGCAAAGATGGGTGGTGTTTATGATCATATAGTGGGCCGGGCTGGGCAAAAATGCCCGGGCCGATTTTTTGTCCCAGTCCAGCCCTGGACATGAGGGATATTTCAATGGTCCTCTGCTATAGTGACAAAACATCTAATCATTTTGACTTGCAGTGCTTACACAATGCCAAAGGCACGAAGTATTTTGGGGGTACTGACTGTTTAAATGAGAAGGAAATTTAGTTTTGACACATGAGTGAATTGTTTTGGGAGAGATATGAGCTTTTGCAGGTGAACCATGGTGTTGTGCTGAACCATCCACATTATTTTGGCAAAAGCACCAAGAGTGTTGAGAACGTCCGGTCTGCTTCAAGAAATGAGCCAAAGCAATTGAGAAGGATCTTTGCCATTTTCGTGGCACTGACTCTTTACATGGGAAAGGAATTTAGTTTTGAAGCATGAGTGAACAGTTTTGGGAGATATATTAGATTTTGCAAGTGAGCTATAGTGTTGTGCTGAACTGTAAGACTGTTTTGCCAAATGATCTTAGAATTTTCAGAATGGAATTTCTGTTTCAAGAAATGAGCCAAACCAATGGAGAAAAACTGTAAAACACTAACAGGCATTAAAAGACAAACATTTCACATATCCTAGCTCATGCATGATGAAGTGCTCCTCCAGCCCAACTGCAACATCAACAGTTTCTTTCACCAGTGACTCTTGGTTCCTTCCACCTTCCCCTGAAACAATGAGAAGGCCATCATCAACTCCAGTAGCCTCTTCATTCAAACTGGTAGTTTAAAAAACAACAAACATAATGAAATATTTAGTAATTACACAAATACTGTTACTATTCCAAGCTAGGATGGCAAAGACACAACAAAGGCAACAATGTAATGTTTAACCTAAAAAGGAAGTTATATTGTTTTTTGTTTTTTTTTGTCAGTAGGCTGTAATTAATTATGTGTGATTATTTATTTTATTTTTTAATGACTGACAGACAGCACTTATATTTTTATAGATGTTGGTGTTAGTAGTATTAGTTGACTTTACTGCAGAATATTCATTTAAATGTCCCCGCCCCCACCTCAGCTACTCAGACCACATCTCTGTTATGCTGATTCCAGCGTACAGAAAAGCTTTTCAGACTCGACAGACTGGTTCTGAAGCAGATTAGAACCTTGCCGGCAGGAGCCATTTCTGCTCTCCAGGACTGCTTTGAGCAGACTGAGTGGCGAATATTCAGAGAGGCTGCAGCAACTTGCAACTCCATTAGCTTGGAGGAATATATGGCATCGGTTACCAGCTACATCAGTAAATGTGTCTTCAGAATGGGCGATAAGGCAGTACTAAGAGAAGCAAGGGCCAAACTGTCTCGGCAATCAGAGAAGCAAAGCGTGCACACTCCCAGAGAATCCACAACCATTCCACTACAGTTTGTCTACTGCCCAAAACGCTTAATAGATGATGCCATCACCACCTCTCTACATCTAGCTCTCACTCACCTGGATAAAAAGACACATATGTCAGAATGCTGTTCATAGACTTCAGCTCAGCATGCAATACAATCATTCCTCAGACCCTGATTAAAAAAGCTGAGTCTGCTAGGACTGAATCACTTCCTCTGTAACTGGATCCTGGACTTTCTGTCAGAGAGACCTCAGACAGTCTGGATCGGAAACAGTTTCTCCAGCACCACCACTGGAGCTCCCCAAGGCTGTGTGCTTAGTCCATTGCTGTTCACTTTGCTGACCCACAGCAATGCACAGCTCAAACCACAACATCAAGTTTGCTGATGACACGACCGTGGTGGGTCTTATAAGCAAAGGCCATGAATCAGCTCATAAAGAGGAGGTGCATCAGCTAACGGATGGGTGTAAAGTCAACAACCTGATAAAATACATTTTATCGACACACAAAGATCATATAAAATATAGTAAATCAAAAGCCAGAAAAATGTAAGTGAATAAACCTAATTGGTTCTCGCATGTAAGCGCTTTGAGTGCCTAGAAAAGCGTTATATAAATGTAAGGAATTATTATTATTATTATTATGTCGCAATAATTTAAGGTGCAATCTTTGTGAAAACGTAGTGTCGTATGTCTGTACGTACACTACATGACAATGTTTGAAACACAGCTTGCAAAGAAGTCATATTTAATGCAAGCATCTCATTTGATCCACATGAGCAGCATTTATAAGATTGATTGATTACTCAAGGCTGTAAACACATTGAGGGGGACCAGCAGGGACGTACATTTTTTCTAACAGTAGGGAGGGGGGACAATAAACGTAAAATTTCTCAAGAGCAGTTTTTGAAGGCGACACAATAATAACACAGCTAAAATTGTACTTGTAAGGATATGTATACACAGAGGAACTCCTTGATACTATTGATTTTGAGATGATGATTTTAATGAGTGCGCACACTTAAAACATGTCTCTCCTCTCACTCAAAGTGTGCATGTGTGTGCACAAACTGTGTCCTGTGCAGTCGTAAAGAGACCATAATCACTTTATCCGATGTTTAAGTGAATAAAATAGCCAACTGACAGCCTGGAGTTCCATAATTATTGACTTCGTTCTCTCTCACTGGACTTGTGTGTGTGATATAAAAGAAGAAAGCATTTAGACAAAAGCACTGTTAGGCAAGGGAGGGGAAGACTCAAATTGTCTTTATACTTAAAAGGCATTTTTGCACCATTTGCGTTTGTGTTGTTTTAATACTTACACAATTATGTAAATATATAACATGGTATAAACAGTATAAAACATTATTTACGATACACAGCATGGTTTTTAAATCATATTTTTAGGGGGGACAGCCCTCAAATCAAATCAAAAATAATATGAGTATGAGCTGAATAAAAAAATTGTCCTTTTTCTGCCAATTCTGTAGATTAATTTAAAGATATTTTCTCTATAATGTAACTCTTTCGTACATGTTATAAGTTAATTTATGTACATGTGCAGTCATTCAGTTCTATTTAATTGCGTCTGAAAGTGTTTGGGGTTTCTTTATTGACATCAGAATGTTTTAACATGTTCTAAACTCTTCTTAAAGTCATTATTTTTGTTTGTTTATTTGTTTTGTATTTATTTATTTTATTTATTTATTTTTTGGAATATCTGGCGCTATCCACTCTGCCAGATGTTTTTGGCTTTTAAAACTCTCAGTGAATAGCTGACTTAGGATTGTGCATGGACATTTTCATAGAAATCTGATTACTCTTAGACAATACAGGTTCTCATGGAGGACATATGGGAATGTAAATCAGCTGCTAAATGGACCATCTCACTATTCATTTGCATGCTGCCATTGTCCCCTTGGTTTGTTCTTTTGGCTGATTCCCCTTGACCCCCAAGGACAAACCCCACAAACGAGTCAACCTGACCTTAGCACAGCTGACCTCACCTTCACTCCTCCCTGACAGAAAAGAGCCTGGACTTGCATTGGTACCTCAGACCACAGTCATCTCTGCCTGGAACTGCACAATCAATCCTACTATTACATATTAATTCCCCTATTAAATTTAAATTTGAAATCAATCATATTAGAAATGAATTTTTTCTGCCTTGAGCAAGAGTATTTAAATAGGCCACTGTTTCTGTTTTAAATATTTTGGAAATTTTATTTTTAACTACTGTTTTAAAGCACTTTGCAAATCACTTTTCAGGTATTAAATATTCTTTCTTTTCTTTTTCACTTTACTAACATTTTGCTAAATATTATATATTGTTAAACATTGATATTATAGGTTGAACTGAACCCCAGATAGATAGATAGATAGATAGATAGATAGATAGATAGATAGATAGATAGATAGATAGATAGATAGATAGATAGATAGATAGATAGATAGATCTGGGCATGTCAACTAAAAACTGCTCCACGGGTTTTGCTCAAACCCCTCATTAATATCCTTTATTATTGCTCAGTTCAATGTTAATGTCTTGCTGAAGCCCCTGTGCCAGCAGCTGCAGTCCCACCGCCCCGTGCTCCTTTCTCACCCTCCTCTCCTCTTGTGTGTTGTCCAGCTGCTGGTGCTCCCTGACCTCCTGACCCTCACTCCTGACCTCAGTGAGTCTTTCCCACGCCACACCCTTTTGTGTGAAGTTTGCCATGGCATCACAGTGGTCAGTGGTGATATATGTGCTATACTGCTAAAGGGACATTTCATAAAGGAAGTGATTTGACTTAGAGTCACTAAGCCCAAAGAGTCAACACACTAGAGGGGCTTAGGAATATATTTAGGAAATCACACTGCATCCTCCCAGTATTTGATAAGGTGTAACTTGGGTACTTGTGTAACGTGGGCACTGGGGCATTTACTGGCCCAAAAGTGCTTGTAGACAAGTATCTATGATATTTTGTACTATAGATATGGCATAGGGTCTTTCTTCAATGAATGAAAAATTATATTCAAATTATATTCCTAAAAGCTCAGAAAAGTAAAATGACACATTTTCTCAATAAGCTACATGATTTAAAGCATCATTTAAAGCAAACTGTGCACAAACGTTTAATACTTACAATTAATGATCTGTTTAAATCTCCAATCAATCTAAACAGGTACCAAGTTAAAACAAATGTGTTTTATTAATATTCATTTATAATGTCATGTGCTGCCATCAAGCATGAAGTAATACAATTTCCCTTATCAGTTTAACAAGAGGAAATATTTTTCATTTCATTCTTCCAGTATTTGGTACGACACTATTATGTTGGCTAAGGCAAGCAGATCAGTGATGTGACTTTTTTTTTCTTTTTTTTTTTTTTTTTTTTTTACATATTTTATATATATTACCTGTACAGAAATAGAGTAAAAGTGAAATTCACACACAGATTGTCTTAAATACACCTACATGCTGCATATATTTTATTTATCATGTATTTTAGTGTTCTATTTGTTAACCTGTAATATGTCAGAGATCAATGGTATTTGACAGTAATGGCAAATTTTAGTGGCAATTTTAAGATAAGGTCTTGGAAAAAGTTCAGTTTTCTAAGCAAATCATCAAGCCATATTTTAGAAGCCAGACTTAAGGGCTTAAGACACTCTCTCCAATAGATAGACTATCTGCAGCATAGTCACACAAGCCAATGTAGTTATTCTTCGATCCATCCACCTGTCATCTACTTCTCCCTCTCTCTTTCTCCCTCTCTCTCAACCCCCCAATCCTGTGTCACTTTCTCCATGTATTGTAGTACAAGAGATGTTCTCTTTTCAGGCCTGGTCTCTTAGGCAACCCCACTGCTGCATGTAATGAGATGGATAGAAGGAAAGGGAGAGAAAGATGTGGACACACACAAATACCAACAGAGACAGAACAGGACGCTGACCAAGACGGTCACTGACCACAGAACTCCTGTATGGATTTATCAACGACATTTGAAGCTCATGAGTGATGAAATTGGACAATGGAACTAAAGGTAAAGGAAAGGGAAAAGGATCACTGTGTCATAGGGTTTCCATTAAATTAAATAATGGAAATAATTTAACTCGATGTACTTTATTTGATTGGTTTGGCATCATTAGGAAGAAAATAACTCTAAGTCAGAGTCAAGATTATGATAATTAGGATTTTAGAGAGAATTAATGTTATTTTATTTTTTTTTCATTATTTTTATATATATATAATATAATATATAATATAAATCAGTCTTCTCTGGTAATATCAGTGAAGCATCTTCTATAGAGTCTATGGAGTGTGGTAATACTTTTTTTAACAAAAGTTTATGATTTATATGTATGATTTACTCTTTGTTTCAGAAGACTTTTGATGTCATCCTGTTATCTGTGTAGCAGTTGGAGTGAAATGGATTTCTGTGGCCCTGTTGGCTCCAGTTTCTCCTGTCCTCTGGCAGTCAGAGTCTGATTGTCCAAACGCAATTCTTGAGTCTTCCTGATCATTTGCAGGAGTTGTGGATGGACATCATGCCTCTGGCTAGCCGCACTCATCAGTCTGGAATACGGTTCTTGAAAGATATTTCACCCAAAAATGAAAATTCTGTCATCATTTGCTTACCCTCATGTCAAAACTATATGAGTTTCTTTCTTTTTGTCATCCTTGTATTGTTTTGCAAATGCATTTCCATAAGAAATCCTGATGATAAGTTATGAGAGAATTTAAAAAAGAATCACATTCCTTATGGAATAATACATTCCTTTATATATATATTATTTGTTTTACTGAAAACACAAATTGTATGAAAGATCTGTTATTTAACAATGAGAAACAGTTAAGTTAATTCTGTGGAGTGAGGGGCAAGGACAGCTTGTGTAGAAAATTTGAAATAGAAGATCAAGAGAATAGTATTATTGAAGAAATGCAAATGACCAGGTCAAAGCACAACAGGCTCACTGACCAGGCTAATCTCCATTACACACACACACACAGAGAGAGAGAGAGAGAGAGAGAGAGGGAGAAAGGGGTTGTGGGGGGCGTGAAGTGACACAAACTAATACTCAAATAGATGTTGAAACATTTTCCCTCAAATATAATGAAATATAAAGACAATTTGTGTTTTCTTGTAAAGCATACTACAATTAAAATAAGTTATAATAAATTATTTGTACAGTGTATGCTTATATTTCTGTTGTTTCCTATAAACTAAAATCTAGTAACAGCATAGAAACATGCAATTTTTCATCAGGACTTGGTTGTAAAAAAAATGAAGGACAGGCACTAATTTATGTAAAGTTATATGTCTTCTATAATAATACTGAAAAATGTTGGATTATATAAAAAAAAAAATTAGATATAAGATATTAAATAATATTTGTTTTTTTTGTGTACACTTTATACAATACTATGGATGAATTAGCATACCAGAATTTAATAGCCATTTAATTAACCTTTTTTAACATTGTACTGCATGGGATCCACATGCAAGACCTGATGATCATTTTATTAAGTATAATTTCAAATAAATCAGAAGAGCATCTTGTGTTTCAAAGGAGCAAGAACACCTTACCTTTTGTTCAAAGAAGTTGCAAATCAATGCTCAGATCAATCAGTTCTATACTTTTGTTTTCATTTGAAAGAAAAAAAAGTAAAATCCTAAAACTTTCTCTGGAAATTAACTGAATTTATTTCTTTTAAATCACATTTTCAGAGACTGTTTCAACTATATCCAGTAAAAGACCATGGACCTAGATATCGACTGACTTGTATTACATTTTCAAAATGTACCACTAATCCAAACAGAATTGAGCCAAATGGCATCAAATCATTGATTTGTTGCCCTATTTGTTTAAATTTCTTTCAAACCACAAGACTTTGGAGAAGACATTTTATGTATCTAATGAGAGAGAGCACAAACCCCAGTTGTGCGATGACAGAACTGATAACCCCCATTAATCTCCATAATAACATTCATTCAGTTGCTCTTTTGCAACTTTTGCATAGCAGAGTTGAGAGACCACAATCTGCTTGGAATTCTCTGCTGCTCAGGAATAACACCCTCATCATGGAGGTGCACATGCATTTTTTCCCTATATGATGCTATGCATGTGCTGTGCTATTCAGGGAGAGAACACAAAGAAGCAAGTATTATACTACTACTACTACTATTATTATTATTATTATTATTACTTGTAGTAGTTAGATTAATAGTAGTGATGGGACCTAGGCTGCACACCTTATTATTATTATTAATAATGTTAACCAATAGCCAAGTAGGTATTTAGGTATTGTTTTAGGCTAGTGTTGTAGGTGATACATGCTTATGAAAATCTTGCTAATAGTTAATGCAATTTAATGGCAGTTTAATTTAATAAAAGTTTCAGCCATAATAATAAATAACAATAGTTTTGAAGAAGCTTTACCACACTGTACATCAAGATGAGGTTAAGCTTGGTGTTTAGCTTAAAAATCCTGGTGGTTGTTAGTGGATTTTCAGGACATGTAGTCCTCCACCAGCCACTGCAAACTCATTGGGCCTTATCATACACCCGGTGCAATGTGGCGCCAGGCATGAATCAAGTGTATGCTAGTTTTAGCCAAACGCAGTTATAATTTTTATATCTTGCGGCAAGTAGTTTGAATAGCAAATGCATCCATTTGTGCGCTCATGGGCATGCTGGTCTGAAAACGTGGCGTGCTCAGGCGCATTGCTGGTACATTGCAATTTTGAGGCAAATGAAATAGACTGCGCCATTGATCAACTGAAACTTGGTCATATTTATAAATAATTTTTTAGTTCAATGAAATTGTCTTGGTTTATGTGTGTGTATGTGTGTCAGTTTGAAGCAGTGACTCTTGAGGTAAAGAAAATAAATGTCTAAATGAATAGAAACATTCTCATGTGATTTAATCCCAAATCAGAAGTTTATTTTAGCAGGACACAGAATAATTTGTTTTGTAGCTGTTCAAACAATTTTCAAATTATATAACAAAAAAGACAAAAAGCATTTTCAAATTATAGAATAAAAAAATGATATAAGCATCTTGTTACGGCTACTGGTGTCTTAAGGAAGGGGCACGAGGAAGAAGGGTTCTTTTAATGATTGCGGGAGAATAAGAGCACATCCAACATAACGATACAATATTACATTAATCACGGACAAGGAGGAACTAAAAAGACAGGGTATTTAAGCATGAGGAAAGTAATCAGGGGAATGGAGACAGGTGGGGATTAATCAAATCAACCAAACAGGAAAAGGAACATGACCAAATAAGGGAACTGAAAGTCCATGAACGTAACAGTTCGCCCCCTCCCAGAACGGTGCGTCATCGCACCGAAAGAGGAATACCAGTGGAGGGAGGGAGGGTGGGGGTTCTGGAGGCGGGCGTGTAATAAAAGTTACAGAGCGAGCAGTCGGGAAAGTGGGTAAGGCATGCCAGATCGAGAAAGTCCCTGGTGTGGTCTTCCAGCGAACGGTCCAGTTGCTCCAGGCACAGGAGTTGGACTGCTGGTAAGGCCATTCTGGGAGAGGGGAAAAACAAAACAAAAAAGAAAGAAAAAAACACTAAATATACTTTCGGGTCCGTGATCCTTTTACGCCTACTGGTGACTTAAGGAAGGCACACGAGGAAGAAGGTATACAAAAGGGTTCTTTTAATGAACGCGGGAGAATAAGGGCACATCCAACATAACGATACAATATTACATTAATCACGGACAAGGAGGAACACAGGGTATTTAAGCACGAGGGAGGTAATCAGGGGAATGGAGACAAGTGGGGATTAATCAAATCAACCAAACAGGAAAAGAAACATGACCAAATAAGGAAACTGAAATCCATGGATGTAACACATCTATACTGCCCTACATAGGCAAAGTCCAGTAACTGAAACACTGAAACTGAGAAAAATGGCTTTAAAGTTTTTACATAAGCCAGTCAAACTTGTTGTGGGTAGATTAGTGGCAATGTCAAGTCAAGTCAAGTCACCTTTATATATATAGCGCTTTAAACAAAATACATTGCGTCAAAGCAACTGAACAACATTCATTAGTAAAACAGTGTGTCAATAATGCAAAATGACAGTTAAAGGCAGTTCATCATTGAATTCAGTGATGTCATCTCAGTTCAGTTTAAATAAGGGGTGCCCAACCCTGCTCCTGGCGATCGACTGTCCTGCTATACCAAGTACCTACTATATGTATATGTACAAAGAATATTTGGAAAATAAATTACATAATGATAACACTATACTATTCAAACTCACTTTGGGATATTATCATAATAATAATAAAGCAATTAAATAAGTACCACCTATGACACCTAACATTTTCTTTTAAAATTATTATTTACTCATGCTCCTATTTTTATGTTCAATTATTTTACTTTAATTCACTGATTTGATTGGCCATCTCGATCATTTTGACATTGACAAGTGCTGTTGGACCACTGAGGCAGACCAGCCAGAGCCCCTCATGGGCCTCAAACTTAGGCTACTACTGTTTCAGCTATTAAAATAATTCAGTATGTAATGGCAAAGTAATTATATTTAGTTTAGTTTTTTAATTAATTGAATTTAGTCACTTGTTCTTTTTTTTCAGTGGATATGCCATCATTTTTGCTCATATGTGTAAGAGTAATGCATCATTCGTAACTGTAAAGGGTTTACTTTTATTTGTGTGCACTCACAATATCAACAAAACGTTGTGCTTTTCTAATATAAAGAAAACAATCATGATGTGCTCTCTGCCGTCTGGTATTGAACAGGAGCGCTTTACAAAAATGAACCGAAACTCAGCGAATACTTGCCTCACAGACATGGTAAATATATATAAAGCTTTAAATTACTACTTAATGAAATAAAACAAAACAAAAACTCTTTCACTATTATCATAATCCGTAAGGATGCACTTCTCTTTAAAGGCGTGTCTAATGAAGAGATGGGTCAGGATCAGCACATTCCTCCTCGCGACACCAACTCAGAAAACACTATTTTTTAGCTCTTGACAGTTGCGGCAGCACGGTCTCATGATGTTTCTACCAGCCCTGCAATTCTTTAATCACTAACTGATGGATGTCTAAAATATAAAAATAATGAGAAGCCTAAAACAGGCCCGAGGCCCTGCCCGGCCCGTGTATGAACTATGATGTGAAAATTGGCCCAAAGTTGTAAAAAAGTCTGGGTAAAATGCAGGGATCTAGACCAGACTAAAAGTTTAACCTTTAACACTTTTTGTCATTCTAACAAAAAACAGCTTTACTCATTCTTACACACACACAGTCTTATACTGTCTATCAGCTACGATGATTTTAATCTTTCAAAGGACAAAATGGGTGAAAAAAACTGTAATAAAAATTAGACATAAACAACATAAAATGCTGGCCAGGAGCGAGGCCCTCTAGAAGAGCGAGGCCCTGTGCGGTCACACAGTTGGCACAGCCCTTGCAACAGTGCTGGATGCATGCAAAGTTTAGGGGCCCCATGGGGATTTTGTCTAGGGTGTCAAAATGGCATGAAACGGCCGTAGAGCTACTGTATTTTGGCCTGTTGTCCTCCGAGGGCCAATTGCATGAACATAGCCTCTATATCAAGAGTCTTAATAACTAATTAGATCTGCAGACAAAAAAAGAGACACTACAGTAAACACGCAAGATGAAGTGGTTTATATGGTGTGTGTCAGATGAGAAAAAGCACTTCAAACAAACATCAGTCATCTTAATCATAATCTGCTTTTAGAGGTTAATAGCATCCTCTGTCCTCTCACAGTCACACACAGGGCAGGAACCTCTCTGGAATGGCCATTGCTGAAATCACTCTACTTAGTGACTTTGATGCAATCAGTACAGATATAGAAAAGGTCAGCCATAATCGGATCCTATGATTTTTTACTTTAAAAAATAAAAATAAAAAATAAGGAATTATACTCAAAATATTTATAACTATATTTATATATTATTATCCAAAACAATCCCAGTCTTTATCCCCTGCTTTAGAAGTTATCCATCTGTATCTTATGATGGAGTAAGTGGTCTTTCTGCCTTTTGCTTTCCTCTATTGTTTCCATTGTTTCTCTAACATTTTCTCCAACTGCTGAAAGACCTGGTGGAAAGTTATATTTCTCACTATGAGCTTGCACGCTCATAGGAAGAGTGCTATTATACTTCAATGAGGTGAAATGAACACAAGCACACAGTCATAGTTAATCATATATCCCTATCTTTTCAAGTAGTTGAACTTGTCTCATTGTCAACCCTCAGATAGATGGTGAGGCCTGTATTGCATTGGAGCGATTTAAACTGTGGCCACTGGTTTAGTTCAACTAGCTCCTACGTTGTATGATTACTATGAACCAGGCAATTGCTAAACTGTCTTTATATAATAATAAAGATTTATAAATATACAACAATTCTCTTAAAATATCAGATCATTTTTTGATTTTTGGGGGGGAAAAAACTGTACTACATACAATATATTTTCACATGATTTTCAGATGTTCAGTGCTGCACATCGACTCCAAGAGGAATAAGGCGGTATCACCAAAAAGGACAGACATAATTATGCTTGTTATGACACCAGCATTGATAATTATTTGTGATCTTTAATTATTCATATTCCTTTACTGACAGCACTTGAAGTCAATGTGGATATGGTTACTGAAGAGAACAATTTATTACTGTATTCAACATCTGTGACCATGGTCCTTTTTTCCTGAGCATTATAATATAGTGTCATATGCACTGTAGTATTTTTTAAGCAATACAGATCAAGACATGAGCATTTAAAAAATAAATTTTGGATAAAAAGTACACTGCTCAGCCTGTTAATCAACTAGATATGCTCAGGAAAAATAAAGAGTTTTACCTCTGACCCTCAGCGGGAGACATTGACGTGAGCACAGACAGCGCACGGGTGTTTGCCAACAGAAAGCACAACAGGGGTGAACTGAAAGAGTGCAAGACGTACCTCATCAAGGGCAAAGGTGGCCACACCAAAGACTCGAATGGAAAGTAAGTACATTTACAAGCATTAATTAAGCAGTCAGTGTCCTATTGAAATGGGATGGTTGGGTGAGACATATTTTTAGGAACTGTCATTTGCTACTTGCTAGTTGTTGAAGTGGTAACAAGGGGAGGGAAGGTCTCGAAACACATTGTAATGCAGAATGAGTCAGTTTAATTTCTGCTCCTGGAAAAAGTTAACATAGATATGAATTCATGTTATAATAATAATAATGTTTCACAGTATTACTGTTTTACTGAGCTTTCTATTAAGTCAAAAATAAAATGAATACATTATTTTGGAAACACTTTAATATAGAGACCATTTCTCACTATTAACTATATATAGTTGCTTATAAGCATGCATATTACTAGCATATTGGCTGTTTATGAATATTATAAAGCACATATTGTGCATGACCATACAGTATTATATATCCATTATCCTAGCCAATACATAAACTTAAGAAAAAAATACCGTAAAGACAGTTATGTTAAAAAAATATTTATATTTTAAATAAATGCTCTTTAGGGGGAAGGGGGGAATGCATAATTGAGTAGCACATCTGTTTTCAACACCTGCACACCAGGTCAGTATATTAGGGTTATTTAGAATGATAGGATCATATGACTGAAGACTGACGTAATGGCTGCTGAACAGTCAGATTTCCCACGATAGAAATACATTACATTATAAAATATATTTGAAATCTTTCTCTCTCAGCATACAGCACCTGTTATTCGAAAACATGGGTTGAGGAAAAACTGCCGGCCTCAACATACAGAGCATAAGTCAACAATATTTACTGCAAGGAACTGAAAGATTTTGTGAAAGAGTACCAAGTTGATGAATGCAACATGTAGTCAAGGTTGGGGTTCGATTCCCTGGGAACACATGATAGGTAAAAATTGATAGCCTGAATGCACTGTGAGTTGCTTTGGATAAAAGCATCTACTAAATGCATAAATTTAATTTAATTTAATTTAAATTTAACAAGAAAGTACAACCTGGTTATACCAGTTTTAGATGGTAAAGCTGTTTTTGGAACAAAGCAAATGGACACCCATCCATAAAACAGCTTGGAGCTTGAACCCATTTATCATGTTCCAAAACATAGATACTATCATAAACTGAATTTTCCAACTAGTTAATGACTGGATGTCTATACATTAATATATACTTTATTTATACTTTATTATTTTTATAACATTCAGTAATTACTCACTTAAATGTGTATTTGCACTGTTAATGGCATCAAAGCATCTATCTTATTTGTGTACAATATTGAGATTGTTTTTAAATCACTTATTTGCATGGTGGGGAATAAAACAGTCTCAAAACCCAATTAAGCCTATAGTAACTCTATTTAAAACAGAATTAGCTTGAGCTGTTACACATACATACAGTTAGCCCATGCATGTGCTGAAGTTGAGTAGCAAAAATGTCAACAGAGATCTCTAAAGAGAAAAAGCTAAAGAGAATAAATATTGTATTACTTTAGAAAGGCTAAGGCTATATGAAAATTTCTACGACATTAAAAGTTCCTAGAGACACAGTTCTCAGCCTTTTAGCTTAAAGTATGTTGTACCAGAAAACCTTTGAGGGTGTTGAAGAAAAAGCACAATATCATAAAATGTTTAATCAGAGCAACTGAAGAAAATCTGCAATGTTAAGCCAAAGACTTTCAAGATGACCTGATGAAAGGAAAAAAACAATTTCAATGCAGCAAGTAAGAAGAACACAAGACAAGTATGGCCTTCATGTTGAGACATCTTGATAAATACCACTCTTGATCAAGAAGAACAAAAGACAGACTTGAACTTTATAAAATTCATTTGTGTAGACCTGTGGAGCAGAATTGTGATGCGTTTGGTGCAAAGACTGAAGCTGATAATCAATGGACTTTCCTGCAGGACAGTCATCCAAAAGTACACATCCAAATCTACTTCTGCTTGGTTTAGTGATCAGTTATAGAATGTTCTTAAATGGCCTGTTCAGTCTCCAGAATGTAATTCTCATTGAAAATATCTGGTTGAATTTAAAGAAGGCAATGGTGAATGTGAAAACCAAAGATTATCAGTGATCTGGAAGCTTTTTCAGGCGATGAATGGGCCAAGACTGTAGTAGAGAGGTGACAGAAACTTCTAAGCACTTACAGACAGCATTTAATGTTGATTTTAAAGAATAAAAGATTCTGCACAAAATTTGAGTTTTGGGGGGTTGAATAATTTTGAACATAAATGTTTAGAGCCAATTTGAAGTCATCAGTGTTCCATTCTCAGAATCAGAATCACTCAAAAGTGTATTAACAAACTTTCTCTAACACTTTACTGATGCCTTTGTTAAATTGTTTTCATAAAATTTTGTTCGCCGCAGCAAAATGCCTTGCAAGTCAAAGGGGTTGAATAATTTTGATTGTAACTATATATATATATATATATATATATATATATATATATATATATGATTTGTGTGCATTTAAATCGATTAGTCAACACAGGTATATTTAGTCCATTATGTTATATACCATTGCTCATAAACAACAACAAAAAAGTCATGAATTCCCAGAAATGCTTGTCAGTAGATGGTTGTTTTGTTAGGTGTGTATACCGCTCAAGGCTTGGCACTGTTTTGACTAAGAGGGTAAGGTCAGGTCAGCAACAGAGCAGTGGTCTAACTGATGTGGACCTGCTTTAGCATAAGCATCATTTCAAGCAAGGCCGCAAAGTGAGCAGTAGCCACCCATCATGTCCCATCCGTGGACATGACAAACACTCTCTGTGTTTCACTAGACTCGAGGATCTTCACAATCAATCACTTTCATCAGGTGCTATACATTTTAAACAGTAACATAACATTTTAACTTGTAATACAATATTTTTTTTTTGCAATTATCAATGTAATCAATCAACTTAGTAAGTAAGGTGATAACTATTAGTTTTTGTTGTGTTTTTTTTTTACCCTATTCACCTGCAGTGTCTCACCTTAAACTTTAATGATAAATGGAAAAGTTCACTACAAATATGAAAATTTGGTTACCATCATTTACTCAGAAATGTTGTTCCAAACACATGATTTCTTTCATCCATAGAACATGGAAGGAGAATTTTAGCACAATGTCCATGCTGCTGTTTTCCATACAATTAAAGTGAATTTTGGCGATTAAAAGATTAAAAAAGCACCATAAAAGTAGTCCATATTATCTATATGCTATTCCTTATATTTTAAGTCCTAATGTGAGCAACAGATGGACATTTGTGTCAAAGATAAACTATTTTTATAATTTTGATAGTGCTTTTTATCATTTTAGAGCTTAAAGGTGCAGTCAGTAATTTCTGAGAAACAAGTAATTTTGTGAATATTTGCTAGTTGTCTGTGCTTTGTGTGTGTGCAGAACAAATATATTGTTTGTCCATAGACCTGAATGTGCAAATAGCGTGAAATGAAGTGGATTGGATTGATCAGACAGAGCATTACATAGCTCTGCAAATATAGCCAATCAGCATTAAAGGGCATATATGAGAGGGAATGAACGGTAAAATTAGTGGAAAGACTGTAAATAAAAAAAGAGATAACTGAGACATTACTAAAGAAGAAAAGGTCCGAAGATTATAACTGGAAAAAGAATGGTCACAATCAGGCAAGCAGTAGGACTGAAGAGATTTTAGAGAGCAGGAAGAGCAGGAAAATGGACACTGGTTTCTTTGTTTTTGCATGACACATGAATAACATTGGTTTTAGGGCTGCAACAAGCGATTATTTTGATAATCGATTAATCGAACGATTATTTGGAACGATTAATCGACTAATCATCGATTATTTCACTGATTAATCAAAAGAATTTGATTGATTATTCAGCTCTTGCAATTAGTTAAAATACTTTTATACATAACAAATAAATAAAAGATAGTCTAATCACTTCAGCTTTGGGAAATATTATTATGTACTTACAATTATTATACAATTAATTTATACAAATAAATATATATTTGACACAGAAAATGAGATGACAGAGAAACCATCTTATTTACCATTTAATTACTATATGAAAATTAACTGAATGACACATCATTCTGCCTAACATCTCCTTTCGTAAGTATATAATATGGATAAGAAACAAAATAAAGGTAAGCGATTAGATGTTTTATTTTTGGATACACAATTTTATTCACAATATACACTACCAGTCAAAAATTTCTGAACAGTAACATTGTTTTTAAAGAAGTATCTATCAAGCCTGCATGTATTTTATCCAAAGTACAGCAAAAACAGTAACATTTTGAAAGATTTTTCACTATTTAAAATAACTGTTATTTATTTGAATATATTTTAAAATGTAATTTATTTTTAGCATTATTTCTCCATTCACATGATCCTTCAGAAATCATTCTAATATACTGATTTTCTGCTCCAAAAAACATTTATTATTATTATAATTGTTGTTGTTTTTGTTGAAAACAGCGGAATAGAATTTCTTTCCTAGGTTTCTTTGATGAATAGAAAGTTCGGAAGATCAGCATTTATCTGAAATGGAAATCTTTTGTAACATTATAGATTTCTTTGTCAATTTAAAGTATCCTGGCTAAATAGAAGTATTAATTTCTACAATAATCCCCCCACCCCAATAAAAAAATTATATTGACTCCAAGCTTTTGAATGGTATTGCATATAATGTTACAAACGCTTTTTATTTCAGATAAATTCTGATCTCTGGATCTTTATATTCATCAAAGAATCCTGAAAAAAAATTTACTCAACTGTTTTGAATATTGATAATAACAACAACAATAATAATAATAATAATAATAAATGTTTCTTGAGCAGCAAATCAGCATATTAGAATGATTTCTGAAGGATCACGTGACACTGAAGACTGGAGAAAATTCCGCTTTGATCACAGGAATAAATTACATTTTAAAATATATTCCAAAAGAAAGCAGTTATTTTAAATTGTAAAAATATTGCACAATATTACTGCTTTTTGCTGTATTTTGGATCAAATAAATGCAGGCTTGGTGAGCAGAAGAGACTTTAAAAAAACACATTAAATATCTTAACGTTAGACAAAAACTTTTGACTGGTAATCTCTCTTAAAATACCTTACTGGGTTATGATAATCAAAACAGTCATGAGGCAGATTAAGCTTTGACCTCTGCAAACCAAACTATAACATTAATCAAATATTTAATAATAATCTTTAATACCATAAAGCTGCTTGATTTAAGATATTGCATAAAATACTATAGACGTGATGTGAATGCTTTACTGAGCTAAAAACTCTGTGCCCATCCATGTAGCCTAGCATGGATAATCTTCTTATTATAAGAGCAGGGACAACAGTGATAACCATCTTAAAGTAAACAGAAAATACCAACATAACAAATACCATTAATGTTCTTAATGACAATTTAATATAACAACATAATTCAAGATAAAAGAGTCTGATTCAACAAGCAATATCAGAAGGCCAAGTCCCAACTATGGACGAAAGTAGGAGCTGGGGGTGGAGGAGGATAATTAGCTCCTGAGCGATGTGATAAGCTGCTGATTAATACTGAATGGACCTTATACTGTATATATGGATGCTGCGATAGGCATTGTATTATAGGAAAACATGGATCAACTGACAGTAAAACTAGGTTTAGACAAACTTGACTGCCGTGACTTCTAACAATATGCTTAAACGATTTTTAATAATTGAGTAAAATAATGCTTTTACATATTTACACTTCAAATTGCATTTGACATTTTCACAAAATGCAAGTGTGTTAAGTAACATGAAAGTGTACTCCCTCTTTTTAGGTACATTTAAGTGGTCTTTTATTTCCTTAATATTCTATTATTGTCAGGGATCTGGCAAGCCCGGTCTCCACCAATCAGCAACGCTCACAGTCACCTGAGTACTAACCAGCCCCACCTGCCACGCATTACCAAACCAATCACCACCAGTATAAATACACTCACCCACACCGCAGATCCCCGTCAAGCCTCCAACAGGAACAGTCTTATCTCTCTTGTTTCCAGAGCTCCTACAAGCCAAGCGTAATGTATACTCACCTTTTGGTATTACATTAACCTGTGTCTTTGTTCTGCTGCCCTCAGGACCGCGGATCACCTGTTCACTACCTGTGATTCAATGGTCGCTGAAGTCTCCTATGATTACCCTGATTTGATACTGTCTTTGGCCCTAAAGGAGAAAGAGAACATTAGTAAGCGATCAATGAATGTGGCTTTTACGTTACAAGAACCCAGCGAACTCACCTGTTTGCATGACCAACCCATGTGACTCTAAGACTACCCATATCTTTTCATTGGAGATTCATCGCTCACTTGAGGATATGGATTCACCGCACACTTATGTGTATATATATATATAATTCAATAAATATCTGTTCTGAATTCACCTGCCTCTGTCTCCTGAGTCATCCTGACAATTATCTGCAAGTAAATTATTTTTCAAATATAGTACAAAACAATTGTGCATTCAATACAATTAAGTGCACTTCTTTTTCACAAATACTCTCTAATGTATTTTGTAAAAAAAAAAAAATTGTATTTCGTGCACAAAATTCTAAACCACAAACTAATAGTAACAAACTAATAGTACTAAGGTCCATTTTTTTTTTCTTTTGTTCTTTTTTTTTTTTTTTTTTGGAATGGAGATTGCACTGAACTGATATGTGACTAAATACTGTATATTCAGCGTCAAACTATAGCCATTATAGAGAAACCAATAGTGCTTGAGTCACAAACCTTCCACAGATTTCTGAGTGTTTATTTTCTTCTTGTCTCTCAGGGTGTTGTGTGGATAGACTGGAAGGGCAAAGATGCATCCCTCCCATTTACTGAGATAAAGCTTCGTCCCTCCTATGTCAGTCAAACAATCCTGACAACCCCAACAACCCAAAGTTAAATCTACAGAGTAAATAGTGCACATAGTGCAAATAAGCTGTACAAACTTCAACACCCTGGTTCTTCAGTACTGTACAATAAATAGTTTAACAACATACACACAAAGTAAAAAAAAAAAAAAATGCAAATAACTTCGAACCAATCACAGACACTTTTGTAAGTTTATATAAAAGTTGTTTTTTTTATGTTATTGGCTTTATGCATGTGTCAATGTACTTGTGTTAATAGAGGTCCGTCATTGATATTAACATTCTCACTACTGGAATAACTGCGCTGTCCACTATTGGTACTTTTTTTTTAATCCTTTCATATGACTGGTTTAGAGTTCCTCTCTATGAAATTGTTTTCATTTTGATGTTTTAAAATTATTTAGACATAATCAATTAAATAAAGTACTAACCAGTCCTGGATTCAGAAGTGAGTTTTGTGTATTATTTCTTTACATACGGTATCTATAATTTTATTCTATCTTTTTGGGATTGCATTTATATAATATAATATTATTTATTAAATCCAGGATTAAAGCCAAATAACTTTATGGAAGTATTTCCATGTGTCAGTTTGACAGTTAATATCTGTATAATTGTCACGTTCGGTGTTACAGATAACACAGGAGAGGGAACCAATTGCAGGTAAGTCCTTTATTTAAGGGGTAATCCAAAGGGGTAAACAGTCCAGGCAGGGTCAAAACCAGAATATCCAAACATAACATAAACAAGACACTAAGACAAGGTAAGACAAGGCAAGGCAAGAAGCGACGGACATGAATAACGATCGACATTAAACAAGGACACAGACTCAGACAGACCGGGTATAAATACACAGAAGGATAATGAGGGAACAGGAGACAGGTGGGTAACAATCAATTACTAACAAGGAGGAAGGTGACCAAATAAGGGAACAGGAAGTGATAAGGTGACAGACACCGTGAGAAAGGGGGACATCTAGTGGAAACCCAGGGACACAACCCAGACACTGTGACAGTACCCCCCCCTCTACGGAGCGGCTCCCAGACGCTCCACGACAGACACAAAACAGAGACCAGGAGGGAGGCGGACAGGTGGAGGCTCAGGGGGAGGGACGGAGGGCCAGACTCACTGAGGGGAACAGACAGAAACATAACAGAAACCAAGAAACACAAAACAGAAATCCATAAGGACATCATGTGGCGCCCCCCAGGGCGGAGCAGAAGACCACCACAGCCGTGTGGTCAAGGCGGAAGCCCCCCAGGGCGGAGCAGAAGACCACCACAACCGTGTGGTCAGGACGGAAGCCCCCCAGGGCGGAGTAGAAGACCACCACAACCGTGTGGTCAGGACAGAAGCCCCCCAGGGCGGAGCAGAAGACCACCACATCCTTGTGGACGAAGCCAGAGTCCTACAGGGCGGAGCGGAAGACCCCCACAGCCGTGTGGTCAGGGCAGAAGGCCCCCAGGGCGGAGCAGAAGACCACCACAGCCATGTGGTCAGGACCAGAGCCCCCCAAGGCGGAGCAGACCTCCGTGCGGCTGGACCAACGGGACGACGAAACTCTGGTAATTCCCTGGTGTCCTTACTGGACTCCAGAAGATTGGTGCTGGCCTGACACTGCTCATGAAGATCATTGGTGACTTGCATTTGCTCATGAAGATCAATGGTGACTTGCCTTTGCTCATGAAGATCAGAGGTGACTTGCCTTTGTTCATGAAGATCAGAGGTGACTTGCCTTTGTTCATGAAGATCAGAGGTGACTTGACTCAGTCCTTGAAGATCACCGGTGACTTGACTCAGTCCTTGAAGATCACCGGTGACTTGACTCAGTCCTTGAAGATCACCGGTGACTTGACTCAGTCCTTGAAGATCACCGGTGACTTGACTCAGTCCTTGAAGATCACCGGTGACTTGACTCAGTCCTTGAAGATCACCGGTGACTTGACTCAGTCCTTGAAGATCACCGGTGACTTGACTCAGTCCTTGAAGATCACCGGTGACTTGACCCAGTCCTTGAAGATCACCGGTGACTAGCCCGGACTCTGAAAGGTCAACGGTGACTAGCCCGGACTCTGAAAGGTCAACGGTGACTAGCCTTGACTCTAAAAGATCAGCGGTGACTAGCCCTGACTCTGGAGGATCAGCGGTGACTAGCTCTGACTCTGGAGGATCAGCGGTGACTAGCCCTGACTCTGGAGGATCAGCGGTGACTAGCCCTGACTCTGGAGGATCAGCGGTGACAAGCCCTGACTCTGGAGGATCAGCGGTGACTAGCCCTGACTCTGGAGGATCAGCGGTGACTAGCCCTGACTCTGGAGGATCAGCGGTGACTAGCCCTGACTCTGGAGAGTTCACTGGCACCTGACTCGACTCTGGAGAGTTCACTGGCACCTGACTCGACTCTGGAGAGTTCACTGGCACCTGACTCGACTCTGGAGAGTTCACAGGCACCTGACTCGACTCTGGAAAATTCACAGGCACCTGACTCGACTCTGGAGAGTTCACAGGCACCTGACTCGACTCCGGAGGGTCAGCTGAGACTCTCATCCTGTGCAGCGGCGCTGGGCAAGCAGCCATCTTGGGCCATGACTCTGGACAGGCGGCCATCTTGTACTGTGGTGCTGGGCTGGCAGCCATCTGGGGTTGTGGTGCTGGACTGGCGGCCATCTTGTACTGTGGCGCTGGACCGGTGGCCAATTTGGGCATAGGCGCTGGGTTAGCGGCCATCTTGTGCTGTGGCGCTGGACTGACGGCCATCTGGTGCTGTGGCGCTGGACTGACGGCCATCTGGTGCTGTGGCGCTAGGCTGATAGCCATCTTGGCTTGTGGAGCTGAACCGGTGGCCAATTTGGGCATTGGCGCTGGGCTGGCGGCCATCTTGGGCTGTGGCGCTGGAACGGTGGCCAATTTGGGCATTGGTGCTGGGTTAGCGGCCATCTTGTGCTGTGGCGCTTGGCTGGTAGCCATCCTGGGCAGTGGTGCTGGACTGGCGGCCATCTTGGGTTGTGGCGCTTGGCTGGTTGCCATCCTGGGCAGTGGTGCTGGGCTGACGACCACCCCGCCGGAAGAGACAGAAGTGGCTGGGGCATCCCACCGAAACCGATGCTGCAGGTAGCGCACAAATTCCCAGAATTCCAGTGTCTCTAACTGCGCCATCTCCTCCTGAGACACTGGATCATCCAGCCGGCCATTAAAGTAGTCCTTGAGGGCCTCATCGTTGTAGCCCATGCCCTCGGCCAGGGACCAGAACACCTGAGCCAGGGCACCCACTTCATTGCCCTTTTGGCGGAGGGCGATCAACCGAAGGTACTTGGTTCGCCGCTCCGCCATCTTGGCTGGGGAACGGAAAAATGACATACCGCTGGTTCCCTGTGTGACGGAGTCCTTCTGTCACGTTCGGTGTTACAGATAACACAGGAGAGGGAACCAATTGCAGGTAAGTCCTTTATTTAAGGGGTAATCCAAAGGGGTAAACAGTCCAGGCAGGGTCAAAACCAGAATATCCAAACATAACATAAACAAGACACTAAGGCAAGGCAAGGCAAGGCAAGGAAAGGCAAGAAGCGACAGACATGAATAACGATCGACATTAAACAAGGACTCCGTAACACAGACTCAGACAGACCGGGTATAAATACACAGAAGGATAATGAGGGAACAGGAGACAGGTGGGGAACAAGGTGATAAGGTGACAGACACCGTGAGAAAGGGGGACATCTAGTGGAAACCCAGGGACACAACCCAGACACTGTGACAATAATGATTATATGCATAACTTTGCTTTACATGCAAATCCTTTTACAAATATCCAAATTTGGCTAAAATGGCAGTGGACACAGACTGGTTTACTGTGACTCCATTCCTGTGCAGAGCTGAAGGCTTAGGTTGTGTTTTGGCTATAGACAAGATTCCACCATACCTGATACTATACTTCTTTCATTGGTATTTCAGGGTGGCAACTGTTTTTCACTATATTCCTGAGCTTATGCTGAATCACTGCATAATTTGCAATGAATGGGGTCTTTCCATCCAACGCCATAGCCATATCACCCTGCAGCCCAAGACTGGTCGCCCACTGAAACTCCCAGCCTGGTCAGTACCTGGATGGGAGACCTCCTTGGAAAACTAGGGTTGTTGTTGGAAGAGGTGTTACTGAGGCCAGCAGGGGGTGCTCACCCTGTGGTCTGTGTGGGTCCCAAAACCCCAGTAATAGAGATGGGGACACTATACTGTCAAAAAACACCATCTTTCAGATGAGACTTTAAACCAAGATCCTGACTCTCTGTGGTCATTAAAAATCCCATGCCACTTTTTGTAAAGAGTAGTGGTGTTACCCCAGTGTCCTGGCCAAATTCCCTCCACTAATAATCCCCATCCATTTGATTGGAGCTATGACTCTCTTTTCTCTCCTCCTGTTGCAAGTGTGTGGGTGAGCGCACTGGCGTCATTGTACTGTGGCTGCCTTTGCATCATCACCACTGTTGGTGGTTGAGGAGAGACCCCCCAACCTGAGTGTATAGCGCTTTGGGTGTACAACAATACACAATAAAGCACTATATAAATGCATCATTCATTCATTCATTCATTCATTCATTCATTCATTGGCTTGCGTCAATGTATCAGCATGGAACTAGGCAGTAAATTCTTTTTTTTTTTTTGCACTTACATTTGGCCATATGACAGATATATTTTATTTATCGTATTTCAGTTTTGCATAAAACTGAAGAATATTCTTTACATCCTATACTGTATTCTAAAAAATGATCTGATATTAACTTTTGCACTAGTGTTGTCAACTTTAGAAAAATGAAAGGGACAACTGTGATTCTTTATAGGAAAATAAGGTACAGAATAAGGGATGCTCAAAATATTTGTTCTGTGCCACATGACCATGTCATTTCCATGTCTACAGTCAAGTATGTGTATAAAAGGTTCGCAGAAATAATCACATTTGTTTTGCTTAATTTATATACAATTATTCTAAAAATAAAGTTTAATGTCATACAAAAAATGTCACACGTTATTCACAAAGCATTTGTCTGAATACATTTTACCACTATAGAATTGTGACTGCACAAGTGTAGTAAATTAGGAGGTGAATACACTGTGAAATTACACGCACACACACACACAGTGGCGCATGAACCAGTGTTGCAGTTTTTTTACCTCAGATTCAGATTCACAAACTTTCAAGGATTTCAAGGACCCATGGGAACCCTGTCATTCCTCTTGCTTTGAGAGTATAACATTGAGATAAAGGTCAGGATAATATTTATTTATCCTTGATGAGAAAACACATTGAGAATTCAATCATGTGGACTGACACAGCATTGGAGGAGGCAGTTAATAAAAGGGGGGAGAGTAAAGGAAAAGCTTTCAGAAAGTTTTCAGTAAAGAATCAACAGCATGTGTATCTCAGCGGTGAGTGTGGTGATGTTACTTTTCATTTTGTGGATGCTTGTGGTCCAACTCTGTGGAAAGACTGACAGGCAAAGTAATGGAGATGCAAAAGCAGGCAACCGACCAGAAGGTAGGAGGTTTAAGTAGTTTAAAAATATTTCCATTGATAACCTGAATACCAGAAAAATGAAGAAAGACACTGTGATATTGGACAGCTCTGCATTGTTTAAGTGATGTTTTATTAACAAATTTCGGGAGGAGCACGCGCAGATAATTAACACGGCCAGTCCATCATCCAGTAATTACACCATATATCAAATCAGCACAGGAGAGAACCCCTATAAATAATCAAAGCAGCCTTACCTTCATTATCTATAGTCTTTCAGCATTCGGTTCGCCCCGTTTGCCATCTTATCACAGACCCAATTTCCCCTCCAATAAAGAGAACTACAAAGGGATTTTTTCAGATCTGCTGCAATTTGTCGGCCCCATGATCACTCCTACCCCACCAGACATGGCTGCTGAGCACCAGGCTTCATCGCGGCCACTGCTCTTCTCAACCAGCCACACGCTGTGACCAATAGACCATGCAAAGCCCCGAGCTTGCTTCGCTCGGCACCACCATTGTCAAGCACAAGACCCGGCTCTCATTGAGTGCTGGGTTGCAGTAGCAGTAGACCTTCAACGAGCCTGGGCCACGCCCCAGATCTCTCCACAGCAAAGCCTCACTGGCTTCCCGCTCCCCGGCTCTTCTGGCTGCAGCGCAGTTTGAGGCTGTGTCCGCTAGCAGCGCAGGCCATGTTGCAAATTAATAAATTTTCAGGTGAAGTCACTAAAAGCAGGTTTTCGTGGCTAAAGTTTGTTAAACGATGATATGAGATAATTATGTTGGATGTTGATGGTTGACTGTGCATGTATAAAACCTCACTGAGATGATACAGACAAAGGATCAATTAATTTATGAAAATTTCACCATTCACTGACGCTCTCACTCAGAATTGATCTAAAACGTAACTGCCCTTGTGTTTTGCCGCAGGACAGCAATCATGAGTAAAGTCTTTTTAGGACTGTAATATTAAGAGCATGCAAAGTAAATATATTTAGCAACAGTGTGAAAGTGAATAGCACATAACTGCAAAATTTACATTACTGGTATAAACATGTCTAATGGTACAATGCGTTACATGATAAACATACTTTTACATACATTGTTTTCAAAAGCTTCCATTTCCACAGTCCAAACTACAAAGTGAAAACAGAATTTTCAAACTAATCCGCTCTGCAGAGTGTTTAAAAAGGCTGGAGGGCCAAAATGAGAGGAAAAGATGCATTTTCAATGGAAACGTATTACTGTGGACAAGGCTTGAGGCTACCCAGGCATTTTTAGCTTGTCCCGTTAAGTGTCACTGACCCATCCACTCTCCCGCAGCCTACAGCATGAAGCTGATTCTACTTGCAACACAGGCCTGTCCATCTCAATATTTTCATCCTGTTACTTCTAACCCCCTTTTTCTTTTCAGTGGCCTCCAGCTCCCATAGCAAATGTTAGCATGAGGCTGCCACTGCTAGCAGTGCAGGCTACACAGGCTCTTCAGGAGGTCACACCCCAACCCTCTTCCCATGGCCTACAGCAACTGAAGCAAACATGAGGCTTCCTCCATTTCCACCAATCCACACCCCTTTCCTCACCAACCCCCTCCCCTACCCATGGCCTGCAGCCCCACAGTTCAGCCCTAACGTGAGGCTGCCTCCAGTAATGGCTCAGGCCCCGATGCCCACCATTCCCCCTGTCTTCAATTCCTGCTACCAGAGCCGTCCCAAGAGTGAGCATGCCTCCGCTAATGGTGCAAGCCTGAAGCCCGCCATTCCCCCTCTCTCTTTTTCCATCTTTCTTCCACTCCTGGAGCTGTTCCAAGCATGAGCATGTCTCCGCAAATGGTGCAGGGCCTGAAGCCCGCCACCCCGCCTCCTTTCTTTTTTCTTCAGCGTTCCCTCCCTGAGCTGTCTCAAGCATGAGCATGGCTCCGCTAATGGCGCAGGCCCCGACGCCCGCCATTCCCCCTCTCTTTCCTCCTCCTTCCGCCCCTGGAGCCAGGCATTTTTGATTTAGTCTGTCTTGATATCTTGGGATGAAAATATGTTTGCTAATGAATATTTTTCATCTTAGTTGATGAAATTAACACTGATCCCAAGTGTGAGCACTCCTCCTCAAGATGTTCCGGCAGCTATCTTTCCTCTTCCCCCTTGCATCCTCGCCCTATCTTCCGCAACGCCCCTACCCATCCCTCCAAACACTCTCACCTTTGAACCAACCCCCGAAGCCAGCAACATCAGGAGACAGATTTTGTTAGAAGGCAGAGGCCTTCAAGATCTACATGCGGTCAGACCGATTCCATATAAGAAGCTCACCGAACCCTCATCAGCCGACCCTTTTAATGCCAGTCCATCCCTGTTCACTCAAACTCCTGACCAACCAGAGTTAACCCCCTTTAACATCACCTAATTCATCTATAATGGCCCATCCCCACTCCAGCCGCCCCAGCAGCACCCCGCTCCCGCAGGGGCCTTCCCTAATTCCCACACTGCCGCAGCAGTTCCCACTCCTGCAGGAGCCTTGCCTAATTCCCACGTTGCCGCAGGAATGACCTCTCCCACAGGAGCCTTTTCATTTTCCCCACTGCCACAGCAGTCCCTGCTCCCGCAGGAGCTTTTCCATATTTCCCCACTGCAGTAGCAGTCTCTGCTCCTTTTCTCTATTTTTCCCACTGCCGCGGCAGTTCCAGCTCCCACAGGAGCCTTACCTAATTCCCACACTGCCGCAGCAGTGCCAGCTCCCACAGGACCTCTTCCATATTTCCCCAGCAGTTCCAACTCCCGCAGGAGCTTTTCCATATTTTCTCACTGCTGCAGCGGCCACTTCCGCAGAAGCCAATTTCTCTTTTCAGATGCCGTAGCAGTTCCCACAGGAGTTTTCTTTTAAGAAAAAGCAGCAGTATCTGCTCCCGCAGGAGCTCTTCCCTTATTTTTCCCACTGCTGGAGCAGTCCCCCTCGCTTCTGCGGAAGCTATTTTCTCTTTTCAAATGCCGTATCAGTTCCCACTCATGCAGGAGCTTTTTCCCGAGCTCGGAGCCCTCTCCCCAGACAGAACACCAAATACGCATAACCTTTACTCTGTTAATTATCTGTAAGTGTGAACTCATGAAATATGTTTCTTTCCACTGACCTAGCGGCTGTGCCCAAACTCAGGCATTCCCTGTCTAAGCGCTTCCTTGGTTCTCTTTCTACCTCTCTTCCTGGTCCTCCCTCTCTCCCTTTGCTGGGCAACATGCTGGATCTTGGCCAAGAACATCTGCCTATTCACCTGACTGCACTGGCACTTCGCTATGGAAATATCTATCGGCTCAACTGTGGCAACACAAGTAATTATAATTTGTATTCCATTACCATTAAAGCAAAAATCATTGCAACTGGTGATATGAAGCCGTCTCATGTAAATGTAACTACTGAATGAATTACATATACTTAACTAATTAGAGGAGATCAGGACAAGATATCACAGGGGTTTTGTGTTAGTATGCTGTAAAAAACACATTCAACAACAGCATTATCAGCATAAATTAGGCCAGTAAAATGTAAAACAATAATAACAGTTTAATAATAATTACCACAGAATGTTTGCAATACTATGCATGCTGGGACCTTGCGCAATATTGTTCAATGTAAAATTGTTTGGAAAGTTGGGAGAAAGTTTGGACACGTTTTTTTTTAAGTACAATATTTAAGGACAAATACATAGTATAAAAATAAGGTAAACAAAACAATTTATGATAGCTGTCTTTTGTTTGTAGTGTCAGTTTCCACTGCGTCATTAAAATCTGTTCATGTCTTTTACTACAGCCATGGTGATATTAAATAATAGTGAGATCATCCGCGAGGCTCTGATTAAAAAATGGTCTGACTTTGCCGGGAGGCCTCATTCATATACCGGTAATTTCATTCTATCAACTAGGCCAGCACGTTTATCTTTTTAAAAGACTGCCTATTATCATATCTCATATGTGTTTATTCTTGTACCCCACTCTTAGGTGATATAGTGTCAAGTGGAGGGCGAACCATTTCTCTGGGTGATTTTAGTGAAGAATGGAAGGCTCGTAGGCGTGTGGCCCATAGTGCTCTGCACCGCTGCACAACGAATTCCCTGCACTCTGTCATAGTAAATGAAGCACACCATCTCTGCCAGGTATAGGACAAACACACTTATACATCCTTTATCATGATGGACATTGATTGGTTTCCCAGGTCACAGGCTAACAGTCAGAGGAGCAAAAAAACATGAATGCTAAATTTAGGAAATGACAAGCACCCTCAGGCACACACACACACACATTTACTACACATTATTACACATCATCTAAATAACAGGGTTATGTTCCAAAAAAAAATTTGAAAGGAGGGGAGGGGATACATTATTACACATCATCTAAATAACAGGGTTATGTTCCAGAAAGAAATTGAAAGGAGGGGAGGGGATACATAGTTAACTAAAGGCAAAAATACATTGCACCACTGGATGGATTCATAGTCTAGACTCTACAGCTAAAAAAAAAAATTGGAGTCTGTAACTATCATACTTTATATGAAACTTCCCAACTAAAATTAGAGATTGGCTCTGACTTTCCAACTAGCAGCAACATCTCCAGACTGTAAATCTTGGCAAAAGGCATGTTGTGTACATTATTCCAGCCTTAAAAGTAATAGTAGCCCCCTAACATAAGCCAATCCACTCAAAGGTATTTTTTTATTATTAGTTTTTTTTAATTAACAAATTATTGAAAGAACAAATGGTTTTGTTGGGATCAATTTAATTTTTTTTCCCTTGTGGTTTTGAAACAGGTTTTGAGGTACTACAATGGAGAAGCAGTGGATTTATCTAAAGATTTTACTGTGGCTTTGAGTAATGTCATCACAACACTAACCTTTGGCAAAAGTGTAAATGATGTTTAAATGTTATTCTGCACAATATACTCTCATATGTATTCCCAACTTTACAGTCTTACTTGTTAATAAACTATGCAATCATTCCCTTGTGACAGTATGATAAGAGTTCAGTAGAACTGCAGAAACTGCAGGACTGTCTAAATAAGATTGTGTCTCTCTGGGGTTCACCCTGGATCTCAGCGCTGGACTCCTTCCCTCTGCTCAGGGTAACACATTTGATTTTAACCCTCCCATATAGCTGGATTTTAGAACTGTTTTGACCTAAGATCCATTTCATTTGCAGGCAATTTAAACATATTATTCTTCATAGAAATTACCCAACCCTACATTCTCTCATCTCATTAAGGAGGCAGCCAGACGCGATGAGCTGATAGGGAAACACATAGAGGAGTTCAAGGTAAGAATCAATGGTCAAATGATGCAAGTAATGATCAGGCATAGATGACTAAATTTGCAAAACACATCTAATCGAGTGCCATTGTGTGATGTGCACAGAAAAGTGACCATAAAGAAGGTGGCACAGTGACTTCCTCACTTCTGCAGTGCCTTGAACCACCACAAGGGGCCAATCAAATGGTGAGGAGCAATGGAACATGACAGTTTGAAAGAATTTTCTAGTAATCGTAAAGACCTTGATTTAGCCATTTCAGGTGTGCTTAACTGAGGTTGGAACTAAACTCTGCAGAACAGTGGTCCTCCAGGAGCAATGGTGGACATCCCTGAACCAGCGTTTCTCAAACTGGAGACCCAAAAGGAGAATAATACAATTCATGTTTTTGGAGAAACACAATATATAGTATTATAAAGTATTCAAAGTATCCAATGTTGTTAACCTATGAATAAGTGCAAATATTGTTGTCTCCTCTACCTAGACTCTTACAGACACTCATGTGCACATGACCACAGTGGATCTGCTAATCGGAGGGACAGAAACTACTGCTGCCTTGCTCAACTGGACTGTGGCCTTCCTTTTACACAGACCTGAGGTCTACTTAGATCTACTTAAACCAGCTTCATGAAATAAGACACATATCTACAAGTCTATAAACAATCATTCAGCACAAAGCACATCTTGTTTCCAAATTATACAGGTTCAGAATAAAGTCTATGAGGAGCTGTGTGGTGTGCTGGATGAGAGCTACCCTCAGTACAGTGACCGACACAGACTGCCATATCTGTGTGCTCTGATCAGTGAGATGTTAAGACTTCGACCTGTAGCTCACCTCGCTGTGCCCCACAGAGCCATACGAAACAGCAGGTGAGCATCAAGTCAAATCAAAGTGCTGGGATTATTCATGATTAGTTTCTTAAATTGCTAACTCGTCATTAGCAATTTAAAAATATGTAGAAACCAACCCTGCAGCCCATTCTGGATATTCCATTGGTCATATTAAACACAGGGCTGATTACTCACTAGCCCTAACATTACAGTTGGCATAAAACAAAAATTCACCCAATCTGTTTTCCAAGAGCATGTTATAGAACAGTGGTTTTCAACTCTGCACATTGTGTACTGTATCTGTACTGTATCTTGTGATGTAGTGCTGTCTCTCCTATCTACCACACTCAGTTCAGTTCATGGAGCTCTCGCCAGACGAACTGATAATCTTAATCAGGTGCTGCTAATCTGAATTTTATTGTGAACAATACACGTATGCATGCATGGAATATACTGTTTGTAGTGATCGGATCTATCTATTGATCAGTCAATTCATTCATTTTTCTGAGGTCTGAACGTTTCTTGACAGATGACTGTGTGGTTTAGTTGACTAATGAAATCAGCTGTGGGACAAAAATCATTAAAATCATAGACTGTATAAAAACATGGATGTAGTGTCCGTGACATCACCTGTAGGTTTCCGAAGAGCGTTTTTGAAGCCTAAAGTAGGCGGATCCAGTCATCGCCATCTTGTCAGCGCGTCACTGCACGTCAATCCCAAATAATCGAAAATGGGAAAAGAGGCGGGAGCTGGTTGCTGAAACCACGCCCACCTAGCGGCAATCCACCTGTCACTCAAGTGGCCACGCTCTTAATAATGCAGAAATTTAAGGCTTAATATGATTTTAACGGATGAGTTACAAAAAAATTCACCCCTCTCACAGTTCTCATGAAGGGCAAAATGAGCTACATAGACCAAAATAATTTTTTGAACCAGGCTGTAAACATGTTTTTTTTTCTGCTGTAAAATTGGGCATTTCAGTATGGGAAGTCTATGGGATTGACTCCCTTTTGCAGTCAGCATCTAGCAACCAATTAACGAATTTACAGTTTAAGACACTTCCGTGTTGGCATCACGAGAGAGAGCGGGAGAGGAAACAAATAATGCGTTTCAGAGCCATCAAACTGCATGCAGATTAAATAAAATCCCATGACCCAAATGTGTGAGAATTTAAGTTTTCTTACATTAAACTGAACTATGTGCCTTCTGGGATTGCTTTCAGTACAAATATGCAACAATACCATAGAATTTGGCCAAAATAAAGTCATTTGTGACAGCATAATCAAGATGCCAACTTTTTGGAACAGCCTCCGCTTTGTAGGCATGATGTCAAAATGCTGAATCCTTAATGCTGCCTCTGTAGGTTGCTCACTGGGTTCTGAAACAGATCAGTTTGAGAAAGATTTAAATGACAATGCTGCATTAAAGGAAAATGCCACAATTTTTTCCATATTCCACTATGTTTTTCCCTCAACTTAGTTGAGTTGATGTATACCTCTCCTGTCTCATTCGCAGTAATGTGTTACCACTATGCTAAAGTTTAGCTTAGCACCATTCATTCCTTAGGATTCAAACAGGGATAAATTTAGAAGCCACCAAACACTTCCATGTTTTCCCTATTTAAAGACGGTTACATTAGTAGTTACACAAGTAAGTATGGTGACACAAAATAAAACGTGGTGAATAAAAAATGATAACTATAATGTATGACGGAGGAGCACTTCGCAGCACTACGACCTTGGAGCAGTAATATCATCAGTTTTCAGGAGTGGAAAAAACATGGAATTGTTTTGTGGCTTCTAAATTCATCCCTGTAGGATCCTAAGTAATAAATGGTGCTAAGCTAAATGGTAGCATAGTGCCACAGCGCGCTACATTGATTGAGTGCACCTACTGAGAGGGGAGAGGTACGTATCAACTCGTCTAAGTTGAGGGAAGAACATAGTGGAATATGGAAAAAATTGTGGCATTTTCCTTTAATGCAGCATTGTCGTTTAAAACGGTGGCGTTTTCTTTTAATTTGTAAGTTAGATTCCTGTGAGAAATTCATACAGTCCTCTATTTAGTATTGCAGGCCATTTCATCCCCAAGAATACAATAATCATTCCTAATCTATATGGTGCCCACCATGATCCAGAGGTCTGGGAAGATCCATACAGCTTCAAACCAGGTACAAAACCACACATACTGTCCAACTTTTCTAATTTGCATATTTACATAGTACACAATGCAGTGCTGATTAACTGTTACAGTGAATCTAATTTATTGCAGAACGCTTTTTGGAAGGTGGTGGAGGGTCCCTTCGTGCCCTGATTCCTTTTGGAGGAGGGGCCCGAATGTGTCTGGGAGAGGCAGTAGCCAAAATGGAGATGTTTCTCTTCACTGCCTATCTACTGCGAGACTTTCAGTTCCTGCCTGCCAGTAAAGAGGAGCCTCTGCCTGACCTGCGAGGCGTCGCCAGCGTGGTTCTTAAAGTCAAACCATACACAGTTATAGCACACCCAAGAGAACAGTAACTGATTATGAATAGAGCACCGCAGGAATGAGTCCTAAAACGCACAAGCTGTCATTTTTTTAACTTTCCATTCCATCATCCCAATGTTAATGTTTTTTTTTTAATAGGTTTTCGGTTAAATGCCTGAAATAACGTTTGTGGTTAACACAAGCTCAAGCTATTTTCCCATTTCATTCTACAGCATAAAGTACAGTACAGTAGTAATACCCTACTCTTGATTTTTTTTTAAGCTTTTGTGTGTCTTGAAAAAGGTGGTTGCTAATCAGGGGCTAAATGGGACTAGAGGTTGTCAAAGACATTCAACGACATCACGCTGAATTAGAAAATGAATCTAATCACTACTCCACATTTTGTGTTTACAATCACGCTCTTGCAGACCATTTTAACTCAAACATTCCAATTTGTAGATATTCAATAAAGATAGCAAGATCTGTCAGAAGCTTAAGTGGTGATGCTGAAGTCATGTGACAGTAGTGTAGTTCATTCACAGTCTAATTTTAGCTTTTAACTTGTAGCGATTGTATTTAGGCTTCAAAATTCATAAAAGTTGTGTTCATTTGTGTCTTGATGAACAAAATGTTTAGGAATCATACATTTACGAACATAATTTTCTAACTATCTAAAAGACAAATCCTGTTGGCTTTTTTATGAGGGAACCATGGTGATGCTAACTTCCGTGTTGGCCTGCAAAAAATTCATCCCTGCATTATATAAATTATTTTATAGTTTAAGTTATAAACACCTTGATTTTTTTCTTTGCATTTTAGCTCTCATCACAAAATTTTATTGTAATGTTTAAAAAAGCAGTCCCATTGTTGACTACACTACAGTTTCATTGTTTTGTTTTTATTATGTTGTCATTGTAATGATTGTCTGTAAACATGGTGATGAGTTATGCAATTTTTACACCAATTAAAAGCATATACTTTAGAGAATTTGAAAATGTACTTGAACCTTTGAGTTAATAATAAAGCTGATAAGATGTTTGAGTTGAACTGCGTAATGTTTTTGTGACGAAAATATATTTTAAATATATTCTGCCACATATACGATTTTAATGTGAGTTTGCATCGTTTTAATTCATCAAATATTCTTGAAATTTTCTATACAATTATCTATCTGTAAAGCTGTTTAAAGTTATGGTAGCCAGTTTCTGCGCCACTAGTGTCACTAACGGAAGTAGGCCTACAAAAATACAGCATGTTTTCAAGTTCCTTTTACTTCACCTGTCGAGAAGAAACTCCACAAGTTCATTGTGTCGACTAAAACCCTTTCCATCCTCTTAAAAAACACTGTGCCTTCCACAGAAGATATAAATTTATATTTTGCTTATATTTAGACCACTTTAATTATGTATTGCTGTCAGGATGTAAAGATAGTTCAATGAGGAAAATTACTGAGTGCTGCACCACTGTTGAACTGCTGGTGCTGCTGTTTCTTTCTCGTCGGTTAAAGGACACAGCACACACTCTACCTCTGCTAAACGCAGAACTGCACACACTTCCTGTGCTCACTCGAGTTGTTGATAAAAGTACAGTATCCAGATTTTATTAGTTAGTAGCTTAATTTGTAGTTACTATATATATATATATATATATATATATATATATATATATAAATTAAAAAAATAACCATGTACACATGAAAACAATGTATTTTTATTTCAGTGATGTTATACTTAAACATAATGTTCGTAGTGCAGTGCACAATTATAAGTGCATTGATTTATGCATCTATGTTTTATGAGTTCACAGGGCGGTGATGGAGAGTGTAACGTTACCACAGCCATGACATTATGATTTTGTCTGTCTCATGCATGCTGCTTATCGGCTGTTAATTTTCCAGAAGTGATTATATACATTCTGTTAGTAAGATGCTTGTGCACTGTTATGACTTTTCTTTCTCTGTTAACAGGACTACAGAGCTTCATCGGTGGGCTTCCTCCTGATTGGCTGTTCCTCTGTCCTTTCAGTCTTTTGGCATTAGGATGCCGGACCACCTGGAAGGCCTTTAATAAATACCTGTTTGATTTAAAAGGCAGGAACTGACTTAAGCAATGGTTTCCAAAGACAAAGGAGAGCCACAAAATGCTACTTTCATACTCTCAGGCTATTATCAGGCTTATACACTCTGGATTACTGCATGTAAAGGCCTTCTGTCTTATGGCGCTATAAAATTTTAATTATATAGTATTGTACTACAGGTTTTTTTTAAAGTCTGCAATCAATTAATAGAGTGATTTGTATAAACATTAAATCCATTACACTGACATGGAGAACTACAAAAATCCATGAGCAATGAATTCATTGTTTTAGCATCTTCAACAATGAGGTCTTTATAAAGAAAGAATGGGACTCTGTTTAAACCAGTGTTGCCATGTCCACTCATTATGAGCAACTTTGGTAAATGCATTTGATGAATATACTCATGGATTTCAATGTCCATTTATTTATGTGTAACATAAATTTTTTTTGTAAATTATATAATTATTAAAAATATGTTTTCTGAAATGCAACTTAAAGGGATAGTTCACCCAAAAATGAAAATTCTGTCATCATGTACCCACACAAATCTGCATGAATTAACATTTATTCATTTAGCAGATGCTTTCATCCAAGGTGACTTAATAAAGAAGAATAGAACAAGCGATTCATCGTAATTTCTTCCTCCTGCTGAACACAAAAGAAGATATTTTGTTCTGCAGGTGCATTATTTTGTTTTTATATTGTTTTATTCAACCTGAATTTAGTTGGTTTAGTGAACAAGTCACTAACTTGTGTAATAAAGCAATAAGCCCCAAGAAGCCGTGGTTTACTGTGAATTTATAACAGCTAAGGGGTGTTGTTAGGCAAAGTGGTTGCTGAGCAACACACAGAAGTAAACTAAAGTGTATGCTTGTAGTGTAATTTACAACAGCTTCGAACACGGCTTAACCAATCAGAATCAAGGACCGCAACTAACATTCAAATATTAAATATTTAATTAAAAAAAAAAAACATCTTTAAACATTAAATGTGGATTCAGATTCGAAACACATGGGAATCAGGCCAATATTTAATGCTTGTACATCAACGCTAATGTAAAACTATTTTAGGAAGTCTCCATTGACATATGATTTTACATTAGCCATAAGACTTTTATTTCTTCAATATTATGACACTTGTAATAAGGAAGGTGAACATTTTGAGGATGGTCCATTTGAGTCTGCATTAATCAACCTGGAGGCCTGAGCATGAGGCACTTTATTCATGCTGATTGATGCTTATTCATGGCACTTTGGAAAATATTGTATCATCAGACAGAGCTTAATATCAATACAGTGTCCCTTCAGTTTTAAATGTATTATAGTAGCAGTGCTTTGTAATACTTTTACATCAGAAAACCCTTCTACTCCTGCCTAAGTTTAGTGGTACTAGCTAATGGAGACACCTCTTGGTTTTGCTTATGCAATTGACTGTGGAATTGCTCATGCTCATACTTTTTAAAAACTTGTGACTCTCAGTGTTAAACTTAGAGGCAAATGATACCCTTCTTGCCTTATTTTTGCCTTTCTATGGGTTGCTAAATGTCTCCCATATTGGAACGGTCAAAGTCAGTCAGTGAATACTTGAGAGCAAGTTGACTATGTGTCTGCAACCATAGTTATAGGCATGTATGATTTATATATGCAAAAGACTATAGCAGATTGTTTTGGTAAACTAACACAATACAACGAGACAAAGCTGTTAGCTAACACAACATTAAAAAGTTTCCAAAATTAATATTGACTTAATACATATTAAAATAACAAACCAACACATTCTCACCTGTAAATGTTTATCCAGTTTCTCTGGGAACGTACATTTTTTAACCTGCAGAGGCTTTGATTTATACTCATTGATTTATATTGTAAGTGACAACACATTGCCCTTTCCAAGATGGCATATGCGTAAACGTGTTTGGAGTGGTTAAATGTGTAATCTACCCATCTAGAACAACCTAGAAAACAACTATAGCCCTAGTAACCATCCAGAACAAGCTAGCAAATATCTAGCAACCCTCTATATGTACCTCAGCATACCCTAGCATAGCGTAATGTAACTTCAATAGCAAAATAAACATAAATAACAAACTGACGAATAAATGTAAACAAAACAACAAAGTGAAGTCCCAGGCCTGGTCCTCTCTCGCCTTTCACTGTCATCAGGGTTGCCTGTTGTGTCAAACAGAAGTAGGCCAATCGTGTTTTTTCTGCAATTTTCCTCTTTGTCGGTTTTCCCCTTTCCCCCTTTTCCCCCTACATCAAAATTGCATTCTGGAAGATCACTTTAATCCCAGAACACCTTAGTGGCCACCTAACACATATAAACCATCTTGAACACAGCAGAAAACATGCTAAAACCTCTCAGAACACCTTATTAACCACGTAACAACACTCTGGCAGCCTAGTTCCCAAGTTTTGCACCACAAAACACCACTCGCATTTTCTTCAGAAAATGTCAAAATCTAGTTATTATCACTACTGTCTTCTGCTTACAAACACAAAAGATCATCAACTGATTTTAAGCTGTATGAGTCTATGTTAATTCACAATCCCGCTGTGGTAGAAACTAAGAAAGTAACAAACACTTTTGGTTCTTTATGATTAATCACCATAGAATCCCTTTCTATACTTGTCAATTTGAATATAGCAATATCAGAGTGCTTTGTTGAGCACTTGACTTCCTGTTCTCCTTCTCTCATCAATTTCCATTAGTTTTACCCCACCACTGCAGTGAACGGCGTCTCTGCACTGAACAAGAGGAGAGAGAGAGAGGAAGGGGGAGGAGAGAGATGGATATTGAGAGAGGAGGAAAAGTAGGAGGGGAAAAGGGAAGCCAAGAATAGCAGGTTGGACAGATGTGCATAGTCAAGAGCTGGTGTTGCCATCCAAATCCCAAAAACACCGGTGAACAGGCACAAACAAGCCTGCAGAATCGCCGTGTAGAGCTTCAAAGCTGAAAAATGAGGATACAGTGACTTCAGTTGTTGAGGATCAACCTGAGCAGATGGTAAGACTCTGCAAAACATTGGGAATAGCATCGTTCTGTGGAGCTTGACGACAATGGGAATATCTTTCAGACTGGAATTGTTGTACTGGATTTGCTTCTGGAGCAGTGATTTAGTAACACTTGTCTGTTTGCATTGCAGTGTGAAAAGAGCAGAGAGATGCTGTGAAGCCAAAGCATTTCTTTCCAGCCGCTGTCATTGTAACATCTTCTACTCAGAAAACATGTATGCCTTCTATTCTCTGCTGGTGTACATTTTCTACACTGTTTTCAAAAAGGAGGAGGAGGCAGCGCTCGAGGGGGTGTGCAAAGAATCCCCGGAGGTATGTGTGGCTGCAGCGGACAGAGGCCGATAGACATGCTAATATATGCATTCCCTATTGTCTGCATAAAATGTGTGCAAACAAGTCTTGGTAGAAAAACTGAATGATTGATTAAAAAACATAAATGTTATATTTAAGTAAAAATAATAAAATGTTTATAAAATAAATTGAAATATAAAATACAATGTTTTTAATAAAATATTATTTATTCAATATAATATTAAATATAAAATATAATATTAGATATTAAATATAATATTAATATAAAAACAGGCAGTTTCGTTAAAGTGAGAATTCGATAATGCATGCATTCACAGTCACGTATCGTATGTCCAGTGTTGGGGAGTAACTAGTTACATGTAACGGCGTTACGTAATTTAATTACACAATTATTGTAACTGTAATTAGTTACAGTTACTACGAAAAAATGAGTAATTAAATTACAGTTACTTATGAAATTTTTAACGATTACAAAGGGGATTACATTTGAATATTTACACATATCCACATACACATTTAACTGATTTCTTTCCCAAATTGCACTGACTATTCTGAGACATACCGCCCTAATAATTTCCGGGATGCGAAAACACAGTCTGGTTTCGTAGAATCCAGTCATAAAAAGGGAATGCCTAACGCGGACGGAATATGCCACATTTTGGATGACTAAATCAAAAGTAGGTCAGTACACTTGAATCAAAACATGACATGGACTAGTGTCTGTGAATATTAAGCCCCAAAAATGCAATATATGAGTTCCACATTCTGCGTGTCTGTGGAAATCAGGCGCGGACTGGACACCGGGAGAACCGGGACAATTAATATCATTATTGTATAATTTCCTGCCGAATGTACTAAAGCGATAATTTGCGAATCCGCCATTTGATAATTAAATCTCTAATAAATCATGAATTGTTAGTCATGACTCGCGCGCTCTCCGCGCCTCCGCCAAACGGTTTGGATTACAGACTCGGAGTAATCAATGCGAGAGAGTGAGAGAGAGAGAGAGAGAGAGAGAGAAAGAAAGAATAGAGTGGACAGCTGGAGCAGAGAAGCAGAACTACTGTTCAGGGTTTCAGGTCAGTTTCATCTGTAAAGATGCTTTTTTGTCTTTGTTTTTTTATTTATTTAATCAAGCAGCAGCACGTTGCTCATCAGTCATCACTCAAAATACTATATAAAGGACATCATTATTATCTGTTGTAATGATACAGTAGTAATTTAGCTGAAAAAAATTCAGATTTTTTTTATAGGTTTAGGGGGAGCTACGACAGACAACAACACAACCCTTACGAAAATTAACGTTTTAATATTTAACTATAAATCCAGAGAAAATGGTTACTATTGTTTAACTGTGATAACCAAAAATGTAAAATTATTTTACAAATGTATTTATTTAAAAATAAATACAAATCCATTTGCAAAAAAATAATAAATAAATGACTCAAGGTTATTTTACTTTTATATAGGCTAATAAAAGCATGGTTAATTTTTGTAAGGGACAAATATGGATTATATATAGGATTTTTCTATAAAGATATTGTAGTATTGTAGAGAGTATTGTATTGTAAAGTATAGTTTTGTTCAATCTTGAGTATTAAAGTCATGAGAGAGATGCATAACAGGGCAAAATAAAGAAACTGAAGAGAAAAATGGAAGTGAAGGTGCAGTTCAGGAGAGAACTTTTAATTATTTTGCATGTCCCCAAATTAAAGATTTAAAATAGATAAAAAATAGTTTTGTCCATGAATTTGTTTGTATGAGTTTGAATTTCAGTCTGATTTTTTTTCCCAGTCCGCCCCTCCTGTAAATTAATGGCAAAGACATGGTTTCATTTTCTACACATAGGCCTGCTGAAGCTCGCAGTGTTTTCAACCTCTGCCATCTCAATATAGGAGTACACGAGCACATAAACATAATTTCTAGAACTGCTCTGTGTCACTTCATGTGCATTTTACTTATTTTGAGAAAACTATCATCATATACAAAGAGACAGCAGTTTAAAAGAAACACCAATGTTTAGGATTTTATTACACAGAATACGTCACATGCTTATTAGATAACTGTATTTAAGTTGATGTATATGCTTTTATTTATTATTCTTTAATTTTCACAAATTTACAAAAGTAATTAGTTACATTACTTTAATAAAGTAATTGAAAAAGTTACACTACTATTACATTTTAAACAGGGTAACTTGTAATCTGTAACCTATTACATTTCCAAAGTAACCTTCCCAACACTGCGTATGTCCTCAGGGGTTGCTTTAACACCTTCCAATAATCACATTCGTCTTCCCTGTAACTGACAGGGGCCTGGCCATGTTTCCATGGAAACAGAGAGGAAGGGGAAAGGTAGCCACACCCCTGGGTTGGGCAAAAGAGGGTGTACAAGTCTGAGTGATTTGAGTAAGATTGTTTCCATAATGTTGTTTAGTTACATGATGATCTAAATACAAAGAGACGATGTTCTGTGTAATCAGTATACAACCATAACTGAATGTGAAATTTCAGGCAGCAGTAGTGATAGTGATGGGACGTCCCTCAGTGATGAAGATGATGAGTTAAATGAAGGTCATGGATTACCTGCCAAAACACCATTAACAGCTTTCCTGTCTTTCAAGCAAGAGGCAGAAAAGAGAAGAGCTACAAATTCTCCAGCAGAACCAAATGAAAAGGTGAAAAGCTCTACCTACATTTACATTTGCCCACATTTCCTTGTGGGGGTGATTTGGCGAAGTGGTAGTTTGTAATATTTGAACAGACACTTTGTCTTATAATGTTATAATGGTAATAATGCTTATAATGCACAGTTAGTTCAATGGTAACGAATGATACTTCGAATTTGTGTGGATTGAAGAAGTGCTATTGCATTTAAGAATAAGCAAATTTGAAAAAATGACAGAAAAGACTTGCAATGACCCAAGTCAAGGACCTCATTAGACATTAATCAGGATGGGTGCCATATTTATTTTTTTCATGAAGTAAAATGGGGCTGAATATTGATTGTGCTATATGTCCCTTGGAGCCTCATTTTCATTACCAAAAAAATTTATATACGTAGTGTCCTTATTTGGTGTGCTTAACATTTTCTAAAAGAATGTGTAGAAATCTAGTCGAACATGAAAAAAAAATGTTTTATTCAGTGCACAGCTTTTATTAAATAATTGAGTAAAATTGTATGTGTATTTTCCAGGTGACAGAGTCTCCATTGCTGTCTGTGATGACACACCTCCTGAGTTTCCTGGAGCAATATTCCCACCTGCAGCAGCTGCAGCAGCAGGCAGATCAGTACCGTCTGCAGCTGCGCAGACACCGCGTCCAGCACCGGCGGAAAATGAAGGCCCTGTGTGCTTCCTACCGCCAGCGCCTCAGAGACAAGAACAGTGTGATTAACAGCCTGGAGGAAGTGATCGCTCAGCAGCAGAGCCCATCGTCTGAAAATGAGGGTGAGACCTTTTGAACCTAAAGAAATTACAGAATCTCAATGAGAAGATTTTAGCTGTGAATAACAATGAGTTTATTAGATGCTGCTATTACCTCGATATTGATTTGTTGGAAGATGCTAAAACTTTTTACCGTCCTTGCTGTTCGCTCTGAAGGTATCAGCCTTTAAAATTATATTTCTGGCTCACTTTTTCTGTCTTAAGAAAAAAATACATCCTTATATTTTAATTTTATTATTATTATTTTTTTTAAATATGAAATAATCTTAACTTTATTCTTAGGTTAGAAAATAAGAAAATAGTTGTTTTATCATTTTAAAATTTTAGAATAGAATTTTATCAATTTAATATAGCTCTAGGTGATATCATGTGCTGTTTGCTGTTTGGATTCTGAATCTTGTAGTTTGACGTCAATGGTAAAAGAAACGAGGACCCATTCAGATCATGTGCACAGCTAAAAAAAATTATTTAATTAAGAACACTGGAGAAAGGTGCTAAAAATAGCAGACAGATGGCTTTAGAAACTGGCATTGACCTTAGAGCTACAGAGGGCATCTGGACTCTCTGGCGGTCTGTTTCTCTTCAGACTTCACCAGGTGTTCCTCTGTCACCTGCCAGCCAGACTCACTATTAAACACTGCATTGGTTTAAATTGTCTCTTGCACTAATTCGATGTCAGATGTACTTGTCTTTGTAGTTCAGTGGATGCACATGATGTGCGTATGCCATCAGGATTTACTGAGCTACAGTATATTAAACCCAGGGGTGTTTTAAAGGAGGTCTGAGATTCTGATGAAAGCTATCTGATCTGGTTCATCTTCATGGCAGTTGTGCATCCAGCATCTGGACTCCCAGAAGTATGTGAAATCAACTAACACATTCATGGAAATGCACAACTACTTTATGGCCATTTTTTATCTAAAGTTTGGTTCACACCAAAAATGATAATTATGAAGAAAACTATAACAATTACTAGCATCCACACCAATGCACACCAAACGTTGTTTATTAGTGCTGCATTTATGCTATCTACTGCTTTCTTTGAAGTCAATGCTTTTGTCGAGTCTTTGCACTCTTTCTATCCTCAGATATTTGAGTTCTGTATAATTACATCATAACAAACCCTTCAACGCAATTATAGATATTATTCTCAACATGTGATTGAGAAGAAGCTAGCTGAGAAAATACAACTCCATTTCAGGGTTTTAAAATCCCTCCAAAAGAAAGAATCAAACACTGTTCAAATGTCTACTATTATATAATGAAATATATGTCAAATGAATTTATGTGCTATTTGCATACCTATGTATAGAAAAAAGGGAGAAAGCTAGTTGCTGGTTATCTTACAGCAAGACTTACTGGGCTATGTTAAATCTATAGCCCCTTTGTCATGATACCCACATTTCAGAAAATTCAGTATCAGCCTGAAATACAGATATGATTCATGTTAATCAGATGTCTAAATGCCTCATGGGATTGGGAATACATGTGTTTGTTGCTTCTGAGACCTCAATATTTGACTATATTTTTCAATAGTTTAGCCATGTAGTAAAAATGTCCATCTGTATGGCTGTCACTTGTCTGCAGCACTAGGCTTGTTTCTCAGTGGCTCACAGAAATGAATAAAACATTGTGAGAGGTTTTTTTTCTTACAAAATCAAGTGCACTTACAAATACTAGCAGAGCTTAATGTCATGTGCACCGCTGCTACTAGTTATTTAAATATAGTATTGGCATCAGTGGTTCCATGAAGAACCTTTAAAGGGATAGTTCACCCAAAACGTTTACTCACCCTCCTCAAGTTGCTCCAAACCTTTATGAGTTTGAATATTTTGAAGAATGTTGGTAACCAGGCAGTTGACGGTAGCCATTGACTTCGGTGTCAACATTTTGGTTGACAATATTCTTTAAAATATCTTCTTTTGTGTTCAACAGATGAAACTGTGACATAAATTTTGTTTTTGAATATCCATTCTTCAAAAACTGAAAGCTTTATATTTTAAGAGTGTAAATATGCTTGAATGATTTCAGGTTTATTTTGTTACGAGAAAGAGACCAGTCAGCCTACAGTAGTAGAACTAAGTCATTGTGTAATATTTATTTAGCATTATTTTGTTTAAGGCTGTTCCTCGTCACGTTTGGTCTTCCACCACATTTGCAGTGGGATCCCCGTTAACAAGTCTCCATTCATCCATCTCACCAATCCAATCGCTTCACCTGCAGCACCTGTCTGACAGCGCCTGCCTCAGTAATTAGTTCACAGCACAGGAAAAGACAGCATCTCTTACTCAGCATATCCATAATTAACGGCGGGAAACTAAGTAAAATGTTTCAGAGGAGTTAGTCCGCACGTTGCACAGGCCTTCGAGTTCAAAACTCGTTGATATTGCCTTGAATTTGTTGCTTAATGGAGTTTTGCTTAATCGAGTTCTTATAAAAATGTAAAATAAAGAACAACTGGAACAAAATTTGAGCTTTGATTTGGTATCTTGGCAAACTCTGGAGAAGAAACAGTGTTCTCAAAAGTTCACAAAGTTTACAAATGTTCTCCATGAAATACAGTTGGCATCTAGGAGATACAATTTTATTTTTGATGTTGTTATAAAAAATTTAATAAAAAACTTGGGTGATCTTCATAAAACACATTCATAAAACAATAAAAATGTGTATATAAGCTTTTCTCTGTAATATTTATACCCTTTTGGGTGTGGAGGAAAATCCATAAATCAGCTGAGAAATTAATTAAGCAGTCGATTGTTCATGTAAATTAAAAGAGCCTGGAATTAGATTATTAAAAAATAATTCAATTAAAAATGTTAGAATAACTAGAAGAAAAAAAAACATTTACTTTATGTGGCAAAAAATCATGATAAAATATATGATATTTATCTATGCAATATAAGGTGCTTAATTATTACAATTTCAGTTTATCTATTGCTTTTTTATATCTATTACCACTTTATTGGATTAATCATTTAATTGAGTTAAAGTCAATATGGATTATTAAATTATTTAAAATACTTCTTTTATATATATATATATATATATAGTTGGACCCCCTTTTTTTCTTCAGAACTGCCTTAATTTCTCATGGCATAGATTCAACAAGGTGTTGGAAACATTCCTCAGGGATTTTGGTCCATATTGACTTGATATCATCACGCAGTTGCTGCAGATTTGTTGGCTGCACATTCATGATGCAAATCTCTCGTTCCACCACATCCCAAAACTGCTCTATTGGATTGAGATCTGGTGACTGTGGAGGCCATTTGAGTAAAGTGAACTCCTTGCCATATTCAAGAAACCAATCTGAGATGATTTGAGCTTTGTGACATGGTGCATTATCCTGCTGGAAGTAGCCATCAGAAGATGGGCTGTAGTCATAAAGGGATGGACATGGTCAGCAACAATATTAAGGTAGTCTGTAACATTTAAACGATGCTCAATTGGTACTAAGGAAAATATAAATAAAGAAAATATCCCCCACACCATTACACCACCACCACCAGCCTGAACCATTGAGACAAGACAGGATGGATTTATGCTTTCATGTTCTTAACGCCAAATTCTGACCCTACCATCTGAATGTCACAGCAGAAATAGAGACTCAGACCAGGCAACATTTTTCCAATTTTCTATTGTCCAGTTTTGGTGAGCCTGTGTAAATTGTAGCCTCCGTTTCCTGTTCTTAGCTGACGGAGCGGCCCCCGGTGTGGTCTTCTGCTGCTGTAGCCCATCTGCTTCAGGGTTCGACGTGTTGTGTGTTCAGAGATGGTTTTCTGAATACCTTGGTTGTAACAAGTGGTAATTTGAGTTTCTGTTGCATTTCTATCATCTCTGACCAGTCTGCCCATGACCTCTGACATGTAGTTGTTTTGAGGTTCTGCTGTGTCAACTTTCTCTAGTCAGCCCTGTGATTTTTGCAGTCATTTTGCAGACCACCCAACATAAATAAGGAATTTCTAAATGAATTTGCTCAATTTATGAGTGAAATTGTCACCAGTCACAATAGGATTTTAATACTGGGAGACTTTAACATCCATGTGTGCTGTGACTCCAAACCACTAATCAAAGACTTTCTCAGTTTATTCGATTCTGTTGACTTTGTGCAATGGGTCTGGACCTACTCATGCTCGGGGACATACTTTGGACTGGACCTACTCATGCTCAGGGACATACTTTGGACTTGAATTTATCTCATGGCATGTCAGTGCTGGATATAAAAATTGAGGACGCTGGCATATCCGATCATCTGCCCATATTGTTCTCAGTGTCTCTTGATGTATATATCCCAAGTCAATCATCATTGCCACGATGGACTTGTATATTTAAAGACTGCTCAGGTAAAGAATTCTCTTCAAAGTATGAGATATTAGGTGCCATTAGGATATGAACACTCTTACCGTTCACCTGGATATAAACGAGCATCTTAGTATCTTTAACAATACTTGCTCTAATATCTTAAACTTTATCGCACCATTAAAGATGAATAAACATAAACATTATCCATTACCTTGGCATAATGATATCACTCGTTCCATTAGGCAGACCTGTAAAAGGGCGTAACATAAGTGGGAAAAAAGATACAAGTCTATTTGCCCTTTTTATAAAAAATTCTTGAGAAAATTGTCTTAAATCAACTTCAATCTTATTTGTCTCAAAATTGTCTGAAAATTTAAGTCTGGTTTTAAGCCTTTCCACAGCACAGAGTCGGCCATCTTAAGAGTTCTAAATGATGTTGTGACGAGTGGGGCGGGGCCGAGGGACATGGGAGCGAGGCCGGGGGAGTGATTGGAGATGAACTACACCTGTTCGACCCACCGGTCTCGAGGCCCATGGAGGAGATGGAAGGATATAAAACTGGAGCGACGACAGTGAAGGACGAGAGAGGACCAGGCCTGGGCTTTTAGTTGTGTTTTGGTTTTATTTGCGCGCACCAGTCGTCCGTGAGGGGCTGGTGCGCTGTTTTTGTGTTTATTTTGTTATTAAAATGTTTTTGATTGTCCGCCGGTTCCCGCCTCCTTCTTCCGAATGAAGGTTGTATATCGTTACAGATGTCATGTTGACAATGGACTCTGGCCAGTCTATTGCTCTGGTCTTGTTAGACTTTAGCTCTGCCTTTGATCTGGTCAACCATGATATTCTTAAATCTTGTCTTGAGGCATGTGTTGGTTTACATGGAACAGTATTACAGTGGTTTAGGTCATATCTTACCAATAGGAGATATGTCATCAACATTGGACATCATTCCTTCTCTGAGATGCTTTTAAGATCTGGTGTACCCCAAGGATTGATTCTTGGTCCGGTATTTTTCTTAATTTATATGCTTCCATTAGGGTTTATTTTTACCAAGCATGGGGTCTCTTTCCATTTATATGCAGATGACACCCAAATTTACATCACCTTAAAGCGTTGTAATAAGTATGCCATTAAGCCCATTTTCGATTGCCTGAAGGACCTGAAATTTGGCTTACAAGGTTTTTTTTTTTTGCCTTAATGAGAACAAAACAGAATTCATTATGTTTGGTCCTAATGATCATAGTGTACACGACTTCAAAACTACATCTCTGTCATCATATAGTACCACCCGTGTCAGAAACTTGATTTGACAATAACCTTAAATTTGACAAGTGAAGTCATTTCTATCATTAAGGAAGCTTGGAATAGCAATACACGCATTTGTTACATCCAGGCCTACTACTGTAATTCTCTGTATGTTGGTCTTCCTCAGTCCTGTGTTTCTCGTCTGCAGTTAGTCCAGAATGCAGCAGCTCGACTTCTTACTGGAAAGTGCAAATATGAGACTATTACACAGGTTTTAATCTCACTTCATTGGCTTCTAGTAAAGTACAGAATTTATTTTAAAATTCTACTGTTTGTTTTTATATCTCTTCACAGTCTGGCCCCACTGTACTTAACCGAGTTGTTACAGCCACATACTTTGTCGAGATTGCTCAAATCTACTAATTCTGAATTGCTGCATGTTCCTAGGAATGTTGTCGGCTCAAAACTTTGGAATAGTCTCCCCTCACACATCAGAACCGCCTCAACCTGTTTTTAAATCCACTCTAAAAACTTATTTATATTATTTATAATTTAATTTATATTTGTTATTCTTCATTAATCTACCATTTTGTCAATTGACATATTGATATGTCAAAGTATTATTTATTAACAAAATTTATGCACATACATTTAATGGCAGGATACGGTAATACTGGAATTTCTTACTATTTTTATTTCTTATACAAAGGCTGTTAACAAATAATTCTTTCTCAAAGTTTATTTTTATCTAAGTTTATCATTCTTATCCAAATGACTCTCAGTCATATGAATAAGTTATACTATAAATGATGAATTATTAAGTTTTAAATAAAGCAAAAATTATTGGAGTACATTTGACAAGAAAATTATATTTCAGTCTACTTTAAAATTGAATCTTACTTGCTGTTCTTTATAATTTTTGTGAAGTTTACTACAATGTCTTAGTGAAAATTGTTTTAAAGTGTTTCAGTGTACTTTTGAAATTCCACTCTAAACATATGACATGTGTGTGTGTGTGTGTGTGTGTGTGTGTGTGTGTGTGTGTGTGTGTGTGTGTGTGTGTGTGTGTGTGTGTGTGTGTGTGTGTGTGTGTGTGTGTGTGTGTGTGTGTGTGTGTGTGTGTGTGTGTGTGTGTGTGTGTGTGTGTGTGTGTGTGTGTGTGTGTGTGTGTGTGTGTGTGTGTGTGTGTGTGTGTGTAGGTGACTGCATACTTCCTGCAGCATATCCGGATGGGTTGCATAAGTTGGTTCAGTCCCTATGCGGGCTGCAAGTAGAGAAGAGTCAGCTGAGAGGAGAGCTGCGTTTGCTTCATTCCCAGCTGGAGCAGAGAGAACGAGATCGGCATACTAAAGTACAGGCTTTCCAACAGCAGGTGCTCAGCATTATACTTTCCCTCTATTCATTCAGTCACCTATTCTATCCATTCCTCTGCTCATTCAACCCACTTAGTGTTTTAAATAGCATGTCTACCACACCAATAATCCTAAAAGTATTTTGGGTTTTCAGAATCAAGTTTTAAGCTCTGCTGTAATCTGTTGGCTGCACATTTCCTCCATTTATCTGATCATACAGTATCCCATTTTTCTTTCCAGACTTGCTAAGCTGACTGCATTGATTTTGTCCCTGTAGATTGATGAGCTGAAGAGCCGTATTGAAGAAAGAGAAGAGGAGCTGTCCAAACTTCGAGTTGCATCGGTAAGCTTTTGGAAGAATCTGTTCCAGTGCTCTGCATTCGAAACTGAGCACATCACAAACCAGGCCAGACAGTTTCAAAACGAGTTTATCTGGGTTGTTTCATTAGATACTTCTTTTCCAGGTCAGCTCTGACTTTTTATGGGGTGTGTTTTCTTTTCACCAGGGAGTAACAGACTCAGAAAAACGAGTGCTTTGCTTATCAGCAGAGAATGAGAGTTTGAAACATAGCCTCACAGTGACACAAGGTCTTCTGCAGCAGCTGTCAGTCATCCCTTCCCAGTCCAGCTCTGTGCTCATCAAGGTAATTCTGGCTTTTAATTCACTGGGTATACTTTAAATCTAGCACATCAAAACTCCTTGTTTTGCATAAGTTTTTCTTTAGCTTACTGTCCTATCCTGCAGGAAAATGAGAACCTGCGCAGTCGCGTTCTGCAGCTGGAGAGTTCACTGCAGCAGCAGACAGAGCAGCTGTCGCGTCTGGAGCAGCAGAGGGAGCAAAGCAACTGGAGAAAAGCAGAAGAGCTCAGGAGACGAGAGGAGTGCGTGAGAGAGCTGAGGCTTGAATTGGACAAAGAACGCAACAAGGAACCTGTGGTTAAAGTAAGAAAAATTCAAGATTAAGAACTTTAAAAACCTAAAAATACAACAACAATGAACTTGATAAAAAAAAAAAAAAAAAAAAAAAAAAAACTTTTATTCCTGTAGTATGTTACTCAAACTGTGGAGCTAGAGTCACCTTCAACTCTACGCCAACTATCCGAAGCCAGACAACAGAATGAACAGCTTTCTGAGAAGCTAAGCAATCAGAGAGAACGATGCCGACATTTGGAGGAGAACATCAGACATTCAGATGAAGTCAGCTGCAATTTACAGCACAAGGTTTTTAAGCATTATCCATTTGTTTTTATGATTGTACATACAGTATAACTGCAGCAAAATAACTCCAACTCTGTTGCTGGGATCTCAGATACAAAAGTCATAATTTATACAGTACATGTCAGAACACAACTGTAGAAAACCTCAGCTCCTTTAAAAAGTACTGGCTCCACAGATTACTGCATATGAGAGGGAGATTGGGACATTAAGGGAGGAGCTGCTGAAGGAGATTGGACATCTTGAGGAAAAGAAAGAAGGGGCTGTTAAAGCGGCAGCTAACTGCTCTCAGGAGCATCTCCAGAGCTTGCAGGATCAGTTCACAAGTGAGTTTAGTTTACTGTAAATATAGTACAATTCCTATGGTTTATATCTGTTTCTTAAAGGAACAGACAATACAAACATGAAAATATGCTGAAAATGTACTCGCTCTCAGGCATTCTGCATCCAGACATTTTAGCATTACATCACTTACTCACCAACGGATCCTATCCAGTGTTATTATGGAATAATAATTTCACATTTTAGCATAAAAATGTCTGAATAATGTTTTTATTATTATTATAATTATTTATAACATGCAGTTTCTTACTTCACAATAGATGTACTATTGAATTAAAGTCACGTTGATCATTTGTGGATAATTCTGATGTTTTTATCAGCTATATGAACTCTCATTCTGACGGCACCCATTCACTGCAGTGGATCCGTTAGGGAGCAAGTGATGTAAATTTCTCCAAATATGCTCTGATTAGGAAACAAACTCATTCTTCTCTTTGTGTGGCACCACTTTCAGCTAATTTTGTGGGTTGACTGTTCCTATAAAATGGTTTTGGTGATTTCTGGAATTGCGCTTGACATTGTCTTCTGAGTGTGCTCATGAGCGCCCCTTCTGTTGACATTGTTAAATGTGCAGCAATGTATTCAGCTTAGTGCATGTTTATATGTGAAATTACCAGCCCTCCAGAAGCGCCTGAGTGCTCTCCCTCCCACATTACATACCATGAAGACCGATTATGCCAGCCTTCGCAGCCAGGTCCGCAACTTTTCTGACTTCTATGGAACAGCTATCAAAGAAGCCAAGAAACAGGTAACTAAACACCATACTTCCGCACAAACTTGTACTACTTGGAGAACTTCTAAGATCTAAGAGTTGATATAGTCACATTATATCTGTTGCTGTCATTTATGAATCATTTTCTAATATAACCACAGATTATGGCAGGTATAAATGAAATGTCAGAGGCCAACAAAGAACTTATGGAAAAATACAGAAAGGAGGTAGCTCTCCGCAGGAAGTACCACGAGCAGCTGGTTGAGCTTAAAGGTAGGCAGCATTCACTATTTTTAATATCTAAAAAATAAAAAATGAGCAAAATCTAAAAGAAGTGTTTTTATTTTCATTTCACCAGGTAATATCCGTGTGCTGTGCCGTGTAAAGCCAGTACTGAAGGAAGATCAACATGAGGAAGGCCAAACAGTAATTGTGACAACAGACCCCAATAATGAATCTGCACTTACAGTTCTAAGCAAAGGAAAAGCCAAAAACTTTGAACTGGATAAAGTGTTTCATCCTCAAGCCACTCAAGAAGAGGTAAGCAGGGTATAAATCATATTGACATTAAAAACTACCTTGCTGTCACCAATATTGTCATTTTAATGACCAATATTAAAATTCATTACTATTATGTCTAAATAAATAAAAAAATTAAAAACTAAAAACTCAAAATAACTCTTTTAATATGATTTTCTTTATCTCTCAGGTGTTCCAGGAAATTGAGCCGCTCATCACATCCTGTATAGATGGATATCATGTTTGCATCTTTGCTTATGGCCAGACAGGATCTGGCAAGACCTATACTATGGAGGTAACACATGGGGATCTGTAACTATATACCTGTCATAACACACGGTTCCAATTTCATACTTTAGACCCAGATGATCTGTTTCCATTAATTATTCAGTAAGTCTGTCAGGTCTGGTTAACCATCTGTGCCTGCTCAGGGTACTGTTGAGAACCCCGGCATCAACCAGCGAGCCCTGAAACACCTGTTCAATGAGATTGAGGAAAGAAAAGACATGTGGACATTCACCATCAGTGTCAGTTCAGTGGAAATTTACAATGAGGTCCTGAGGTATTGCATTTTACCTCTTCATAATGGCAAAATCTATGGTAATTGTTGGTAATTAAAAAAGAAAATGTTAGAAGCATTCAGTAAAGTGAGCTGTCAGCTCATGAAATAACCTGATATTTATGAGGAATATTAAAGGGTTAGTTCACCCAAAAATGAAAATTCTGTCATAAATCACTCACCCTCACATCGTTCCAAACTCATAAGATTTCCATTCATCTTTAAAACACTAATAAAGATATTTTTATGACACGTGATTTCATTCCTTGCCTTAAAAGTGTATTCAACCAAAGTTTGATACTTCAAAACATGAATTGAGTGTTTTAATTGAAGTCTTTTGATGAGACATGATTGCATTTTATAATAGACAGATTTAAATTGGGCTATTATTCATATATAAACATACATAAAGCAAATCCAATATAGTAAGTGAAAACTCAACTGTACTTGCTTGACATGCAAGAACAAACCTCACTGGCAAACATATCTTCCCTTTTTCTATTAGTCGTTTAATGAACTTTTCTCAGTTTTGGTTTAATGACAGGGTTTTCAAGGGTGTGAGTTTGACACAATGAGTTTATTAAAATTAAATCATCAACATTGTTTTGTTGCCATCAGAGATCTGCTCAGTAAGGATGGAGAGAAACTTGACATCAAGATCAACCCTGATGGGACGGGTCAGCTCCACGTGCCAGGACTCAGGGTCATGGAGGTCAAAAGCTTCCAGCATATCAAGAAAGTGAGTCCCAAGGTGGCATCTGTCAAGATAATGCTGACTATACAAAAACCATTCTCTCCAATCATCTGTTGTTGTTGTTGTTGTTTTTGTTGCAGATTTTGGCCATAGCTCGAAAGAACAGGATTACATTTGGAACACAGATGAACCAGCATAGCTCTCGGTCTCATGCCTTGCTCACTGTGACTGTGCTGGGCACAGACCTCGCCAGTGGAGCCAAAACCACCGGTCAGTCCAAAGATTCTGCATCTTTAGATTGCTTAAGTTGCATGAGTTCCCCTTCAAGAAGCCCTCGCTATCCTTGAATGACCTTATTCTCTTGACCTCTCTTTTGCAGGCAAGCTGAATCTTGTGGATCTGGCTGGTTCTGAAAGGGTGTGGAAATCTGGGGCAGAGGGGGAGAGACTGAAGGAAGCCCAGAATATCAACCGCTCGCTGCTGGCTCTAGGAGATGTGATCCAGGCGTTGAAGGCCCACCAGACTCACATACCCTTCAGGAACTCACGACTCACCTACCTGCTGCAGGACTCACTGGGAAAAGGCAACAAAACCGCCATGGTTGTTCAGGTACAAAGATTTACAGAGACTCACTAGATAACCCTGACAGCAGAGTCTAGGGTTAAAAGCAAGGTTTAAAAATACAGTAACCCAGATTTGGTTTGAGCATAGGGTTAAAGCACCACCTAACTAATAATTTCAGCTTTTAAATAAAGCCAATGAACAACAGTGCTCACGTACAAATAATTTGTCTTCTTTAGGTTTCTTCTCTTGAGAGCAACGTTGGAGAGACCCTGTGCTCGCTAAAGTTTGCCCAGCGAGTGTGTAAGGTGGAGCTGGGCCCTGCTGCCCGAAAAATCGAGACAGCTGGACATAATGAAAGTAAAAATTAATGCATACCATCGACCCTCACAAGTAAACACCAGAAATAGCATCATCTCAAGTGCAGATGGAAAAGTCTTGCACTTTTTAACCCGTGGCTGAGGTTTCCAAACCTACTCAAGGGCTACAATTCTGGAAACATACGTTCTAGTTTCTTCCCGCTACCTAGCAATGGCTTTTCTCCTTCAGCTGATCTGCATGTCAAAGTCTCACCAACACCAATATCAAGACAAGCTCTCTGTCACCATAAGTGCAATGTATTACAGAAAATGCTCAACAGGGAAGACTGGTGATGATATTTCAGTAAATCTTACATAAAATCTTGTGTAATGCTTGATATATACTCAAAAAACTTGAAATTATTTGGTATAATATATAGTCTAGGAAGTAATGGCCAAACGATATATTTTTAGTGTATGATTGGTGTGGACTTCTGATAGGATTATGTGTGTTGAACCAGCCAGGATGTCTTTTATTAGGTTCAGAGTTTGTGAGTTCAGCCAGTTCAGCATTTGCTGATTTTATTTCTGACGAAGGTGGTATGTTAGCATTTCAAGATCCATGCTAATAACCGAAAGGTCACATTTTTTTAACCCTTGAAGTGGTGATTCATGAACAGGATGGTTCTTGAGTTATTTGATAGCACCACTCTGTTCTGAAGGAGGAAATAAAGCCAGGATTTGGATAGGAAACCATCTGCTAAAGATAAGAACGGAGGTATCTATACTTCACAATATTATGTGCAATTGCACCTCTTAGTGGTGAGCATCTCATTTTTCATTTAAACATTATTATATATTTTATTATATTTTCATTATCTATTCATTATAAACATACAAACATCTAAAATATCAATATATTTAAATAAATGATATATGATTATTAATTTTCTGGGATGATTAGGATAAGTTTACGTTTAATGTGAAATGTCATTGGTCTTTTAGGTTAAGCCATGTTACAGAGGGGGGTGAGGAATGCACTTTATTGTCAAAGACTTGTGCTGTCCATACAACTTATCTTTTGACTGAAAATGTACTGTAGGTCTATCTGTTTGTTTCGGAAAATGTGCATCTTTAAAATAATGGCAGAATAATTCTAAAAAAAAAAAAAAAAAAATCTAATAACAGACTGATTTAACCCTCCTTTAAGCAAAAATGTACTTGATTTATTCAAGTGTTTGAAGAGACTGGCTCAAGTACACTCACTAATTTATTCAAAACATCTTGAAGCCAGATTAATGTACTTCAATTTTATCGGTACTGTTCTCATCAATTATGATATTGTATTATTCTCTGCAATGTGTCTGATTTTACAACGCTCTCATATTAATGAGAAAGGAGAAAAACCAAACATGAAAATATGAATTTAGCTCTTCTTTATCCGCATTAAGGTTCTGTTTTAAAAGAAGCCTACTGACATTGGATTTTTATTATTATTTTAATATTTATTATTATAAAAAAAAAGACAATTTAAAAAAGACAAAAGAGTCAATTTAGAAAAGAAAGAACTGTTTACTTATAGACAAAATAATAATAATAATTAAAAAAAGAGAAAGTCTTCTTTGTGTACTCAATCTTTGCGCATCTCTTTCTCTCACACAAACACTCACTCATGCTGAGCTCAGCATAAGAAATCCATTTTAAACACACACTGCTATGTAATGGGAAATGGGCCGGAAACTTCTAGAAAGTCTGTTGTGCGAGACTCATTCTCAACACAGATTCAGTCTGAGACTCCCTCTTCCATGCCAACTGCTCCAACTGCTCCAGCCAGCTCTTCCTCACTTCCCTTGAGCAGGTCACCTGTGGAATTACACAAATGCCTAGAAATAAACAAGCTATGGACATGAAGAATGTGTTTCACCAAAGACTCTTGTGTTCTCTAGTTCTGAATTGGTGATACAAAAATATTTGTTTTTAAGATATACTAAAGTAGTAATGTTAGGTCTATTCTGTGCCAGAGAAGCGTATAGGGACAGAAAATCCATATATGATGTCATTAAGAGACATCAGAGCTCCAGGGCTTTTGAACCCACACAGCAATTAGCCTTTCATAAAGCCCTGGCGGAGCTCATTGCAAAAAAGCTCTATAACTACAGCTTCGGTATATTACTGATAAAAGAAACGATGTAGAGATGGATTAATGCTTCAGTTGTACATTGTTGTTGTGGTTTTTATATCATTATAGATATCGTCCTTAGTGCAGACTGGCCTCGGTCTCAGTTAGTGTGTGTCTTGTCATACTCACGTATAAGTTCAGCAATAGCTTTCTGTGTTCGCCTCTCTAATTTCTCAAGCTTCTTGGCAACGTCCCTCTTTAGATCCCTATTACCAAAACACAACACAAGAAATTAAATGAATGAAAATGGAAACTAAAATGGATCTCAATGACTATGATGCATGATTGTGTTTTAGAGGTAAAAATTGAAGGTTTGTACCAGTCTGGTTTTCTGGGGGCAAGATTGGCCAGATCCTGAGAACAAAGGACAAGAATAAAAAAAAAGGGAATAAGATTAGTTTAAATTCAGACAAGAGCTGCCCAGTGATTCTTGCACTGTTTGAGACAAAACTTTGCCACTACAAAACAAATTATAATGTGAGCTTGTTTTATAAATTAAACGTAATTTAAATATGTAAGACAGGGCACACATAAAGAGCAGCCAGTGTAATTTGATTAAATGGGGTCATATGATCAGTGTTGGGGAAAGTTACTTTTAAAGTATTGCGTTACTCCCTAAAAATGTAACTAGTTATGTTACTTAGTTACTTTTTATGGAAAGTAATGTATTAAGTTACTTTTTTTTTTAAATATGAGCAGGGCTTGATTGTTTTTTTAGATATAAGAAGTTCTATGTATAGCAAATGTAAAAGCCCTTTCACACCAAAAATTGTAATGAATAAACCTCAGGCTGAAGGAAAAGAAAAATTCACATCTGTACAGTAGAACACAGAAGAAGGTTCAACACTTCAGAAATAAAAAAAATAATAATTAAAAAACAATGAAGCGCAATTGTAAGTTTATCTAAAGTCATTCTTGCTTAGTAGTGTTGAACTGGATCATCAAAGGTCAGGAGCAAAGATATTAGTTAATAGAATGGGATTCGATACATTTGTGTTATTTAACATTTAATTGCAGATTTGCGTCATATTCTGAGTTTGTATTTCACCGTTTTTATTTAATTTTGATGCCGAATACTAAATCAGTTTTTTTGTAAGTGGGATGAATTAATGCACATTCACATTTAGTCTAGAACTACATGTTTACTAGTTACTTGAAAAAGGTAATCGGATTACATAACTCAGATTACTTGTAATGCGTTACCCCCAACACTGCATATGATGTTGCTAAAAATAACATTATTTTGTGTAATGTAACGTGTTTATGCAGTTTAATGTTCAAAAAACACACTGGGCCCTATTTTAACTAAGTGCATGGTCTAAAGTACACAGAGCAGATGGTATAAACGTGTTGTCCTTATTCTCTTAATGAGTAATGGGTGTAACGATTTTGGGCGTAACGTGCAATAAACAAATCAGAGTCTCATCTCCCATCCCCTTTAAAAGCCAGTTGCGCTCGCACCATGGCTGGTTCATTATTTACATGGCGGAATGTAATTTTACATTTTTTAAAATGTTTGTGTGCTTCTGCACGTCCCTGTGTGTGTGATAAGCAAAGTACAGTCGTGGCCAAAAGTTTTGAGAATTACATAAATATTAGTTTTCAAAAAGTTTGCTGCTAAACTGCTTTTAGATCTTTGTTTCAGTTGTTTCAGTGATGTACTGAAATATAATTACAAGCACTTCATACGTTTCAAAGGCTTTTATCGACAATTACATGACATTTATGCAAAGAGTCAGCATTTGCAGTGTTGGCTCTTCTTTTTCAGGACCTCTGCAATTCGACTGGGCATGCTCTCAATCAACTTCTGGGCCAAATCCTGACTGATAGCAACCCATTCTTTCATAATCACTTCTTGGAGTTTGTCAGAATTAGTGGGTTTTTGTTTGTCCACCCGCCTCTTGAGGATTGACCACAAGTTCTCAATGGGATTAAGATCTGGGGAGTTTCCAGGCCATGGATCCAAAATTTCAACATTCTGGTCCCTGAGCCACTTAGTTATCACTTTTGCCTTATGGCACGGTGCTTCATCGTGCTGGAAAATGCATTGTTCTTCACCAAACTGTTGTTGGATTGTTGGAAGAAGTTGCTGTTGGAGGGTGTTTTGGTACCATTCATTATTCATGGCTGTGTTTTTGGGCAGAATTGTGAGTGAGCCCACTCCCTTGGATGAGAAGCAACCCCACACATGAATGGTGTCAGGATGCTTTACTGTTGGCATGACACAGGACTGATGGTAGCACTCACCTTTTCTTCTCCGGACAAGCCTTTTTCCAGATGCCCCAAACAATCGGATAGGGGCTTCATCGGAGAATATGACTTTGCCCCAGTCCTCAGCAGTCCATTCACTATACTTTCTGCAGAAGATCAATCTGTCCCTGATGTTTTTTTTGGAGAGAAGTGGCTTCTTTGCTGCCCTTTTTGACACCAGGCCATCTTCCAAAAGTCTTCACCTCACTGTGCGTGCAGATGCGCTCACACCTGCCTGCTGCCATTCCTGAGCAAGCTCTGCACTGGTGGCACTCCGATCCCACAGCTGAATCCTCCTTAGGAGACGATCCTGACGCTTGCTGGACTTTCTTGAACGCCCTGAAGCCTTCTTTACAAGAATTGAACCTCTTTCCTTGAAGTTCTTGATGATCCTATAAATTGTTGATTTAGTTGCAATCTTAGTAGCCACAATATCCTTGCCTGTGAAGCCATTTTTATGCAATGCAATGATGGCTGCACGCGTTTCTTTGCAGGTCACCATGGTTAACAATGTTAGAACAATGATTTCAAGCATCACCCTCCTTTTAACATGTCAAGTCTGCCATTCTAACCCAATCAGCCTGACATAATGATCTCCAGCCTTGTGCTCGGTTTGAGTTGGTCTATGGCACAGTCTATTTTCAGTTTCTCAAAATAGCAAAGCATCAACAATGAGCCTGAACAACTTTTTTTTTTAGGCCAGATGCATTTGCTATTTAAACGCGGTGCAGGACAGGAAAATGAGAACTGTATCAAACAAAAACACTTGCGTCAGGTGTATGATTGAGCCCATTATTTTCCACATACTGTACATTAATGTTGCTCCTCTATGCCCCGCCTTTCTGATACACGTAAATTTTTACAAATCTCATTGGTCTGAAATGTGTGGTGTGCTCTGATTGGCCAGCTATCCAGTGCATTGTGATTGGCTGAATGCCTTCCGTGTGACGGAAATGTTACGCCCCTTAACATACTGTGATGCCATGTGTCCCAGCACGACGAGACCAAACCAATAAAACCCATTACATAGAGACATTTGTTGCATCCAGTGGGGACATAATTACTGATTAAAATGACTTATACCGTCTATGTAAATGTACTTACAGACTGTGATTCAGAAGTGCCAGACTTTTCTTGCAAGGTTGGAATTGCCCCACTTTATAGAAACAGCCTTTGTGTGTAGACAGCATTGTAGGCTACTCTCTCAGGTTCAGGAAACAATCTTCCGTAAAACGCACTGCATACATCTGAATATTTGGGTTGAACTGTTCTGGAAAAGTGATGTAAATACAACTTACCCACTGATTTCCAGTGGTGGACAGTAACGGAGTAGCTTTACTTCGTTACTGTACTTAAGTACATTTTTCAAGTATCTGTACTTTACTGGAGTAGTTTTATTTTGAGTAACTTTTACTTTTACTTCACTACATTCCAAAGCATAAAATCGTACTTTTTACTTTACTACATTCCATAAAACATATCGTTTACTCCCTATAATATATCATATGCTCCGAAACGCAGAAGCGGTGTCTGATTCATCATGAACGAACTTTTCAAAGTAAACTTAAATCGGATCGCAAATTGCACCAAACGATTCGTTTACGAATTAGAATGATCTGATTGCAGCCTACTGTCTATGGATTGCAGCTGTTCTGGAGTCGACCACTCACTGATTCAAATGAACCGTTTAGTGCGAGTCTACAGAAGTAAGAACCGGGAGATCTTGTGAGCGCGCGTGCGTCTGATGTTGCTAAAAGTAAGTTACTAATGTCGAAATTTTGGATTAATTATTGTAACTGAAAATCATATTTAGGTCAAAATTGTCAATTGTTTGGGAACTAAATCCGTTGTAAAGAGTGATATATTTAAGCCCACTGAAATGCTCGAGTGCAGACGATGCAGACACATCAATTTTAGGTAAAAAAAAAAAAAAAAAAAAAAAAAAAAAAAAAAAAAATAAAAAAAAAAAACAAACATTAAAATTACACAGATTAAATACAATAACTCATGCACGTTCAAATTACCCACTGCCATAATGTTAACAGTTTTATTAAAATGCTACCATCCCTATGTGACGTATGTTTTTATATTGTTTATCAACAGTAACGTTTGGATTAACTAGACGAGTAGACAGACATGAATGTTTATTCATAACCGTACTGAAAATAAGTAAATATTGTTAGCTGATGCTAACTGTTTAGCTAACAAGCTTGCTGGTGCTAAGTTGAGGTAATTTTTATAAATAATGTCCAAATATTTTTATTCAACCACATATATATATATATATATATATATATATATATATATATAGATTAACGTTACATCTGGGGAGAAAAGAAAGGACGTGATGTTCAGAACATGGTAACTACAGTAATTATCAAAGAGATGCACCCTGTTTGGCCAGGGGTGTTTTTACACCACAGACATGGTTTGAGAAGGAAAAAATCCAGGGGCGTAGCCATCTTTTCAGAAGTGAGGGGGACAGAAATTATATATATATGTAGGCTATATAACATTTCTTTAATCTATATAGCTTACCAATCAACAGTTTTTGAACAGTAATATTTTTTTTTTATGTTTTTAAAGAAGTATTTTCTGCTCACCAAGCCTGCATTTATTTGATCCAAAGTACAGCAAAAAACAGTAATATTGTGAAATATTATTTTAATGAATTTTAAAATGTACTTTATTCCTGTGATCAAAGCTGTATTTTCAGCATCATTACTCCAGTCTTTAGTGTCACATCTTTCAGAAATCATTCTAATATGCTGATTTGCTGATTATCAATATTTAAAACATGAGTATTTTTTTCAGTATTCTTTGATGAATATAAGGATCCAAAAACTAGCATTTATGTGAAATAAAAAGCTTTTGCAACATTGTACACTATATCATTCAAAAGCTTACAGTCAATATAATTTTAGTTTTTTGGAAAATAAATTATAGAAATGAACACTTCTACTTAGCAAGGACTCTTTTGTGGTTTCGAGTCTCAGGCTGGCAACACCATGACTAAGGATCTCTTGAGCAAGACACCAAACCCCCAACTGCTCCCCAGGCACCGCAGCATAAATGATGCCCACTGCTCCGGGTGTGTGTTCTCGGTATGTGTCTATTTCAAAATAAATGCTGTTCTTCTGAACTTTCTATTCATCAAAGAAACCTTTTTTTTTTTTTTTCTCTCTGAAGGATTGTCTGACTGGAGTATTGATGCTTAAAATTCAGCTTTGAAATTTCAATAAATTACATTTTGAAATATATCCAAATAAAAAACAGTTAATATAAATAGGTTAGTAAAAATATTTCACAATTTTTCTATTTTGCAATACTTTGGATCAAATAAATGCAGACTTGGTGAACAGAAGAGACTTCTTTAAAAAATATTAACAAGCTTACTGTTCAAAAACTGTTGACTGGTAGTGGATACAATAGGCAACTTAAATTTTTCCTCAAATTTCTTACTTTTAATTGGCTTAGAAATCTATAACTGCTGGACAATAACAAATAATAATGATTTGTTTATATACTACAAAATGTTTTTGTCAATTAGCACTGCATTGTTCATACTTTATTTATCACCTGCTGAAGATGACTTGAAAAACCATATATTGTTGCAATCGTATGTTTAATGTCTTCGTTTTTCCAAAAGTTTCTGGCCTTTTTTTTCTGTGTAAAAACTGTTTTCATACAGCAATAGCTGGACGATTTTGCCCATATTAGGAATTTCCTGATATGACTTTCTGCGCGAGAGCGCCCTCCGGCTTTGAGTATGAATGAAACACACACTGCAGGAGAGTTTAGCGCTCTGTGATGTTCATCTCGCTGTATTCTGGGTCCGAATAAAATATCAAATCATGTGCAGACTATCCCGTCTCTTTGAGTTTAAATCTATATTTATTCACACCAGCTCTTGAAAACCTCTGTGCGAACACACTTGACCGAAAAAGTGTGGGGGACGAATTTCCGTGATATAAAAAGTGGTAATTATATAAAAAGTAATTATATTTTCATCATTATGAAAATATAATTATGTTTTCCTTTAAAATGTTCTTCCTAACTTCAGGCTTTATTATCATGTCATATATAGTCCTAACTGATGTTCTGTAAAACAACAAACTTTAAAATACTTCTAGTATATAAATAGTTCTTACTGGTGAAAATCAGATGGTCATCTCTGTTTTCTCTCATGTACATCACAGTGTAAGCTTTCACAGTTAACATCACTCTCATCAGCGTAGTCCATATCAACAACAAAAATATATCTTGACTCCATATAGTGGTTATTTTGGAAAAAATCCCAGGTATTTTGAGCAGTAGGATTATTAAAAATATGTGCGAATATAAAATTTAATTAAGTAACCTATATAAAATTTCAGTACTTTTTTACTTAAGTACATAAAAAATCGAGTACTTTTGTACTTTCACTTGAGTAAAATTGAAAAAGGAGTACTTTTACTCTTACTGGAGTAATATTTTATTATATGTATCTGTACTTTTACTCAAGTACTTGATTTGTGTACTTCGTCCACCACTGCTGATTTCTAATTGTGTCCTCTTTTGAAAAGCCAAACAAAGTAGCTTCACTTTCACAATGAAACACACAGCGTCTCCATGACATGGCACCGGCGGCAACAACAATACTACAGCGAGAATCAAAGTTACTCCTCCTTTCTTTGCATAATTATTTGGGCGGTGTTATGCAAATCTCCCCAGATCGTGACTTAGACACCAGGGGTATGTTAGAACATTTAAGGTAGGCATGGTTAACTTTTATGAAGAATATCTCTTTGAATATTGAGACTTTAGTGTTTGCAATTTTACAGATCTTCTTTATGCACCAAGAGTTTGTAACACTCCAAATAGAAAGGAAAAATTTAAATTGCATCATATGACCCCTTTAATGAACAGGCAACTCATTTGATATGGTTCTTTTAATGAATTGTTCAAAACAAGGCTCACAAATTACAGGTTTGAAGTTCACACTTCAAAAGGTTTGCAACATTTCTATTTTTTGTAAATTAATACTTTTATTTAGCAATGAATAATCAAAAGTGACAGTAAATACATTTATAATTATTTATATTTTAAATAAATGCTGTTTTTTGAACTTGTTATTAAAATCAAAGAATCCAGAATTATGGTTTCCAACCTTGATAATTATAACCATTTTTAATAATTGAGCATCAAATGCAAATATCAAAGTGATTTCTCAATGATCATGTGACACTGAAGACTGGAGTAATGACAGCTTTACCATCACAGGAAAAAATTACATTTTAAAATATATTTAAAAATGAAAACAGTTATTTTACATTGTAATAATTTCACAGTGCTACTGTATTTTTATTTATTTCATTAAAAAAATCTGAATTATTCCTAACTTTTGACTGGTAGTGTATATATTCAGGAGACACTGGTGCTGTCCATATGGCATCACGTTTGAAACCTAAGACTTTGTATATAGGGAAAAATCCACTCACCACTTCCTCAATCACAGGCTCTGGGTCTGCAGCTTGCAGCTGGTCCTTGACCTTGTCCTCCACTACAGTAATACAAAACAAGACCAGTCAGACAACCTATAACCCAACACCTGATCACCTGCTGCAATATCATCACCCAGCATTGCTATTACTGAACGGTCGGTTTAATTTTCAGGTATTACATTTAAAAATATAAATTAAAGGTACATCCAGTTATATTTCCTGCAGGTTAGCCAGAAGTGTTCTCACCTGATGCAGGTTTTGCTTTGGGCACCTGTCTCTCCTTCAGCTCCTTGTCCTCCGGCGTATAATTCCTCAGCTTCAGCTCTCTGCAAACATCATTTCAGAATTATGTAATTCGCTCCGTTATGAACAAGTGTTTTGTCACTGCCTCCAATCTAACCTATTTGAGGATATTTTTAAAAAGCGATCACACATTCAATCACAGGAGAAACAAGTAACCAGCAGGTGGCAGTTCAGATAAACATTTAGCTTGGACCGTGAGCAGCTGGTGCTATTTGAGCGCTGAATCCGGCCTGTGATAGCATCCAGAGTACATTCGCTCGCCATGCTTACAAAGCGTCCCTTCATCTTTGTAGCACGAGCTAATTAGCATGTAGCACCTGACTATGTCTAGGGACAGCAGCCTCAAAGCTGAGAGGGGCTAATACAAGCCCAACATCGCTCAACCAGCAGGTGTATTAACATCTCTGTAAGTTACAGCAAAATCGGCTGCTGGATCTCCAGGGGAGCATTGAGGGTGCTTCACAGCATGATCAACAGAAGATGGACATGAAGATTTGTTTCAGACAGTCCTACAGGAGATAGTCATATTATAATTTATAGTTTGTCTCCAGAGATATGTGCCCATTTTGACCTCAGAAAAGGGGCTATAGCAGGCCCACATTCATCACCAGAATAAATCATTAATATTTGGGGGGGGGGGGGTGACTAAGATGTATACACTCACATGTAATTAAGGTAAATGTAATTAATTTTTAACCTGATGATTACACCACGACATCTGTAGTCATTAAATTGAAGCTTTTCTTTAAAATGGTTTAAAACCTTGGAAAAACCATGAAACCAACGCAAATAAAAGCATACTGTACATTTCTAAGAACCCGATTCATATTTCATTAAACTAGATTTTCGTACCACATCATACCCAGTTGTTTCAGCATTTGAGAGGAAAAAAATGGATGAATGAATGAATGAATAATATGGACCTGCTGTAGTCAGGTCAATGACAAGTAAGTGTTCCATGATTAAAAAGAGTATTATTGTAATTTAGAATCTTTAAACACTTTAGATTTTTAAACTTTAAAGTGTGAAACACCTTTATCCAGGGTTTAGAATGTCATTATAAAATGTTTGTCCTTCAAATAAAAGTCATGTGATGCAACCATCATTTAGAAAACAATATCAATATGTCAATTTTTTGGACATGCTTGTGTGACTTTTTTTAAGGCAAAGTTAATGCAAATTGTAAAATGTCATGTGGTCCGACTCTCCAAAAACTTTGATTAAATCTAAATTATTTTTACCTTGATAATACCTAATAATTATTAGGAGCAGGAAAACGTGTAATGACATTTTACTTGATGGTTACACCACATTTCTGGAGTCGATAAACCAGAAGAGTAGAACTTATTTTAAGTACTAATCATTATTTCAACTTACTGTAAGTGTTTAAGTATTAATCTTTTCTTGAAAATAGTATAAAAAGTTTTCAATAAACGACATTAAAAAAAAAGTACATGTGTTTTTACACTAGATTTCTAAAAATTTGTTTCCTCTTCTTTATGATGGACGCTTATTTGTCATTGACCGGACTATAACAAGCCCACATTCAACACTGCTCGATCTAAATGAGTGTCAGTAGAGTCGAAGCTTGTAATTAGTTGGGCTGGGACCAAACAGATTGTTAATGTCAGCTGTGTGTCACTATTCCTTTTCAATGCTCTAGGGTGTAGGGTTATCAAACTAAAGCTTGATTAATTGGAGAAAACACTCAATTAATTTCAAACTCAGTCAAACCCCATTAAGGTCCTGCAAAACTTCATCAAATATTATAATCCCAAACAAGAGCATTTAACGGTTTTGGAAAAACACTCGAAACAACAGACTGAAACAAAGAGCTGGGAACTCCTCCCTGTCCTCAACTTTCCTGGAAAGACTTCCTGACCACCCGCTGGAACAATACAGGACCACTGGCTTTTCTCATCTACAGTAGAGTGGCCAAACAATCCAACACTTTCAGAAAGTCAACAGCCCCTTTTCGAACTCTAAGTGAGCATTTCGAACATCCTGGGGTCCTGAATCATTTGTGGCCACGTTATTGGGGCGAATCGGCTAGTATCCTGTTTTCTAATTTAATCACAATACAGAAAGACAGATTAATGCTCATGAAAAAAAAAATGTGTTATTGAAGTGCTCAGAGGGACAGAGCTGAAATGAGGGACTTGTTGGAAAGTCTATTGTTTCTCAAAGCCTGCAAAACAACCGAGGGGACAATCATCAGGCTTCCTTCAGCCTAAAATAGGCAGCAGTGGTAAAGTCTGACAGCTGACAAAGCCCATTTACAAAGAACAGTAATAACAATGTGGTTGGGCTGTAGAAGATTCCAAGTCAATTTGGACATTTGACATTTGCCCAACTGCTAAGTTGTGACAAAATACTGTCTGGCGCACATGTGAAAGGCTGAGCTTCATTCAAAAGCTGAGCAGATATTCATTATCTGCCTCACCTCACTTCAGAATTTTGACAGCTTAAACAAAAAGACCAACAAAAGTGGATGTTTCCACTTATTCAGCATGAAATTCAATAAGCAGAAAACTTGTCTCTTACGCACACTACTGTTCAAAGGTTTGGGGTCTGTGATTTGTTTTTAATGTTTTGAAATGATGTTATGTTCACTGTAATGAATAACCCTTCCTAGTCATCGGGAAGAAGGAGGCGGGAACCGGCGGACAATCAAACAACATTTTAATAATACAAAATAAACAGAAAACAGCGCACCAGCCCCTCACGGACGACTGATGCGCTCAAATAAAAACCAAAACACAACTAAAAGCCCAGGCCTGGTCCTCTCTCGTCGATCCAGTTTTATATCCTTCCATCTCCTATGTGGGACTCAAGACCGGTGGTGGGTCGCAGGTGTAGCGGATTTCCCAATCACTCCACCGGCCTCACTCGTGTTCCCACATCCCTCGGCCCCGCCCCACTCGTCACATTCACTAACCAAGGCTGCATTTATTTGATCAAAAATACAGTAAGAACAATAATATATTTTGAAATTATATTATTATTCCAAACTACTGCATTTTATTTCAGTATATTTTGAAATTAATTGTATTCCTATTATGGCAAAGCTGAATTTTCAACATCATTACTCCAGTCTTCAGTGTCACATGACACTTCAGAAATTATTCTAATATGCTTATTTGCTGACAAGATTTTTTTTTATAATAATCAATGTTGAAAATTGTCGATTTTGTTGTGCTGCTTTATATTTTTGTTGAAATTATTATTCTTTATTTTTTTATAAATGTCTTTACTATCACTTTTGAATGAAATAATGAATTTTTAAGGTATTCAAAATTTAAGGGTCATTTTGATTTATTCTGGATATATTTGATCAACCTTTTATTACTAGTTTATTCAATGTTTTTTGTCGCTTTGCTTTTCTAAAGACAAGCAGATTATCTGTTGGGTACTGCAGCATGGGAAGTGTCAAAATAACAAGTGTGCTGGGTGGTGAATTACCTCTCATTGTTTCCAAACTGTGTTGTCATTTTAATAATGCATTTTTATGGAGACACACCTTGAAACATTCTCTGCCTGACAGCCACCAATATCTCCAAAGTTAATGCCGTATAACCACAAAATGATGTATCAAGTGCTAAGATATGGTTATTCTATTATTCACTTGCCATCATGTTGAACCAAAACTGCATCATTTTCTTCTAAGGAACATAAAAGAAGATTGTCATACAGGTTTTAACACATACTAAGGGAGAAGTAGTCCAGATTTTGGGTGATGATTGTTTAGGAACTTATGCAAACTGTCAATGTAAAAACACCTCTTGAGCTCAGGGAGGCGAGCACGAGGTCTATGAATCTGAACAAACAATGGAAAGAAGAAAAAAAAAGCAAAGAGCTTGAGGCCTTGGCTTGAGCCTGAAATAGAGCTGAGAGTGAGAGAGACCTTTACTTCACAGCCCTTCTTATGATCATATAAACAGAGTGCAGCTTTGTTATTTATTGTCCATTTAGAACAGGAAGTCTATTCAGCTAGGTCCTTTTTGTTTCTAACTGGTAGAACTGAGAATTTAGTTAAGTATCCTTATGTATAAATGACAAACGATTTTATATCTGTGAGTATTTTGTTATTTACCTGTGTCTGTCCTCTGTCTCAGAATCCTCCAGAGGTCTTTTTCTCTCAGGCTCTCCATCCTCAGGTGCATGTCCCTGTAGTTAAAACTCTACTAGTTATTATGAGCAAAGAGGCAAATTCAAATTATGATCCAAATCTAATAAGACTAAGATACAATAAAAGCTCTAATTCGCAGTGAATCAGTCAAAGATCTTCTGTGCACATTTAAAGGGATAGTTCACCCAAAAATGTAAATTTTGTTTGTGTATGTTTTTTTACTCTCAAAGTCATGATTCCCAACCACTCCCATTATAGGACTGACAGACTGCAACGGCTTCAGTTAAATATCTCAGTTTGTGTTCTACTGAAGAAACAAAGTTACCAACATCTTGGATGCCCTGGGGGTGAGCAGATAAACATCATCATTTTCATTTTTGGGTGAGCTATCCCTTTAAGGAAGCAAAAAAAAAACAAAATAAAAAACATTCAAACAGGGTTAAAAGGAAATTCCCAGCTTCAAACTTCAAAGTTAAATTTTAACAACATTTATGGCACTCCGATTTACCACTGAAAATAACTGACTTGTTCCTCATGTTTTTAAATGTAACATAACAGTTAAAGCAGAGGCAGGAAAGCATCGATGTTATAACTGCTTTTCAAGCTTTTGTAATGTTACAGTTTAACTGAATGTGGAGGCATCACTGAATTTAAAAGGGACGTATTCTTCTTAGTACATAATCAGTCAAGCACAAAAAACAAACTGATAGGTAACTGCTAATATTATTTAAAGCTAAACGCCCTTCCTTGGATAATAATAAATGCATTCAATGTGATAAAAAAAACTAGAGCTTAACTTATTTGGTTGAATTTACATGATGACAACTGATGTTAAATTGAACCATACTATGCTTTACTGTTATGCTAACTCGCTAACTACAGCATGTTAGCCCGCGAGCGCGTATTTCCCCCGTGTCTTCAAGAAATTAACATTTATTTTCACACTCACTTGAAGTTGGCGGTCTCGCAGAGCTTTTAGTCTTTCTTTCCTTTTCAAAGCTTGATCTTGTAAAGAACCCACAGGTTTCTCCATGGTGAAAATAAAGCATGGGTAGAAGGATCGATGAATCTGTAATAGGTTATGCAGTCTGTTCAGCGCCGAGGTTGCTAGAAGAGCACCGAACACATCGATTTTGCTACTCAACTTGCCAGACTTGAACGTTTATAAACTACCTGTAAAATATGTAAATAACACACATATATATATATATATATATATATATATATATATATATATATATATATATATATATATATATATATATATAAAACTGGTAAAATAACTGCGACAGAAAACTACAGGCCAATTGCATTGGCAAGTGTGCTTTCTAAAATATTTGAGCAAATTCTCATGGATAGGATTAAAGAATATTTAATAACTACGGATAACCAATTTGGTTTTAAAAGTAAGCTTGGCACTGATCTATGCATATATTCATTAAAAGAAGTAGTTAGTAAGTATAATACTTATAATTCCACTGTTTTTATGTGTTTTTTAGACGCTTCCAAGGCGTTTGATCGAATAAATCATTCTAAGCTTTTTTTTTAAATTACAAGAAAGAGGAGTTCCCCCTTATATTATAAGAATTTTACTCTTTTGGTATATACATCAAACCTTAAAAGTACAATGGGGTAATTCCGTTTCGGAACCGTTCTATATGACAAATGGGGTTCGGCAGGGTGGGCTATTGTCACCCCTTCTTTTTAATCTCTACATGGATGGTCTTTCTGTGGAGCTAAATGACTGTAAGACTGGATGTCTGATGGGTGATAGTATTTTTAATCATTTGATGTATGCGGATGATGTTGTCATTTTGTCTCCGTATAGTGTAGGCCTACAACAATTGCTTCGAATTTGCTCAAATTATGGTAAGCAGCATGACATAAAATTTAATATTAAAAAGAGTGTAATCATGATTGTTAAAACCCAAGAGGACCAAAAGATTAACTTTCCTTCTTTATATCTAGATGATAAAGTTTTAAATGTAGTAACTAAAGTAAAGTACCTAGGCCACATCATTAAAGATGATCTAAACGATGATGATGATGTGCAGCGCCAGTGCTGTAAATTGTATGGGCAAGCCAATATGCTGGCTCGTAAGTTTTCTATGTGTTCAGACGATGTGAAAATAACTCTATTCAGAGCATACTGTACTTCTTTCTATACAGCCCACCTGTGGTGTAAATATTCTAAAGCAAAGATGAGAAAGTTACAGGTAGCATATAATGATGCTCTTAGAATTTTACTTAAGGTCCCAAGGTGGTCAAGTGCAAGTCAAATGTTTGTGGCTAATAATATACCCATGTTGAATGCTGTCTTAAGGAAGTATATGTACAGTTTCATATGTCGGATGAATGTTTCAAAAAATAGTATCATAAGAGACTTAAATAATATTGTGTTGAGTGAAACAAGGTATTTTTCCTGTTTCTGGAAGCATTGGAGAGAAAGCTTGTATGTTTTTTAAATTATGTATGTTGTTTTTGTCTATGGATGTTGTAAGTTATTTATATGGACCCATGGGTCTGAAATAAAGAATTAATAATAATATATATATATATATATATATATAATGACAATACAATTACTAATCACAATGACAGCATAATGATAATACCGCACTCCTGGTATAATAAAAAGTTACATAGCCTATGCATAGGCAATCATTTGATTATTGAGTTACTCGGATGCACTGATTCTAAAGTGACATATGCAGGACTTCGGATTTTTGTGAATTTAATGATTCACGTGAGCTTAGAAGGATGTGTATTTGCTTTCTACTGAAAAATCACCAAATATACAGAAATGCTTTCATTTATATACTTTAATGTCATATAATTTTCTTTCTTCCATGAAACACAAAAAGTTACTCAGGAGCTTCTGTTTTTCACACAAGGAAAGTGGATGGTGATTTATACGTTAATATTTTAACTAACATTAATACTATCATGCTAAGGCTGAAAACTGATAAATGGCTGATTTAAAAAAAAATCTAAACTATTTAAAAAATGTAATACAATAAAATTAATAGTTTGCATATTGACAATGAAACATCATTGACAGTAAAATATTTCAGATGGATAACCAATATGCTCTGGTCTGTTTAAAAAAGAAAGAACAAGTAACATTTAGAAAGATTGTGCAAATTTTAATGTATAGTGATCGCCACATTTTAATACACAAACAGCTCTATGAATTAATAAAATCAGAAATTATAACTCTTCTGAATAGAAAAATGACATGACATGATGTGGAATGTATACATTATACCTTGCCAGGGCAATACTGTAGGTCCAAACTTGTATTACTCCCATTACACCTAGCAATGGGATTAATACAAATGGTGCAGTATGACTTACTCTCACTTACACTATAATTTTATTTAATTATTAAAATGTAGAGTAAAATGCTAAATATTTTATTGTTTAAAGGTAATGGGCACATATTCGTAAAATAGAAAGGATGCATTGTTTAAGCTGTGGTAGCCTATCTTTTAAGTTATTTTAAAAGGTTACAGTCAAACCCATATTGTTGTTCTAAGGCACCAAACACAATAGACCTTACAGAATTATGTTAAATGTGGTGGTGTCACTTACAGACAAAAGCAAATGTGCCAAATGAAAACGGGCAAGCACAATAAATAGATCATTCAGTGTCTTCACCAACACAAGTTTATTTGCATAGTGTTTGCATGGGTGCTCAAGGGATCCAGTAACTATATGGATCTTGAATGTAAAATTGTGATATTTTACTCTCAAAAGCTTGAGCTGTGAAAAGTAACCCGTCACGTCACACTGTTTTTGTGATCAAAATGACAAGAAGGAAAAAAAAAACTTTTATTTTCATCCTTTATAACTTCTGTGGATACCACTTTCAATAGCTTTTCCGTGGTTTGTTCTCTATACCAATTCATCCAGATCCTGTTTGAACGGAGAATTTGTTTTGTGGAGTATAAATAATCCTGCAGTGTAGAATAATGATGATTTTTCTTGTGCCTTTTTGGTTTTTCTTGTGCCTCCAAGGCGTTTTCAGGCTCTCCAACCTTAGATGTCCATCCCTGTAGTTCAAATAAATTACAACTAATTAACATGACAAATCCCATTTATGATAATCACAGCAAAACCGTGAGATAAAATGAATCAGAGCTAATGTCCCAATGTGTAAATTTCAATCAAAATGGAAACATTAAATATTCAAACAGCCTTAACTATACATAAACACATTTGTTATGCATTGCTCACCAAGGACAATCAAACCCTCATCACCAAACAAGACTCGAGGCTTCTTTCATGTTTGGTGAACAAACACTTTAAATATCATGACAGAACTTCTAAATCTTTGGAATGAATTGAGATGACAGGAAAAATCCATGTTTATACTACATTTATATAGATAGATAGATAGATAGATAGATAGATAGATAGATAGATAGATAGATAGATAGATAGATAGATAGATAGATAGATAGATAGATAGATAGATAGATAGATAGATAGATAGATAGATATTGTTATGTCTTGTTTTATCTGTTACTGTGTAGATTGATTTTAATATTCACTTATATTCTGATTCTGACCTTTATATGTTTACTTTTTATTGCAAATTTGCTTTCAACAAAACCAAACCACCAGGAGAAGTCCCTGCGCTCCAGTGTCACATTCCATCCCTGGCGAATTCTCCCGGTCAACTGTGGCTCTACGATGCTCAATGGTTTGCCTTCGTGTCTTGTGCAGCTAGCTTTGAGGCTGAACTCCTCCCGGCTGTTTCTTGCTTTGCTCTCTACTGCCTCTGTAACGCTCGAGAGGAGGGGAGTGGAGCGCGAGCAGGGTAATAATGCGTGCACAGGCAAGTGCGTTAAACTCCTCTGGAATTCCTCCAGCAAAGATGCAGATTCATCCAGCGCCTGACCCGCGATATTTCTCAAATATTGCTCTCTACAATCTCTAGTTTCTTTGCTCGGGATTGTCATTCTGACACGCCTTCCTTCTAAAGACATGCAACTTTGGAAGCGCTTGGCAACCAGGTAGTGGACAGCTGTAGAGCAGCATGCCATTTCTAGCAAACAGTATTCCTTGGATCTTCGCTGAGTCAGTCCATGGCCCCTTCGTTTGTGGATGATGTATATATTCAGATTGGTCTGACTGACGCCTAAGTGAATGGAACACGCAGAGGGGCGAGGGAGAATGGCTTCGAAAGAGCGACTGTACGAGCTGTGGATGTTATATTACACTAAGGTGAGTCACGGACAGGCGATCGCGCGAGCCACTCGACACCTGTTGGCTTCGGAGTTTATGTTGTCGCAAACTTGCCACTGTCATTTCATATTTTGTCGCGTCCTGCATATAGTTAAAAGGTAAGCATATTCGCCATAATATCCCCTTTGTGTTGAAACAGTTTCAGGAAGTGCGTCCGTGGTTATTTTTTGGGAAGGTTGGGAGCGCGTGCACACTGCACAGTGAAAACATTTGACGCTCACTTAATATTTAATCAGTACTTTGTTATGAAGCGGCTGGCAATTGTGGTGACAAGGACTGATGATATATTTGCTAATCATAACGCTATGGTTCATCACCATAGGTCAATTTGATGTTTACAGTTATCCTGTGTTTCCTAATTCTAGTGTTTACGAGTCAGGCAATGTCATTCTCTTCCTGCTTCTCTTTTTCTTTTCGTTATGCAGATAGTTTTTTATTCATAAGCAACATGGTTTCCAATGTCTTTAGTTTGTGTATTTGAAATAAATGAACAGCAGTACAGAGAATATAATGTGTTATTTAATTTTTTATATTTACTTATAATGCAGATCGGACCTCGAGGTATTTTAACTACATACTTGAATTGTTTAAAGTTTATTTAAAATGTGCATTTTGTGTTTGCTGAAACGCTTTAGATTTACTTGTGAATTATCTATGTCTGATTCGCGAACGAATTGTTCTTTTGAGTCGGATCTCCTAACGATTTGTCGACGAATCGGACTCTCGTCAACAATTCATTGACTAGAGAGTAGGAAATTGCATGTTTACAGTCAGAGTTGACATTTTTATCAGCAGTTTTATGACTTTGTTTTTATGAGCTGAATCTTGGTTGTAAACAAGTGAACTGGGGCCCATGAAATTACAGTGCAAACGGTTATTAATAATGCTTAATCCAAAAGCAAAGAAAAATACATCAAAGAAAAACAATATTCAAATGTGCAGTGTTAATATGCAGGAATTTTCCATATTTTCATTTCTACCCGTATTTTGATTTGTGTTTTAGGGTTAAAATGTCTGTAAACGTAATGTATGATGTCCTGGTCCTCAGACCACTGATGTTTTCCTTTTTTAATTACATTGTAATCATCGTCAATATGTGTGTACCCATGGATTTTTAATTTCTGAGACATTTAAAATATGCTATATGCCATGCAAGGATGTCAGGGGCCATGAGATTATGTCATGATGACTAAGAATCATTTTTTTTAGCCGTTTGAAAGAAACTATTCAGGAATAACCTGATTCATAGAAATGAGTCGGGCTTCCCATCACTATGAATGGAAAATAAATGGGCATTCCACATTAAGGATGGTTATGTTGACAACACCCTCTGGTGCATACAAAGACCACACTGCACTCTTGCACATTTTTGAGAACAATTATTTTTAAATGATTAAAACGATATGTTGAAGTTGGGCATCTATGTATTCCATCTGAAACCCTGTCATTATTGCCACATTACTGGTCAGCAGCTGAAGTCAGCTGTAATGCCTCACTATAGCAAGTGAATGGCTCTTTATGAATGGCTACCATGGTAACCAAAACACCAGGTGCAGAATACAAGAAGCACCAGGGGTCACCATAGAGAAATGTCTACTTGCAGATCACTGTTTTAATTTGGCACTCACACTCTTTAAAAAAATATTGTATAGTTAGCAGATTGCATGGAAAATAAGCTTTATGAATTATGCAAAAGTGTTCCAGTCTGGTCTTGGCACAAAGTTCTCCAGATAGCTGGCAGTGTTTCTCTAGATCTCATTCATTTTATGATCTAAAAAGAAACCCTTTGTCATTTCATTCCCATTTATTAAAAACTTCACACGTACAGCTAACAGGGATCCATATCAGACATGCAGATGGACTTGTTCCTCCGACTTGTTGCAGCAGGCATATTATGAGTCTGCCTTTTCCAGAGTTACACGGATATAAATGTGATTTTCTGTGAAACATTGATAAAGGGCGTAATGTATGTGATTTTTGCACACCCATATTTATGAGTTAGTTTCCCCCTGCATGGTTGACAGCACAGTGCTTTCCAGTGTTTTGAATCTGGTTTGAAACACCTATTTTAATGCCTTTACTGGCTTCAGTTTGGTTTGATTTTAACCAGATAATGTTGAAAATTTGCTTGTTTTTCTCTGGGCTTATGAGGCCTTGCTCTAATTTAAACCCATTTAAAGCTCTCCTCATCTATTATGCAAGTCATTTGACCATAGAATGAGTCCTACAGTATGTCCTCCCAATGTAATGAGGTCTCATGGGAAGCTTGTAAATTAAATTAAATTTTGTATCATAATTGCAATTACATTTTAATTTAGAATCTGGTTACAGGCATAAAATGTTTTCTCATGATGTTAGCTTGAAGTCTGCATAAATAAAAATTCACCCTGTTTATTTTTTTTAATTTGTTACACTTGGATGTACATCACTGTAGCATAGGTATGTGCTCTACGACTAATGCCACTGCTATTTAAATAAAAATTTTGTAACCAACTAATTGTCTAATTTAAATAAAATAAAAAAACTCAGAAGACAACTGCATTGTGTGATCCATTTGAAACACTAAAACTCTGATTCAAAGTGTCAGATAATCCCAGATATCTTCAATTTAATCTTATTTTCTATCAAATGGATAAAATTTACAACACTGATAGCAACAAAAACAGCAGATGGGCTGAATGACAATTCACATTAAACTCTCTGACAGTAGGTGGCGCTTTTGGACAAGCAAAAATACAGTGGTTACAATGGTTGCCCCTCAAAACAAAGTAGCGCTTTGCTTATAAACACTGTTTTATTAAGCATTATAGGAAAAAAAAACTTTTCTGTAGAAAGTTCCCTTTCATTCGTAATGTTTCCCCCTTTAAACCAGTAAACACAATCCCACACCTTCCTAGTAGACATTTCTCGGATTTTGTTTTCCACTCCAGATATTTTTCAAAATAATAATTATTTTTAAAACACAACATTAAAATGACTACGTTTCAACTATTTGACTAGTATTTCCAATGTCAACCAGCAGCTGCAGTTCCAATTAGTCGACTAGAGTATGAATAGAGTTCTGTACATGAGAAAAAAAAATCTGCTGCTACTTTTTCATTGTGAATTTAAAGGTGGAGTAATATTTTATTTCTGGCACTGGCCAATTTGGCAGTAATCTTGGACTTACTGACACCTAGTGGTGTGGATGTAGCATTGCACAAATGCAAATGTTTGCCATTGTAGAAATGTTCCATTTGTAGTCAGACATGATTAATGTATTCTGGGCAGAAATGTGCTCCGTTAGGGGAAGGCTACCAAGAGAGAGTGAATAGTATTTGGCTGGTCATGTGATCTTAAGATGGCTGCCCCCATATGCGACCCTCTCCATGTAGAATAAAACCGTTATGAAAAGAGTCTTCATCACATGAGTCTACGTGACTTTAAACAAATTGTGCATTCATTTCTTTAAACGTAAAACCTTTTTTCAATGAGACCAAAATCTAAGATCTCACTTTTAAGCAAGTGTTTAATGTTTTCAGTGCCATAAGAATGAAACCCTATCAGAGGCAGCTGTGCACGATCACAGAAGAACAGCAACATTTAACCTCATGTCATTCTGGTGATCTTGCTGTTTTGTAATAATGTGCCAGCTATATTTTCTTTTGACTGCGAGAGCAATGCTGTCTCTCTGTCAGACCACTTCCGCTTAATCGATGTGATAAAACCACTTCCTGTCATGGTTACATGCTACCATTTGTAACCTCCCTGAACAACCTGTTTGTCAGTTGACAAACACATAGTACACAGCATCACCCCTATTCAGCTGAAAACATATTGAGGAAGAGGTTTTGGAAAATAACAAGCTTGTGTTTATCTGTTGTGATTTTTGTGAGTTTGAGGGTTGACACGTTCTGTGAGCATCTGATATGTGGAGGGCCTTCATGCAGGATGATGTTGAATTAGTTGTCTGAATCTATATTTGAACTAGCCTTCTACAACGAAAGCAACAGTCCACGCAAATATTGTCATTTATGTACCCCAGTGTCATGATTTAGTTTTTATATGAAAAACAAAAGGAGGTTCTGGAACCTCGAGTTTCCAAACAAGGAACATTGATGGTGATTTATACTGCCAAGTTGCAAAAAAGAACAAAAATAAAGAATCATCAGTGGGGTTGAGATGAGGATGAAGGTGAGTAAATGATGACAACATGGGCAGAACATCATTGAATTGTTCACCAATTCATCAAGTTTTCATCAACACGAAGTGACAGACTGATGTTTACGTAGTCATGCATAGTACGCTATAATACAGCTATTTATCGGTTATTTGTTGCTCCTTACCTTTCCTCCTATAGCAGGAAACTAACTTGGCAGGTGTGTGTGTTTTTTTACAGACAACAAACCTGCTTGTTAAACTGAATAGATTTTAGGCGGAGAGTCCTTGTGTAGGCAGCGTTGAAAAAACATCACCCACCTCTATTCTTTGAACGACCATTGTCTGCCTTTGTCATGTACCTGTAAGGCAAGTTTTTGAGATTTGTTTAAGACATATGTTTGTTTACAGGTGCCTTTGTTTGACTATAATCTGGTGTGAATGCCAGTGTTTCGCATGTGAGGCTTCAAAAACCATTCTCAGCTCTTGCTTTATCTTCCTTTGATTTATATTCTGTAATTTAAAGGTAAAGTTCAATACTTTAATAGATGCTTAACGCTATTCAGCAGTGCTTTGCCTTTCCAGAGTACTTGTTTGTTGTCAGAAAAGTTGGAAAAACTAGTTTAACATTCACTTAAAAAATGAAAGTTCTTTATTGGCATTGATGGTTCCATAAAAAACCTCCTTGGAAAAGTAAAATTTCACAAAAGTTTCTTTATAGTAGAAAAAGTCTCTTTAGATTCTTCACAGTAGACAAAATTGGTCTTTTAAGAGCTGGTCACTGAAAGGTTCTTTGACATCACTGTGGAAATCCACCTTTTGGAGAGAAGGTGCTTGATGCAGAGCCATTGAGTGCAGCTGGACGTCCAGCTCCCCTTCTTTGGATATAATGAGTGGAGCTTGAAGGCCCAACCACACTCTAACCCTAAACAATAACCTTGTCCATAAACATAACTAGATAAAGTTCCACCCATTAGGTCCACAGAGGTGGAGCTGGACTAGATCAAGCTCCACCCACTTAACCAATTTGGCTCTGCAATGAGTACCACTTTTGCTGCTTTTGAAGCCTTTTTTAAGAGTATTGCGTGATCCCGCTGTCCACTTAAATCCATGCAGTCCATTTATCATGTGACATCTGATTGATTATTTTAAAAGTTCAATGTTTTCTTGGGAATCTCTGATATTTAACAGGTATTTGCTGTCTTTGATATATGCTTCAGCACGTTTTAGCACTGGATGACTATTTAGTCATTCATTTGTACATAACTGACACCAATTGTTCACCCCAACCATACTTTGTGTCCACTAAAAAGATGAAGATCTAAATATACCAAGAATGTCCAAATGTAATATTTTGGGAAAAAAACCTACAATGTTTATTTATTTATTAATTTCTTTCTTTCTTTCTTTCTTTCTTTCTTTCTTTCTTTATCTTTTAAATGCTTTTTATCTTCACTTGAATCCGCTTGCAAACAGTTGTCTAAACCATTGAGTCTTTACAAAGTTGTACTGCATACTTATCACTCTTCTGAGGCCTAAGGTCACTTACTGCCCAGTTTTAAAAAAAAAATGAAACATCTTCATAAGTAGAGCATATACTTGGCAGTTAACAATGCTTATCTGCCAAAATCTGCTCTCGCCAAGTAACGTTTTTATCTGCAAATCTTTTTAGAAAATCCAATTACAGTCCACGATAGACCTCCTAAATGATTTCTATCAAGGTCTGAGTATTGGGCGGGTATTAGAATGAATCTGCGCTGTCAAACCCAAAGAGCTGCAACATGTACTTTGAACAGCAGATTAATCAAAAAGATATTTTAAAAAGGTGGCTACTTCCTGGTTTTGTAATGCATTTTATGACTGTCACATATTTTGTTTGAGTCACTGACGCAGCTGCTGACTTCATCACCCACTTAAAGAGGCAGAGGATGTGCAGCAGCAGACTGTCTGGAACCGAAGTCTAAACCAGAAGGCTGTGATCTAAGCTTGACTTCAGGCTTTTGCGTTGATGTGCCAATACTGTTGTTTGTAAAGCTATGGCTTTGTTTTTATGTTGTAAGATGTTCTGTGATAATTAACTGCATGTTTAACTGAAGATCATGTAGAACTCATTCTGTAGTTGTAATTATATGAATGTAGATTTATGTACTTGTTTGGTTATAGGCTGTATTAAAAAAAATTCCATTACCGAGTAGGTTACATACCTAGACACCATTTTACTTTGGCTTTATAGGCTGCTTTTGACTCAAATCTAAGGCTAAATCTAATCTCAAAATGCTTTACTTAGGGCTGCATGATTTGGGGATAATTGAGAATGAGATTTTAAAATGCTGCTTAAAAAAATAGATTTGCTGCGCTTTGTTTGTAGCGCGGCAAATTTTGGTCAGAATTTTGTGATGTATACAGCAATGTGAGTAAATAATAATAATAATAAAAATAATAGCCATATTGATATATACATCACAAAGTTTTGGCTAAATTAAAATAGAATATTATCACTACATACAAAAAAAGCAATATTGCTACTGTAATATTTAGTTGTAAAAAATATTTTTTATTTAATAATAATAACATTTATTTATTTGTTTGTTTGTTTATTTTTATTTATGTATTTATTTAAGTGTCCCATGGAAATATATTTTAATCTGTAATATGAATGGAAGTGAAACTACAACTATTCTCTTCTTATGCACTTTAAAACGGACAGTGTAACATTTAGAGGAACATTGACTTATTTTTGTCAGATTTTCAGTTTTTCACAAAACGTATTAAATGATTTATTAATAAATAATTGGCAGACCCATTGAAGACCAGTTCAGTGTAGGTAGCAAGAGGTGCTGTAAGGTTTTCAGTGCTGCAGGGAAATCCACTTCACTTTTAGAGAAAGACTGTAAAAAGCCCCAGGTGGAGGGATAAGTCCAGGCCACTGCTGTCAAGGAGCTCCAGTACTTTCCAAAACTTACCCATGGGACTGTTTAACTATATTTAGCCCTCTTTGACTCATTTAGCAGCTTCAATCATCTGGAAGAAGGCTAATCAGGAACGGTAGCCACATTACTACTTTGTTCAATGGTATGTCATGAAGCACTTTATTTATTTATTATTAAGAGGAAGTTATCATTTCCTTCTTTTACACCGATGTTTCACAGACGTTATTCTGTTTGCTTGTGTTGTGGGTGAAGCTAGTAGCCGTTGGTGGAGATGTGGGCTGTTTGTATGGAAACTGGTTGAGCCTTTTTAATTTGGCTAGGTGTGTATAAAGTTCAATAATTGTGAAAATAGTTTCATCTTATAGCATTTTGAATGTGTGTTTCCTCTTGAAGAATATTTGAGGATTTTCACATGTATCCTGAGGCCTGTGTTTACTGATATTGAGAATAATTAATAGAAACCCAGAGAAAAACTCTCTTTGTGTCCGCCGAGCAGCTGCGAGCTCTCGGAGCCGCCAGGAATCTCAAACAGAATGGCTCATCTGTGATCTGCCATCTTCAGAGAACACCACCAAGTAGCATTCAAGAACTGACCTGAATTTAACTCTACTTTATCATCACAAATGATCGTATTAACAGAAAAGGGAAATGAATAGTGGTTTCCATGAATAGGGTACAAATTGGTCTCATTAGAGAAACCAATTTGATAAAATATTGTCTATGGCATGAAATTAATCTTGCATGAAAATGAGTCCGTTTTAAACACATCAAATGTCTCTGTCTCACCTTAAAATGGGGATTTTGGCCCGTCTTAGACTTTCTTGACTATAGCAAACAATGAAAATCACACTGTCATAATTTTTAAGATTAAATTACATAACTTTTGCATAAAATTGTGAAACCCTTTAAGTATTATGGACAGGAAGACATAAATAATCTCATTCCAATTGTTGAATTTTTTTATTTTAATCATTCCATTCTGTAACCAAAATTGTTGTATGAAAACTGATCATATATATATTTTTTTAAATAAGTTCAATAACTTAACATGAAAACTACATAAAAAAATCTATGTTTTTATTTATTGTTAATTACCAAAAATTATATTACATCATTATCTAAAATGTATTTATTTCACATATTTTCCCATTCATATATTGACTGATTAATTCAAGTTTCAAGCTCTGTTTTGTACCTTATTTTTGGTAAGAATCAGAAAGTATTTTCTGTTGAACACAAAAAAAAAGAAACATTAAGACCGTTTCACGATATGTTTTAGTTCTTAGATCTGCCTAAAACCTTTTCTTTTCCCATTATCAATTAAAGAATTTTAGCCTGCTGGCTGTTGCTGTTATTTTGGACTGTTTGTTTGAGGAAGTGCAAATTATATTTCTGTTCAAATGAAGCACCCCTGACAGATCATCTAGTGGTGTAACACAGGTTACAAGACCACCCACCCTCTGTGTAGACAGTGGAATAATATAGTTATTTTCACATATTTCATGTGCAAATTAATGTTTTTGTTTCTTTAGAAAAGCATCCAAATAGAACATGATTGGCGTAGCTGTCTTGTAAATCTGGTCTCAAAAAATGAAATCTGTGTCAAGTTCAAAATCTAATTTACTGGATTCAGCTTTGCCAGAGCTTAAAATGGAAAACTCATTAAGGGTGATGATATAAACTGTAGACAACACTGGGCCCACAGAGACACACTGTTGGCATTTCCCCCTGTTAAGCTCAACACTTCAAGTGATCAATCGGCAAAGTGACTCAACCAGATCAACTTCAGTTTTGTCATTGCTTTAAAGTTTAAATGTAGAGTTCATTTTTATTTTTTTATTTTAATTTATTCATCTGATCAAGTCTGGGCATGTCACTTCCATCTGACTACTGATTCATACCAATGACTGAATCGATGATCGTTGCTCAGTCTTCAGGTTTCCCTCCAGCTATTACTTGAAAGCCACACCATATCTTTTTGTGGGATGAAAGCGTGCTATTACAGCACACTCAACCATGGTATGTGAATCAAAATGAGAGGACTGGGCTTTCAACTCTGTCAAGGTCTATAGAAAGAATTCAGTTCAATTTACAGCATCATCACTTTTTTTTTCAGTCAGCTGAAGGTAGCATGATGGTTTACGATACAATTGTTGCTTTTTTTTAGTTTATTGAAAGTGAACGAGAAATGGGTTTGTCCAGCTTCAGATTTGAAGGGATGGTTCACCCAAAATCAAAATTTCTGTTATCAATTACTCACCCTCCTGATAAAAGTCTAAATGAAATATGTTCATGGTATAAAGTGATCACGTCTCTTCAGAAGACTTAAATATACATGTCTTAAAGGGATAGTTTACCCAAAAATGAAAATGACACCATGATATACTCACACTCAAGACATCTTAGGTGTATATGACTTTCTTCTTTCAGACAAATACAATCAGAGTTATATAAAAAAATGTCCTGGCTCTTCCAAACTTTATGACGACAGTGAAAAATAAGTCCAATAAAGTGTGTCCATCCATAAAAAAGTGTTCTGCGCGGCGCCCTCTCGCGGCTGTAGACGGTAATGTTTTCTCTTGGTTCTTGGATCTAAATAAATGTGACTTATAGTCCAGTGCGACTTACATATGTTTTTTTTTCCTCATCATGACGTATTTTTGGACTGATGCGACTTATACTCAGGTGCGACTTATAGTCCGAAAAATACGGTACATTTCTCCTGAAGCAAATCTATGCATTTTTTTAAGAAAAATATCTATATTCGTGTACATGCATAGGGCAGTTAGCGGAAGCTAGAGATTATGGTTTATAACGTTCTAGATATAGATATTTTTCTTACAAAAATTCATTAATTTGTTTCATGAGGCCTTTACTAAACCCAAGAGTAGTGCTGGGCGGTTTTACCAAAAATGTATATACCGTTTTTTTTTTCTAAATTATACCGGTTTTCCTCATGAATAATCAGGTGTACAATGCATTTTCTGCTGGTTGATATTCCAAGAAGTGCTTGCGGCTAAGGTGCTGGAGCAAATTGCTCGTGTTGCCGCCTTTGGCAACAATTTTAGCCCGACAGCACTTGCATAAAATGGATATTATATATGCATAATCTGCCTGCGGTGCATATGCAGTCCGCAGCACGGACTCATTGTGCTTTCACACAGGACGTGTTTGCAGTCCGCTACTGATCCGCGTCTGTTTAGTCCACAAACACAACATTTGTTCATTGTTTTGATTTCATATCATGTAAAAAAAAAAATATATATATATATATATATATATTTTTCAGCATCATAAGTCTTTTATCATAGAACAGTAACAATCTTTCATATAGACATTAGTTTAAACTTAATAAATATAAACAACGCATTATTCATGCATTTTACTTCTAGGTTTGTATAATAAGCTGCTCAAGCAAGCGGCAAAACATTTAAACACAATAATTAGCCTACTTTTCTTGTTAAAATATTTAAAATTAAAACACCACAGACAGAAACAGTCTCTTGCATTTTGCATTTAAATCTTTATCACAAGCAATCCCACGGGTCTTAATGAACTTTGTTTTTCTGCTTCCATAAAAGTGAACATATTGTTTTCCTTGTTTATCTAAAAGTGCTCTTTTTCTTGTTTTAAACCTAGCCAAAAACCCATGTGACTGCGTTTACATGTCAATCCATGTTCATTTTTCCTGTAAACAATGAGCTTTCACTTTAATTCAGCGCCTGCAGCACAGCAAAAATAGACTCAGTACGTTAACAATCGCTGCACTGCTGCAGAGCACTGCTCCTTGAACGCACTGACGGGCCGCAACCTCGTGCAGCTGGAATCCATTCATACGACTGGACTGTGTGAAACCGGCGTTATAACGTAACACCAGAGCACTGCTGTGTACCCTCACCACGCCTCGCAGTCGCTGCTTAGAAGTGCAACATTGTAAAGGGTCCGTCTGAAACAGTGTCTCGCGGCCGCGGGGAAGCATAACGTTTTTCTTTCTGAACGCTGAGTAATTAAATACACTGGTATGGCAGTATATTCAAAATTAACATCGTAACGAAAATATACACCGGTTTTCGGTATGAACCGGTTTACCGCCCAGCACTACCCAAGAGTCATGTGGTGCACTTTTTATATGATGGATGGACGCACTTTATTGGACTTCTATTGGACTATCGAATAGTGACACCCATTCACTGCCATTATAAAGCTTGGAAGAACCAGGACATTTTTTTTATATGACTCTGATTGGATTTGTCTGAAAGAAGAAAGTCTCATACACCTAGGATGGCTTGAGTGTGAGTAAATCATGGGGTAATTTTAATTTGTGATTGAAATATCCCTTTAAGGGTTTAAAATGATGCGAGTGTAAGTAACTGATGACAGAATTTTCGAACTTACGGTGAACTATTGGGTTATTCTCTGAAAATCTTGACCTCCACAGTATGCGAATTCATGAACCTCAGAGTGAAGAATCAGAGTGATCCAGTTCTCAAGTTGAACTCAATGATTAAGTCATAGATGTTAACAGCTCACTAGAGAGGAAGATAAGCAGTAATGACAAAAAATCTGAAATGTTTGTGCCATCATATGACTACAGAAGACTTGGACTATAATACACACGCTTTATACATCACTCTTATGAGACTTTTATAGTGCCTTTTGTCGTTTTCAAAACATGAAATCACTTTAGAGGAGCAGCCAGTAAATTATTCAAAATTTCTCTTTTTGTGTTCCTTGAATGTAAGAAATTCCTGGTTTAAAGGGGCATGAAAGTGAATAAATAAAGACAGAATTTTTATTAAAAAGGTTTTGAAAGGTTGCATCAGGCACACCATAGCTTACCGGTTTTAGTTCGTAGCGAGGTGAAACATACTCTACCAATAAAGTTGTGGTAGCTCCAAAGGAGGAAGAGAACATGGTGACGATGTGCCCAGCTGAGAGAAGACAGGAAATGTGGCTCAGTTAAAGTACCTTGCCATTTCCTGGTTGCCTGACAGAAGTACAGACAGCAAGAGAGCAGAAAAGAGCAGAGAAGTAAACCAGCGGAGGCGTCCTGATGGATTCTGAATGATTCTGAGGCTTACAAGGTGGACACATTCTGGACTTTGTAGAAGTAACTTGGCGGGGGCTCCTCTGAGACTGAGCCCCTCCACCGCACATCACCTGCCATGAGACATGGACTGTCCCCTAAATGAACAGCAATTGGTAAAGTTGTTTTTTTTTTACACCTTGAGCAGGTTTATTGTTATTTTACAGTTACTTTCTGGTGCAGTGCACATTGTTTTTGTATACCAAAAGCCCTGTATTTTTCTATCGGATTGTGTACATAACAGAGAGTGTTTTATGAAGCTGCTGACAGCCCAACTTCCCCTGTGTGAGTGGGTGGATCAAGCCGCATCATTTTAAGCTAAGCATAGCTCCTCGCACTTTAACATGTTTTCCACCAGCCACTTTCCAATGAGAGTCACATGTGATGGTTTGTTGGTGTTGGAACCCATGTGACTCATTCTTGACAGAAGTTTACAGTAAATGTTATTGTGATCTCTCCATCAAAGATGAATTAAATCAGTAGTTCCTTTCATCCATTGATGATGACTGAAAAAAGAAAAGTCAGATTTACAATTCCACTGCATTCTGCTTACATTGCATTCAAGGTCTACATTTAATCAGTTAATGCGTTTTCTTGGAATCTGACCTATAACAATGTATTGCTACATGAACATTCTACGAAGACTTTAGCATATTAAATTACCCATAGGACATGTGATATGTTTAACCAGGCCTTCTGTTTCAGTTAATGCTGATTCATGAGATTACATAGCAGGTCTTCAAGTATGACTGATGGTTTAGACACCTTTGCTGGCATTAGATCCAGGTGCGCATCAAAGTTGTTCCTTCGCACTCATCCAGGACCAGTTTTCCTTGCTCCAGCTCATTTTTGGCTAGTGGAAAGATGCCAAAATTTCAAGCCTCACATCTCAGGAAAAAAAAGGGACTTCCAGTAACAATATGATTTGAAGAGCGATAATGGGAATTTCTTGTAGATTAGGTAGCAACGGTGGCGATCTGTTTATCAAAGAAACTAATACAACTCCAGATCATTGTTGGCATATGGCAAACATTGTACACTGTACAATGTACACTATTAGAACAAATGTAAAAAAAGATATTACATTTAGGTGTTCCACAACTTCTGGACAACCTTATCTTACCCTATAAGGTGCATATTAGTACCTTCTTTTAACTTGCACAAACATAATGAATTGTGCAAAGGATTCTTGCTTTTGTCCCATTGAAAAAACCACTATCACTGCATTTATTGCATTGTCATAGCATCCAGTGTTACACAGCACAAGTTTGCATACTCTGTAGTTTCCTGCTGTGTTAACACAAGTGTGTGCATGCTCTGATTTTGGAGATAGCGTCTGGTCATGCTCTTGGTCTAAAGGCATACTATGCATGTGCAAAACTACATAATTTCCATGTTACATATAGTAGTTGGGTTGCCTGGGTATTGACTGTACTAGTTGATAGAAGTTCAGAATAATCTGACTTTCGGGTTCACCTGACCCTGATAAGATGCATTTCTTAAGGGGCTTCCTGTGTTCAAAAACAGCTGGACTGAGCACAATGGATGGTTTTAAAAAGTGGATGTTTTTAATTTAGATGCAAAAGGTGTACGCATAGACACACCGAGATCAGCAGTTTGGATTTCCTGAAGTGTGAGTTTGTTTGTAACCTAAACCTCTCTGACCATTGGGTTGTCCTGTCAAAAAATGTACTATACACTCTTACTCTTTCCTTTTATCTCTCTTTGTGTTTCAGAAAGATGTCGTTTACCTGCAGCAGTGGTTGGAGGCATTCGTGGCGTCTTTTGAGAAGGTCATTGATGTGCAGTCGACGGAGCCTCGCCGGTGAGTCAGTTACATGCTGAGCTATCAAAATGTCACAGACGCAGGGAGTTGATCTGTGGGTGGTCAGGTCCAGATGGACCTCTGACTATGATGGTATTTTAAGGCCTGTATTTGTTTAATTGCTCGTTTAATGGTTGGTGAGTTTGAAATGCTTTCATCTCATCCTGCAGATCTGATGCATGTACACCAGATGTGCACACCAGATCTGTGATCTAAAGATTAGCACATATACTTTAGGTATATTGAGCTGCAGTGTTGAAGATGAAGAATTAATTCCAGCAAAATGTTATGGGTCAGCTAGGGTTGCCCATTTGAAATTCAGAAAAAAAACGTATATAATATTATATAAAAACAAATAACTTATGGCTGTCTGGAAAAGATTTTAAGGAACACCAAAACAGCAAACTGTTATGCAATAGATGAAAACATGCACCAAAAAAAAACAGGGCAGACGAAACATAAATTTGTGTAAACAACCCCAATGTGCTTTGACTTTTTTGATGTCTATTTATCAGTGCTTTATCAAAACAAAATGAAATCAAAACAAGACAAAGCAAACAAACAAAAATCAAAACCAAACTAACAAAAAGCAAAAACAAACAAAAGGCAAAAACAAACAAAAAGCAAACAAAACAACCTTCTCTTTTGTCTGCAGGCTGGAGGAATGGAGTGTCGATGTCCCGCTCCTCCCCAAGGAGGTATTGGTGTTCCTCAGCACCCAGCTCTGGCACAGCGCCCTCCACATGTCAGGGCAGGATCAGAGCAGCACGGCTCCACACCCACTGCTCCTCATCAAGTTCTTCATCATCATTTGCAGGTCAGTACCCACTGAGCACAGAGTGAACTCCATCATTCTCTTTGCGATAATGCCCCAGTGACTCAAACCCCTGTTGATAAGCTTCTAGGTTTGAACAGCAGGGATAACTGGCTGCAGTTTATGCTGAATTGCATAGATGATGTGGATCTTCCCTGAGTGTACAATAATACCAATGTGAATCTCTGCTTGCAGAAATATGGAGAACATAGACTCTGAAAAGACCCTGGGGTTTGTGTTTGAGACGATCAAGCTCCTAAACTTCTGCTTGACTCAGGTGAGAAGTCGAAACGTCTGTGAAACCATTTTATAGTGGTTTGCACCCCAGCTGATACATTGAGCCACGGTGCTCATGTGGGGAATGCGAGTTTGAGTCTAGTTTACATCAATTCCTAATCAAGTTCCCCTTGTGTAATTTTTTTTTTCTCTCGTCACCTCTACATTGTTCTATCGACAGAAGAAAGCCACATAAAAGTCAAATGTTATTTTCATGATCAGTTTTCTAGTGTAAGCTAGTTCAAATTTATGTTGCAGGTTTATTTATTCTAAACATACCAATGAAATGTTTGTTCATATAATTGTATTTTTTATATTACTAAGCATTTTTTTTATTACACATACGATTGAAGGTTTCTGAACTAACAGAACAGGTTTAATCAGAAGCCTTTGGGTGGAAGACATCTGCTTTATTCAAAGGAATGTTTGTGTGTTAACAAACCAAAAACAGGCCGATTTGTTAAAATACTTACCATTTCAATAGTATGTAAACACTACGCTGTGTCATGTTAACATGATAGAAGTATGAAAATTTTCTTACTAACCTTTTCAGTGCTAAGTTATATATTGAGTTTTACAACTTTGTACTCAAGAGTGTTTATTTATGTGTGCTACAGCTGAAGAAGCAGCCTGAGGATCACATCACTTTACAGTCGGTGGTACAGCATGGGCTGCTGCTGTGTGAAAATCTCTTTGACCCTTATCAGACGTGGAGGAGACGGCAGGCAGGGTGAGTGTGTTTCTATGAGTTGGACAGGTTGTTAAACCACAATAGGAATGCGTAGGAGCCATTAAGAGCGCCAAGTTCTGTTTCGGCTCCACTTCAACAGTTATAAACACACATTCAGTTTTCTTCTTATGCTCAGCTGTCTGAAGTACACACAGCATAAACTTCCCACAGCATGAGTGTATCTCATAAAGGAGCACTGTTCTGCTCATCCACTAATGTGCAGGTTTGAACTGCACATTAAAACATTCTACCTTTCATAGTCTATTAGATTAATGAACCATTTGTTAAATATTTATTAATTGCTAATATATGTATTTGGCAAGCAAACTGAGTAGGTCCTTGCACTTTCGTTTCAGCGTAATGGTGTATACAGTAGTAGATTAATCATATTGTACAGTGTTATAGCTTGAGATATATTTGGAATAGCCTATATCTCAAAATACCATGGTATTAAAACATGGAGATATCATTTTACTTTTTGTTGTTGTTGTTATACTTAATAATTTATCTTTTTTTAAATGCAAGAGAAAAAAAAATACCAGTGGGTACGAAAAATAAAGATAATTCATACCAACACCATGGTGTGAGTCGATTAATCAACTTGTACCATTATATATCAAAATACCATGGTATTTCGACCTGATAACATAAGTGTACTGCCATTATTGATATTATTATTTAAAAAAATGTATTTATGCTTAAAACAAGTAAACAAGTTGCCACTGGTCGATTAACAGTGTTGGGGAGTAACTAGTTACATGTAATGGCGTTATGTAATTTAATTACTAAATTAGTGTAACTGTAATCAGTTACAGTTACTAAGAAAAAATGAGTAATTATATTACAGTTACTTTTGAAAATTTTGACGATTACAAAGGGGATTACATTTGAATATTTACACATTCTCATACATCTTATTTCTTTCCCAAATTGCACTAAGACATATGGCCCATAATCTCCGCGACGCGGAAAACACAGTCTGGTTCGTAGAATCCAGTCAGAAAAACGGAATTCAGCCTAACGCGGACTGAATATGCCACATTTTGGAAGAATAAATCAAAAGTAGGTCAGTACACTTGAATCAAAACGCGATATGGGAGTGTCTGTGAATATTAGGCTAAGCTGCAAAATGACAATCTATGAATCCAGCACTTTCTGCGTGTCTGTGGAAACCTGGCGCTGACTGGCCATCGGGAGAACCAGGACTATTCCCGGTCGCCTGGCAGATTTGGCCCGCTATTTTAATATTGTTATTGTATAATTGCACGCAGAATGTACTAAAGCGATTATTTCCGAATCCGTCATTCGATAATTAAATCTAATTAAATCACAATTTAGTGGCTCTTCGCGCCTCTGCCGAACGGTTTGGATCAGACTCCCAAGTAATCAATACGAGAGAGAGAGAGAGAATAGAGTGGACTGTGGAAGCGCACAGCTGGAGCAGAGAAGCGACACTTCTGTTCAGGGTTTCAAGTGCAGGTCAGTTTTATCTGTAAATATGCTATTGTAGTTTTGACTTTGTTTACTTAGTCAAGCAGCAGCAGCACATTGCTCACACTCACTCAAAATACTGTATAAACGACATCATTAATATCTATTGTAATGTTACAGTAGTAATTTAGCAGACAAATAATCATATTTTATCATAGGTTTAGGGGGAGCTAATGCAGACAAAAACACAACCCTTAGGAAAATTAATGTAGCCTATGGTAGCCTATGGCACTAACCATAGTTTAGTGAAAAAAATATAGAAATGTCCACAACACTGCTTCTAACTCCCATGTTTAGCAGTGTTGCGGACATTATTAATTTTTCACTTCAGTAGTTTCTTTTGTCCTGCACCTGCCAGAAGGTGGGATGTGCACACAATTACTTATTTAACACTAACCGCGGAGTTTAACCATGGAATTTGTAGTAAAAATAAATAAAAGTGGTAATTAATTTGCCAAAAAAACAAAAATGCACTTGCAACATGGTAAAAGTCAAATAAAAATCTTCAGTATTAAAGTCATGAGAGGCTGGATGGATAATAGAAGTGAAGGTGCAGTTCAGGAGAGAACTCTAAATTATATTGCATGTCCCCAACCTAAGGATTTAAATCTTTTTCATGTCAGGTCCATACACAAAATAGGGTTGTCCATGTTTCAGAATGTGTTGTGGGTGTATGAGTGTGAGATTTCCCAGCCTAATTTTTGAACACAAACATAATCTCTAGAACTGCTGTGAGTCACTTCATGAGCATTTTACTTATTTTGAGAAACTATCATCATACAAAGAGACAGCAGTGTTTCAAAAAGACACCAACGTTTCAGGAGTTTAGTACAGAAAATAGGACACATGCTTATTAGATAACTGTGTTTGAGTTGATGTATATGCTTTTATTTTTTTATTAACATTTTTTCCCCAAACCATTGTTAGATTACAGGGTTTCCTGTATGCAAAGATTTGGTTTCAAAAACAGTATCTATAAACTATTTCTTTAGATTTTAAATCTGCATTGAACTTCAGATCAATCTCAAAGTAAAATGCAGTACTAAAGTCTAATTGTGTGTTGGATGTGTTCAAATGTGATCATCTTAATTCAAGTGATGAAGGATGGTGAAAGTCTGACAGTCTTGAGCACTACTTTAAGGTTAAACCTGCATGGTGTAAATGTTTGAAAATTATTTACAGTTGCCAAAAAACATTCATTAGAAACTTAGAAAAGTAATCAAAAAGTACTCAAAAGTAATTAGTTACATTACTTTATTAAAGTAATTAAAAAAGTTACACTACTATTACATTTTAAATAGGGTAACTTGTAATCTGTAACATATTACATTTCCAAAGTAACCTTCCCAACACTGTCGATTAATCAACTTGTACCATTATCTATACATTGGTGTTGTTCATTATTATTAAAAATAATTTTAACTCTTTGGTAGATTTGTTTTTAAAACATGAAAATATATTCTTGGCTATAGATTAAGAAGATGATTAACTGTAGTGTCCTGTTGATTATTGCTTTAGTAGTAAGTAAGATCAAAGTAAGGAAGTATGTATTTCCATAAAAGGCTTTGATTTGTGTGTCTTTCAGCGAGGAGGTCAGTATGCTGGAGAGAAGCAAGTATAAATTCTCCCCCCTTGTTCTACCAGAGGAGCTTCCTTTGCTCTTCCACGGTATGTCACCCACTCCTGCCTTCTGACACAATCTTTAACCTTTATTTACTCCCATCTTCACATCCTGGGAGATATCGCACATCCTGTCTCCCAGGAGACAAAATGTTGTTTGTAAAGAAAGGGCGATCTGATCCCTATTGTATTCATCCATAGTGATTCAGAGCTGTGATTTTTTTCATGTTATTTGCCTTTAAATGTTCTTCATGCAGCAAAAGTTGTCCTTTTATAAGTGATAGGCAATGACTTGTATCGTGTTGGTGTCATGCTCTGTTTGGACATGTATACTTGTGTGGTAGCTTGAAGAAGCAACCTTTCATGTAGATATAGGGAGAGATCTACATTTTGTTTTTGCATGTTTAATATAATGTACTATATAGGAGAGTTAAGACTGGAATAAGAGAGAGGATTGGGATTAGGATGTGATGCAGGCTAGATTTGAACTGGACTATGTTACAGTTTGCAGGCAATGGCTAAAGCAAAAATCCTGACAGTGGTGCCAGCTTTGTTCAAGTGATTATTAGCTCTTTCCACACTTATATGTTGATAGGCAAGCTGCAGTGGGTCCAAGTGGCCTGTGGTCATGAGGAAAAGGTTCATGTTTATGATGTAATGATGTGTATATATTTGTGTGAGGTTTGTTAGATTTTCTGATCTACCCAGCATGTCCTTAATTTTGTGTTTTTGCAAGTGGGACGGCAAATCCCCCTAAATAGAAATTTCAGGTCTGGGTTCGCATTTTGTTGTTTTGTTTTACATTGTTTTTTGTATTGTTTTTGTATGATTTATTTATTTGATTTATATATATATATATATATATATATATATATATATATATATATATAATTTGTGTTTTTTTGCCTTTTTTTTTTTTTTTGCCTTGCCTTGCCTTGCTCTGTTTTATTTATTTATTTATTTATTTATTTATTTATTTATATTAGTGCTGTCAAAATTAGTGCGTTAATGTTAAAGCTAGGGTTTGCCACCCCACTCTCAACTGCTGCTTCTGTCTCTTTTTTTTCATTTTTTTAATTTATTTATTTTAAGGATTTATCTTTATTTAATTTAGAATTTAGTGTTGGATAACTTTATTAATTTTCTTTATATTTCCTACTTGCTTAAGGGTACAGGTAGCTAAATATGAAATGTATTATAATGAGTTTATGTGAAGATTGTTTTAAGTTAACTTAAATTAGAAGTTATGTTTTGTATTTTAATAAATGTTAAAATGGATAGCTCTCAATTATTCTGTAATGTTGAATGGCTATGGTCAATGGTTAAATATTAGGGGAAAAGCTATTTAATAGAGACATCAGTAGTATTGGTATTAGTGATACATACTGGCCTTCAGTCATAAAAAACGATGCCACTAAACAAGTATGAAATAAAATACTGTCTTTATGTTGCTTCTACATTAATTTAAAGATTGCATGTGTAATGACTGCAATATAAAAGTATATTTAAAAACTGTAATTGTAACTGTAACTGTAAATAATGTTAGGTGGGATTAATCGCAATTAATTTCAGAAAAATTTTTGATTATTTTTTTTTAAATCGGTTACAGAACTAATTAATTTTTTTTTTGTTTTGGTGTTTACTATTTCTTTCTTGTAGCTTCAGTAAATACAAAAACAAAATACTTAAGTCATGAACTGGTTTATTCAGACTGGTCTTTGAGTTTTAAGTTTGATCTCACCCAAAAAATAAAAAATAATGTCAAACAACAATGGATCTCATTTACTTTAATTGTATGGGAAAAACAATAATAAGAATTCTGAATATTGTCTTCTAGTAAATCTGTACAGGTTTGGAAAGGTGTGAAAGTGAGTAAATGATAACAGAATTTTCATTTTTGAATAAACATTGTCTTTAACAAAAATATGTTTTTGTGCCTTAATGTTAAAATAATGACAATTGCACAAACAATGCTCCGCTTTAAAGGGGTCCTTTTATGCTCCTATTATGGTCCTATTATGCCACCTGCCAGCTTCAGTATAAATATTGCGTCAAAATCAAATCAATTTGAGGGTGATTTAAACCCGGATTATTGTAACCACTCTAAGCTTTTCTGCCTTAGGAAAGCTAGCGTGTCTCCGACATAGTTATAACACTCCTTAACACTCTAGTGCAGCTCAACCAGGTCTCATCCCATTTATCGATCTTTGTGAAATCACAAATCCTGGAAAATATGCAATGTAGTCCAAACGAGTCGTTTCGTAGTAGTTTTTGTGATTTCTGTTAAATAAAATATCTCCCTTTGAAATTGACCTTTTTTGCTCAAACAGCAACATTACATAGTAACTAAAGTTGAAAAAGTGAAAAAGCATAATAATAGGACCTCTTTAGGATTCTAGTGACTAAATGACTGGTTACACCCACAGACTGCCTACAAGAGAGTGAACTGATCCCAGAGCCACTCGTGGTGAGGCTGGTACATCTACAGGGAGCTGTAATCAGTGGATGCAAGGTAAATTAGACTCTCCGGACATCTTTTCATTGACATGTATTAACGCCTGTATTTACATCAGTGTGTAATGTTTTATGTGTTTGTGTGTTTCAGAAAAACGGCCTTCGCTCCATCACCCCCCAGGCTGTGAAGGACCTCATGTCTGTTCTGCGTTCCTGGTGCCTCACTGCTGCCTCATCTCCACAAGAGCCCAAGGACCCTCAGCTGCTCAAAATGACCCTGCGGTGCCTGACTGCAATGATCCACCTTCTGCACTCCAGCAACCTGAGCGACAGGCAGGTGGAGATCCGGATTGTACTGGACTGTTACTTCCAGCTGCTCAACTGGAACCGGCCTCCGGACAGCCAGCAGAGAGATATGCAGACCTGGGAGGATAACCTCATTACACTTCTCGAACATATGTTGAGTAAGAGAATATTCCCCATTACTCTTTAACCTCAATGATACATGATTTTCTTCTGTGGAGCACAAAATAAGTTTTTTTTTTTTAAATGTCTCCGCATCGCCACCATTGACTTTGGTTAAAAAATAGTGTGTCTATTCTTCAAAATATCATATTTTGTGTTCCAAAGAACAAATAAAGTCATACAGGTTTGCAAGGATGAATAAATGATGTCAGAATTTTCATTTTTGGGTGAGCTAACCCTTGAATGCACAAGTATTCCCTAATTGAATTATTCTGCCTTATAAAATGCCTAATTTCAGCCTAATTTGAACTCAAACTGCATTGCATGGATCCTTTGTAGAGAAAGCAATCCCAGAATGCCTTGCAACAAGCACAGTGAACAAGTTAATCCAAGATGGCCGAATTGGTAATAGAAATGTTGATTAAAATAAGTATTTAATTTTGTTCAAATAGATTATTTTAAACAATAGTTGTGTATTTTTGTGTTTATTTGGTCTTAGCAGCATGTTAATAGCCCCTATCCTGGTAAATTACCGGTAAATTACTGTTAAGAGATCATGGGAATTTACCGCTGATTAGAGAACCGGCTTTACTGACGAGATGCGCATAATGATCGGCCGATCGTGATCGGAGCAGCCCTAGTGTTTACAAGAAAAGTCATTCTGGTAATTTACTGTGTGAAAGAGGATAATGTCAGGCTTCATTGAGTTGAGTCTCCTATGCAGAATGCTATTTGTGTGCAGTAGTTACCTTTGTAGGGTGTTTCAAATCACTCACTTTTGAGGCTCCATTCTGTTCTGTTCTGTTTTTTGTTGTTTATTAATTATCTCTTGCAGTTTGTTAAATAAATAGAGAAAAAAAACACTTAAGTCATGATCAGTTGGTTAGTTCTTTCTAGTCTATGAGTTTTAATTTGATCTCTTTTCATTGGAAGCATCCAGTATTATAAGATGGGTGGTTTCAATGCTATTTCTTTTTAAAGGTGACATTGGATGAAATTTTCTGCCAGCTCAGTTTTAAATGATCGTTGAGGTAATGTTACAGCCATTTCATGAAGACCCTGAAGAATCATATCGACATGTGGAAAATGGTCATCCAGTGTCCCCTTTTAAAGAAATTATGTCATCATGTTCTCCCAGTCCGACATTACTTGCTTTTGTGGAAACCAAATGACGATATTCAGAATCCATGACTGTTAGGATGCTGCCTTAGGCCCTGATGAGACACAACACGTTTTTCAGGTTTGAAGACGTGAGGCTCACTGCACCGCCCTTTTTTGGTTGACTCCTTTTAATTAAAAAAAGAACAAAGCAGTGCCGGGTCAAAAAGACAGTACAAGTCATTATAATCAGTAATTATGTCCCCACTGGATGCAACAAAAGCCTCAATGTAATGGGTTTTATTGGTTTTGTCTCATTGCGCCGGGAGACGGCATCACAGTATGTTAAGGGGCGTAACATTTCCATCACACGCTTGAGGCATTCGGCCAATCACAACGCACAGGATAGCTGGCCAATCAGAGCACACCTCGCTTTTCAGAACGATGAGCTTTGTAAAAATCAACGTTTCAGAAAGGCGGGGCATAGAGGAGAAAAAATAATGTACAGTATGTGGAAAATAATGTGTTTTTTGAACCTTAAACAGCATAAACACCAAATACACAAAATAATGTTCTTTTCAGCAACGTCATATGACCCCTTTAAACACTTGCCTTCACTAGTTCAATTATAATTTAGATTTAAATGGTCCTGCAGTGCGACAAAATCATTTTTGAAATAAAAATATTCCAGGTCTCTCAATGAATATAAGGTCATAAAATTGCATACATTACAATTATAACAATTACATACGAAACAAATAAAAAAATGCTGCTTGAATAGTTAGATGGAGTACATGTCACATCAACTTCCCGGAAGGATCTGATGTAATATGCTGTTATGTAATAATATCATGTAATATAATATAATGTAACTGTTGGCATTTTGCAATAAAAAAATCAAAATCAACACAACAATCTTGTATCATACATGGTGAATTGCAGAGCTTCTGATTCTAGATCTTTAACCCAGATCACTGTGTATGATATGTTTAATGTTGTTTTTAAACATTTAAAATGTATTTATGGTGAACTTCCACCCCTTTTGCAGAAGTTAATTGTCAATATGAATCGAGAAGTTGCAAAAGCTCACAAAACAGCTATTTTATTGCATTTAATTTATTCTACCGTGAGTAATGCTGATGTCAAAGCACTGTTTAATTAAGTGCTTAAATCTGGCACTGTTTATCTCTCCAGAAGGCACAGGTTAAAAAGAGTGAATGTTCTTGTGTTTTTGCCCTGCAGATGCTATCCCAGAGATCCTGCAGTGTTCAGACCGGCCTGTGTTGCAGGCTATCTTTCTCAATAACAACTGTTTCGAGCACATCCTCCGCCTCATCCAGAACAGCAAGGTCAGAATGCTACCTTCTTAAACCCTCTGAGATATCTGCAGCAGCGCTGAAAATTTCCAGCCCTGAGGTTCCAGCCATTCAAATCAGTCTCATGGTTGAAAATGTTTGGCCTGAAAAATAATAAGCAGACTACTGAACTCTGAACCAATGTAGAGGTTGCTTTCATTTAATTTTAGTATTTCTTTTGTCACTTATCAAGTTAAAAAATATATATTTTAAAATGATTTTTACATAAGATACCAGCTATATTGTTTATCTCTACTCGGGAAACGTTCCCACTGAAGGATGTCAGTAAGGATTTGAAGCATTTCTTTTAAATACATTTCATCAGCTGAATAAAAAGAAAAACGGAAAAAGTAAAAACTTACAGGGTAGTGCAACTGTCCTAATATCAAAAGCCTCAATAGTTCAGCATTTTAATAAGTAATTTTTCAAGCAGTAAATTTAGCCAAGTCAGTGTCAGGTGGTGCAACAAACTTACTTACTTACTTTATACTTTATTGTCAGACATTGTCTGAAATTTTTCTTGCATAACAGTATTTATGTTTACAACAACATTTAACATACATTCTACATTGACATTCAGCAGTACAATTATACATTTCATACAACATTTATACATCTGCAACACCGTCCCAATACTCTTGATCTCTGATTAGGTGTTTTTGTTCAGTGCTAGGATTGCCTGGTGCACAAAAGAATTTTTCAGCTTCACTTTCTTAAATTTGGGAACTCTATACCTCCGTTGTGACGGTAATAGTTCAAAGTCTTTATGCAGTATATGTATAGGATTAGAGGCTATATTGTTAGCCAGCCTACGCATGTTCTTATAATAGGATAATTCATAAAACATGCAGAAAAAAACAAAACAGCCTTACCACAGGACATATCAACTTTCCCAAAAGTACCATTTTGTTTGTGTTATTTTAGTATTACTTATATACTTATAGTTTTTATTATGTTTCTATATTAATATTTTAATTACATTTTTAGTCATTTTATGCTTTTTTATAAAAAAAATTAATGTTTTTTATATATATATAAATGTATTTTTATTTCATTCTGTCATTTTAGTTCTTCACCTAAACATATTTCAGTTACTAACGCAACATTTCTAATTTTCATTTAATACTTATATTTTATTTCAAATATATTTCAATTAACATACGAAGCATTTATTTCACATACATTGTGTGAACAGAACAAAAAGGAAAAGATAAAAAATGTTACAAAAAATAAGTCATACAGCTGTCCTAATATCAAAAGCCTCAATACGTTTTATTTTCAAGTAATTTGAAAGTGAAAGTGAAGTGACATACAGCCAAGTATGGTGACCCATACTCGGAATTTGTGCTCTGCATTTAACCCATCAAAAGTGTACACACACACACACAGCAGTGAACACATACACACTGTGAACACACACCCGGAGCAGTGGGCAGCCATTTAGGCATATTATAAAAAGAAAGAAAAGAAAAAAACATGTGTCTGCCAAATCAAAGTTGGTGCAACAAACATGCAGAAAAACAGGAAATGATATCATAGAGAGGATCCCTTCAGACAGAAATAACAGATAGCTTCGTTTGACCTTTGACAGGTCAAGTTCATTTCAGTATTAAAAGTCATGTTGTGCAACTCACTAAATTATAACGATATTTATTAATTGAATTAAAATTGTATTGAAAGTAATGATATTCAAATTATATATATATTTTTTTAAGAATTATTAAGATGTGTACACATGCATTCAAGGAAACATGTTACTACTTGACTACTCAAATTGAAACCTTCTTTGAAGATGATCTAAAAATGTGATATAAAACCACATGAAACAACACGAAAACAAATGTTGCAGTTCTAAGAACTTTGAAAATGTATTTTAAACTAGATTTGTCATTGCCCCGTTCAGCTAGTGTATTACTAAGCCAATATTTTACTAACAGATAAAAATAGACCATGACAGATGGTTTACAACCCAGTGCATCAAAATGATGAACAATAATCATTTGTAGCACAGCCTCTGTTTCGGTCCTGTGATGAAGTAAACTGTAGGTTCTGTGTTAAATGTTTTATGTAATCACAGTTGGTTTTGGTAAGCTGGGTGGTTTTGGAGTGTGTTGTAGCTAGCCTTTATGTTGCGTACTGAGGATTTCGTAGAGCTGCTTTCTTTCGACTCTTACCTATTCATTTTGTTTTGCTTTATCTGTCAGTAAGTTCAATTTCTGCTTGCATATTTTATCTCGGACTCACTTGTGTTTATGTGTCTCTTGTGACGCTGCGTGTGTATGAATGTGTGTCTGTCCTGCAGCTATATCAGAGTAACAGGTTTAAGGTGGAGTGTGAGGGCCAGTGTGACCTCACTACACGTTTGCTCACAGAGGCTGAAGTGGAGCAGGTACTTTCCCTTCACCGCTGATCAGTGTGGCGTTTGTCAGCAGGAAACCCACCCTTCACTTGACTGACACAAACACAGACACACAGACAAGTACGCAGACACACAACCGCTGACTGAGCAACATTAGATTCTGCATAACAAGCTCAATGTAAGCGTGCAGTGTTGTCTAGATGAATTTACAGAACCAAAGCATCTGCATGTGTCGTTGCATGTGCCTGTTTAATGCAACCAAAAATATGGAACCGTAAAACATTAGCTGTTATTATGATATCATAACAGTTGGATATGATATGATGGTACTATCGTGTTCTAATGGTAGTTCTTTGCTTAAAAATGTGCAGATATATGAATGTCAAAAATGTGTTTATTTCTAACATTCAAATGTGCATGCATAATTGTATTTTAGAGATATTTTTATTAATAATAAACCTATGCATATTGCATGATTTTATAAGAGCTGTGTTGATGCAGTGTCAGTACACAGAGTTGGAGGGTGAGGATCCTGCTTGTGGTGGTGAAGTGTGTGTGTGTCTGTGTGTGTGTGTGTGTGTGTGTACTGTCACCTTGCATGTTGTCTTGCAGTGATCTAGATTTTTAGCATGTCTGGTGTAGCTGTGGTGCTCTAGGTGTAACATTTTGTGTGTGTTTCATTCGGTGGTCTTTGGTGGGATATTTGTGGTGGAGTGGTGGTAAATATTTTAAGGTTAAATGAAAGGAAAAATGGGTTTTACTGTTGCATGTTTTAATCTCTTTAATTTAATTATTATCATAAATTTGTGTTCAAAATGTATAGATATACTCCTTGCATGCATCTCTTTGAAACTGTTTTATGAAAAGCAATATTTCACACAAAAATGTTCACACCACTGATCAAACGTTTGAGGTCGGTAAGATATATATATTTTTTTCTTATGTTTTTGAAAGAAGTCTCTTATGCTCACCAAGGCTGCATTTATTTAATCAAACATACAGTAAAACTATGATGTCAAGTAATATTTCTTAATTTAAAATTATTTATTAATAATATTAATATTAATAATATTTATTTGCTTTGTTGGCAATGCAGAATTTATAGCAGCCAGTACTATAACCTTCAGTGTCACGTGATTCTGATTTAGTGCTCAAGAAACATTTCTGATTATTAAGAATTGAATGAATGAATCAGAATTTTGGAATTTGATCAATTAAATGCATCCTTGCTGAATAAAAGAGTTAACTTCTTAAAAATCAAATGTTTAAATGATAGCGTGTATCATTATTTACTCACCTGATTGTAATTCCTAACCCATATTTTGCTGTTATTTACCGTGGGAAACAAAAGGAGAAATTCTGAAGAATCTTTATTCAGCTCTTACAACAATATTTGTAATGATCATATCGGTCATGCTCTAAAATGGATTAAAAACACCATAAATGCAGTAAGTAGTCTGTATGCACAATATTCTGCATCTTCTGAAGCCATATGATAGCCCCGTTTAAGGAACAGACCAAAACATTTGTCAATGTTCATTGAGAGGTCAATGAAGCTTTGAAAGCTAATTCATGTACATCTTAAATTGTCAGACAAAACGGCATTGGTTCTTCAAAAAAATTCTCCTGTGGGCTTGGACAGAATATTTATCCTCGGGTGAACTAATCATTTAATACATAAGAATGTGAATATAAACTAAATGAGGTGTGTGTTTTGGATATGTGTGTGTAGGTCTGGGAAAAGGGCTCTGATTGCATCACAGTACACGCCATTCGAGTTCTCACCGCCATTATGAGCAACTCACCCTCTGCCAAGGTATGACATGTCTTAAACCTCCTCTCCTCTCGCTCCTTATGCATGCTTTTCCTAAAAGTCTCTGAAAGGTCAGCTTGCAGACATCTCTTATCTGATTATGATAAGTCAATGTGCTTGCGTATGTTAAATGTGCCCCTTTCCGGTGTGTGGTTAATCTTATCAGCACATTTGATGTGGTTCTGCAGAACCAGGTCACCCATGGTGACATTACAACATGCACTTCAGTTATTTGGTCAGGTTCAAAAGTATCAAAATCCCATGTCCTGTCCTGTTTTATATATATATATCTACATTACTACTTTAAGTACATTTTGTGCTTTGGTTTATTTTGGGGAACAGGGTGGTAAGAGAACTCATTGTATTCTGTGCTTGTTCATCTGTAATGTAACTGTGGTTTTGTGTGGTTTGTCTTCCCAGGAGGTCTTCAAGGAGCGGATTGGCTACTCGCAGTTGTTTGATGTGTTGAAAAGTCAAGGACAGCCCACTAAAAGACTCCTGCAGGAGCTGATGAACATGGTGAGTGAGAAGAAACTGACTGTAACTACTATCACAGATGGTGTGACCTACATTTCCTTCCTTTTTGACATTTAGTCAGATGAAATGTATACTCGGTATTTTTACGCACAGTAAAACATGCTCCGTAACCATAAAATTAAAATGACATACTTTCACATGAGTCTCCTATTAGTGGCCTCATAAAAGTTGCTTTGTTTTACATGCAGAAGGTCGGACAAATTGAGATTACGTGACCAACGGAATTCCATATTATTTATAAAACAATTTGAATGGACTAAAAATACAATAATTTAAAGCGCCCTAAAGCCATATGATAGCAATTGTGTGAAGAACAGAAAGAATGTTGTGTCTGAAAAAAGTATTTTAATGTGTGATGATATGTGTTAGTATTTGGGTTCTCAATTCCAGTCCTCGCGCCCCACTGCTCTGCATATTTTACACGTTTCTCTTTGTTAACACACCTGATTCAGATAATCAGCTCGTTAGAAGTGAGCTCCGTGCATTAACTGTGTTCCCTGTGTTCATTGCTCCCTACTCCCTGAGCAGGGGAAATCTTTTGAAGTTTACCTCACTTCGGAACATCCATTCACTGATTTGTGCCGCGCAGTATCTTTACACACGGACAACTGTGACATCATATACCTCTGTAAATCAATACAATTTAAATTCACGTCTCGCACACTTCAATGCACTTTGATTGGAACATATACATTCGCTTCGAACTGGAATCATGGTGGATTATCCTGTGATGTCCACTTCGCAGGGCACTTACGTTCGAATAGAACAAACGTCTGAAGCACTAAGAGAAACGTACAAAATGTGCAGAGCAGTGGGGCGCGGGGACTGGAATTGAGAACCGCTGGTTTAGAGAATTCTCTCAGTCCCGCTCCAGGAAGCCTGTGCATATATTTGATGTTTCCATTTGACACAATTTTTGACATGTAATTTCAAAGAATACTCCACATCCAAATTTGACTACTTCTATGCGAAAAACTGTTTATATCTACGGTTTCCACTGATTCTGAAATTTGCATTCAGTGGACACTTACTATCCCATAATACTACAAGAGAAGAGTCCTATGATATTGAATCCTGTCCTGTGAAGATGTTGCAGGCCACCAATCATTATTGTTAACTTAAACTTAAACTATTAAAAAATATAAAATATTAACGTTAACTGAAATAAAATTGTATGTATGTATGTATGTGTGTGTGTGTGTATATAAAACTGTTAATTAGTAGCTAAGCCAAAATTTCCAATTAATGTCGGGAATTAGAGTTGAAAATCAATATTATGATAATTGAAAATAAAATAACTGAAATAAAAAAAATATTACAAGTATGTAGATATTTATAATAAATAAATAAAACTGACAAAAACACAAAACCAAAAAATTCTTAAACTTGTAAAAAAAAAAATTAAATATAAAAAAAGCTAATCACATTTAATCTTTTATGAAAAAATGATTCAGTTAGTTGCTGAGCCAACATTAAAAACTAAGTAGACATATTCAAAATAAAATAAAACCAAAAAAATACTAAAATATATAACTTGTAAATGTAATCTATAATAATAAAATATAATAATATAATAATAAAAAAATCTAAATATTAATACAAATATGAATACTTTATATTAATACTGTAAAACAACTTTAATGGTATTGAAATAACACTGAATTTCATATAATGTATACTTATAAAACATACTTATTAATGCTAAAGAAGTAAGTTCTTCATCAAATGCAGTAAGTTGTGTAACTATGAATTATTTCTGGATCGTGACTAAGGCACTATCATAAAATATTTGTATCCTCATAGCATCACTTTTTGTTTTGTCCTTTCCCTTTCTCCATGTTTTCCTCTCAGGCTGTTGAAGGAGAGCATTCCCAGGCCATGCAGTTGGGCATCAGTAACGAACAGCCTTTGCTCCTGCTGCTGCAGTGGTTGCCTGACCTGGGCTCTCGCTCTCTGCAGCTGCTGGTGTCCCAGTGGCTGGCGGCCGTGTGTCGAGGAACTCTGTCCTGCCGCACTGTAGCCGTTGAAGCAGACTTAGTAGGTGCTCTGCTGGAGGTGCTGTCTGAACCCCCAGAGCGGCTCGACCGGCAGTGCGTGGATGCCCTCTTGGGTTTGCTGCAAGACTTGGGATCTCTTTCTCTAAGGCCCTGTGAACTGAAGAGTCTGCTGAAGCTCTTGCGGACTGAGCCTGGTGCACCCCCTCATCCATACTGTGGGCGCGTGGTAAGGGTGCTTTCTACCATGGCGGCCCGTGGAGAGGGTGTGTGCAGCGCCTTGCAGTATTTTGACCTTATGCCCCCTATGGCGGGTATTATGGTGCCAGCTATACAGCGCTGGCCAGGAAACGCATTTGCTTTCCATGCATGGTTGTGCCTCAACACAGACTTTCCTCCACCCCAACACCACTACTCCGAATCCCACCTGACAAACCCGGATAATATGGTTCGAATGGCTAAGGGACCACGCAGGAAACAGCTTTACAGGTTTGTTCGAGAATACTCACGATAGATGGGTGTTATAATAAAAATTTTATCATCTGCTGTATCATTTCTTGTAACTGTTTTAGCCTTTTTGATATATATACATTATCCAGTGTCACATGATCCTTTAAAAATCATTGTTATATTTGGGGCTCATTCTTTTTATTGTCATAGTTGAAAATGGTTGTGTTAATGCACATGATCAGATAATTATTAAACTTTTTAAATTATTAAAAGTATTAGTTATATTAAATTATTCTTTTAAATGCTATAGGTCATCACATCATTATGTATTATGTTAATGTGGGTGTAAATAATGTATATTGTGCAATGCATCTGCAGTATTTGCTCATTTTTCTTTATCTGTAATCAGTAATTGCAATTTACAAGCCTAACATTAACAATGATTTTACTGCTGAAAAGAAGATCAGTGATGACATTAAAGTATTTGTCTTAACACTTGACTGCAGTTCTAGAAATTGCATTATTAAAAGCACGCTGTATTGGTGACCAATAGTTCTTGTTTTGTGTGTGCTTATACCTTTAAATACCTTACCAATACCTTTGTATTGTGTCCTGTGTGTAGTTTCTTCACAGCAAGCGGAACTGGCTTTGAAGCGTTTTTCACCACAGAAGAAGTTTTGGTGGTGGCAGTATGTACTAAAAAGGAGTACATGGCCATTTCTCTGCCAGAACACCCATTCAATGATTGCGCCTGGGTTAGTGACCTTACAGACAATTTTCACGCATATAACCATAGACCTTAAAGAAGAGAAAGTAATATTAGGAAATATCACATGTATTTTTACTGCTGAATTAGCTTTAGCTTGACTAGCCACTTTAGCATGATTTCAGTTAAAAATTAACCATGGTTTTATCATAGTAAAAAGTGTAGTAACCATGTTTTTGTTTGGCATATTACCATTTGTATAACCATAGTTTTACTACAAATACTATGGTTAAACTAAAACCATAGTTAATTTGTGGTTATCATTGTTTTAGTTTATTGTAGTAAAACCATGGTAAATTTTCGTAAGGGAAGAACCTCACTTATTGATATCAAATATATTTTGACATAAAGTAATGCATTACAATATTGCGTTACTCCATTAAAAAAAGTAACTAACTGCATTACTTTACTTCTTATGGAAGGTAATGCATTACACAACTTTTGCGTTACTTTGTCGCCTGGGCTATTCTTGCTTATTTGTATTTTTTAATAACAAAAAAGCCAAAAGTTAAATTTACGGCAACTGTAAAGGTTCTTTTACTCCAAAAATAATAAACTGTCGGCTGAAGTAAGTGCCTCTGCCTCTGCACCTCACTTCTAGTTTCTCTCAACACGGAGACGGGAGACGTGTCAGTGAATAAACTATAATAATTCAGATATTTTGTTGTTAATTTACAAGTAATGCATTACTTTACTAGTTACTTGAAAAATGTCATCTGATTATGTGACTCACATTACTTGTAATGCGTTACCCCAAACACTGATGATATCATTTCTATATTTAGAGTCTTATTCTTAGGCTTCTTTTCTTCGTTCTAGCACTCAGTTGCCATTGTTCACGTTCCTGGCCGTCGGCCCTTTGGACAAAATGTGGTCAATGTTTATGTGGACGGAGTGCAGCGTAAAACAGCACCCCTGCGCTTTCCTTCTCTGAATGAGGTGAATAAATGTTATTGTCTGCAGTAGTTTGATTTATTATGACCATGGTTTATTTCATTGGTCTGTTTGACTGTCGATGTTTCAGCCTTTCACTTCCTGCTGCATTGGATCAGCCGGTCACCGGACCACCACTACCACCACGACTACCTCTCCGACCCTGCCCAACCCATCCCACTCGCCCTCCGAGATGGCATTTGCAGCTCATGCTGGGCCACCCACCCTTGCACGTTCCCAGTCCTTCCCTGCATCCTTTGCAGCAGCCGCAGTGGGGCGGCCAGGTGTGAGTCGGGACAGTCTAGTTCACACCATCCCGGCAGGGCTACAGGACACTGCGTGGGGCTCTCCGTCATCACTGGGTGGCCTTTTAGCCACAGTGTTCATCTGCCATGAAGCTCTGCAGCCTGCTCAGGCACGAGCCCTGTTCACTGCAGGTATAAATGAGACATCCAGCACATTCAAACAGCAGAAATTCACCTATCCATCCACAAAGAATCAAGCGTTAAAGAATGTCTATCTCTGTTTCACTTGACAGGTCCCAATAATGTTTCTCTGTTCAAAGCTGATGGTGAACCTTCAGAAGTCAACAGTAAATTAGTTTTATACTATACACCACAGGTAATTATCTGCTCAGAGATTCATCAATACGTCCATCTGACTAACTGTTCTGTGTATGTATGATAATAGCAATATAATATCAATGTAATATAAAGTAAGGTTCAAAATTCTAAAGGACAAGAGCCTAGTAGTGAAAAACAAAACAAAAAAACGATTAAATAAATACATTATATATGAAAGTAACATAAAATAAAAATACTATATTCAAAAGTTAATAAATATTGATAAATATGTCCAGATGAATATAGTTTACATATGATTTAAACTTTAAATATTCATATTCTAGGCCTTTAAGAGCCAGATCTGTTTGGATTTGTCCCCCAACCATCTTTACGATGGCCGGCTGACTGGTCACAGAGTGGTGAACTGGGACGTCAAGGTGTGTATGCATTACTGAGCTTCATTATCTTTAAAGATCAACATGATTCATCTTGTTCTGACATCACTACAGCATTTTGTGTTTGCCAGTGTTGGGAAATGTGTGTATTCAACACGTACTTCTAGAGCAAAACTCATAAGCTCATACATCCCTGCAGGAGCTGTAAATGCTAATTATGTTTTATTATCTTGTGTGGTATGTAGGATGTGCTGAGCTCTGTAGGTGGGATGGGAGCTCTCCTGCCCCTGCTGGAGCAGGTGTGTTTACTGGATCAGGGCGAGACTGAGGGTCAGGAGACGTCAGATCTTCTCGGGCCAGAGCTCACGTCCTCCAGGGGCCCCGCCGGCATGCTGCTGCCACTGGGGAAGTCATCTGGTCAGTACTCTCTCAGAAGATATCCGATTCCCTAACCTCTCTCACTTCCCATGATTCATGTCCATGCATACATCAAATAAAAAACATTAGCTAAAAAAAGGTTTGTTGAGTCCTGCAAGCATCTCAAGAAAGAAGTCTGACATTTTCACCAGAAGATCGATTTGGCATTACAAGGTCAAAAATAAATTAATTAATTAAATGCATGCATGGATGAATCATTCCATAACATTACATAGCAGTTGTGAAATATGAAATGTTTGTATATGAAATATGAAAACTTTGATTTGATTGGCCATCTCTATCATTGAACATTTCACAATTTCACAAATTCTATAAAAAATTTTCATTAAAAAAGTAAGCTTATTTTAGGACCATTTTATTTATATATATATATATATATATATATATATATATATATATATATATATATATATATATATATATATATATATACATATATATATATATATATACATATATATAATCGTTAACTTGTTCCTTTGCTTAAAGCAGACAAAGACCACTTATAAATATAACAATAATAATAAAAATAATATTTTTTTTCTTAAACAGCCATAGGGTCAGTTATTTGATCAGATGAATGTATATTTTAACCATATTTAGAGTAATATCAATAAGATGCTCAGATCTTAAATTAATAATGTCAAGATATGAGACTTATAAACCATTATAAATTAAGTGGATTTAATTGGTGTTTATTGCATGTTATAAATAATCATACTCCTAAAAGTTATAACCACAATGATGAAACAACATATATATTTTTTTATAATGCATTATGCATTCATTATAATGCCTTAAGAAAACTATTTTAATGTGTTATAAATACGGGCTTACAGTATGAAACATGAACCATTAACAGATTGTTATGTGGCTTTTTAGGGCTTCTTATAACATCGATGATGTCAATTTTCCTGTAATTGCAGTATGAGTCACCATTGATGTTTTTTGAGTATGCTATTTGATTTTGCTGTGGGTTAGTGATTCATAAAGTTGTGTTTGAGTATTCATACATGTGTTTATGTGCTTGTGTAAGAGGCTGCAGGGAGTTTGTGTTCTGCAGTTGAACTTTGGTTGTTGATTTCCCATGTAATGCCATTGCAGCAATTTGTCAATGTTACATTTTGCTAATGTGAAACTGATTGCTGCTTTGTTTGTGTGTGTGTTAGAGGGCCGTTTAGGAAAGAACAGTGTAGCAGCATTTTTGCTGATGATTAAGAACATGCTGCGCAACCATCCAGCCAATCAGGAGAGTCTGCTTCAGTGCCACGGGCCGCCCATCATCGGAGCCATGCTCGGCAAGGTATACACACACACACACACACACACACTGTTGAATAGAGACAGCGTCTGGAGGTCTAACCAGACATATTGGTGTATGTTATTTCAGGGCAAAGCATCCTGTTAGGAAACACTTGTGATAACAATCCCTTGATATTGCACAAAAGTTTTCATGCTTTAAGGTTTTATCTGGTGCCAGGAATCTTTACAGAAATGAATAAGCAAGGTTTGAGTGACTGACGTGAATGCATTCAAATCAAGAGTTCACACATTTATCACAACATCTGTGACATTTAACACGTAATCAATATGAAAGTTTCAAATCTTTAGGTGCTGTATAGTTATCAGTACATGAGTGCTTCCATCAGATGCCAGGATATTAAGCAGATAATTTGACAAGACACTGATAAGTAAGTAGCAGCTGAAGTTCAGAGAAACAGATGCTGATATATTTCTGATCTCCTGCAAGAACATTAAGTTTAGGAGTGGCTTTTATAGTTCCACAAAATTAAGTCATATCTGATCTGCTTTTGTTGTACTGTGATTTGAAAGGCTTGTAAAGTCCTCTGAAGAGAGTTTCTTGGGTTTGAGAGATGGAAAGTACACACACTCATAGTTACATAAGTATACCATCCTCAGGCTTTAAACACTGTCTGTCAATTAAATCCATTATGTAGGACAAGTATTAGATTTAATTCAATGAAAAATTATACTTGCATTCCATTATATTTGCCTTCAAGAATCAAGAGAAGAATCAAGATTTGTATTCGTCACTTACACAATTATATAGAGCATATATAACCAGCAGTGAAATGTGAGTCAGGTCCGCTCCATGGACAGTGCAATTATTAAAGAATACAACACAGATGAAAATATACATAAATATAGCTATGAAAGAATTAAATAAAAGTAAACAATAAAAATATAAGAATAAAATATAAAAAAGATGTATACTGTAGAATTAAATATAGAACGCAAAATAATGTGCATGAAAGTAAACTGTAGTCTTAAATATTAAGATACACAGGAATTTACAAGAGGAAAATGTGCAAACAGGTAGACACTGTCAGTATGTCAATGTGAGGTAGTGAATGATGAATTTCTTACTGATAAAGTGAATATTAAGTGGAGACATGAAGATGTTAAGAGGCTGGTTTTGAGTTTAGGAGCCTGATGGCCTGGGGGAAGAAACTCCTCCTGAGTCTCTCGGTTTTTGCCATCAGACTACGGAAGCGCTTACCAGATGGCAGCAAAATGAAAAGATGATTACTGGGGTGGATAGAGTCCTTGATGATTTTAACAGCTCTGCTTTTGCAGCGTTTAAGGTAGATGTCCTACAGAGAGGGGAAAGCAGACCCAGAGATGCGCTCAGCTAAGCGCACAACTCTCTGCAGGGTTTTGCAGTTTTGACTGGAGCTGTTCCCATACCACACTGAAATACACTGAGTCAGTACACTTTTTATGGCCCCTGAATAGAAAGTTTTCAGGATTGCTGGTGAGACCCTGAATTTCCTCAGCTGTCACAGATGGTACAGTCTTTACCTGGCTTTATTAACCTGTGTTTGAATGTGGGTAGTCCAAGTCAGGTCCTCGAAGATGTTTACACCAAGGTGCTTGAAGCTGCTCACCCTCTCCACAGGGGTCCCGCTGATCATAAGAGGAGCATAGGGCTGCTGCTGTCTCTTCCTGAAGTCCACAATCAGTTCTTTAGTTTTGCTCACATTCAGAGAGAGACAGTTGTCCTGGCACCATGATGTTAATTTCTCTACCTCATCCAAGTATGCGGTCTCATTATTGTTGTGAATGTGAGCTGTGCGAAGACACGCAGTCATGTGTGTAGAGAGAGTAGAGCAGGGGACTGAGGACACAGCCCTGTGGGGCTCCTACATTCAGGGTGATGGAGTTGGATGTGTACTGGCCTAGTTTCACCACTTGAGGTCTTCCAGTGAGGAAATCAAGAATCCAGTTGCAGAGTGAAGAATTCAGGCCAAGGTCCATGAGTTTGGAAGCTAGCTTTATGGGGACTATAGTATTGAAAGCTGAGCTATAGTCGATAAAAAGCAGCCTTACATAGTTCTGCTTACATAGTGTGTAGGCAGAAATATATCTCCGCACATATTGATGTACTATATGTGATTAATTTGATCATTATATCATATGTTTATTTTGAATTGATTTGAATTGGTTGTAATGGATTGATGGCTTTAATAAATACAAAAACACTTAATCTCCTCTCTTGCATTCTTTTTCTCCTCCAGGTTCCCAGCAGTATGATGGACATGAGTGTACTGATGGCCTGTCAGTTCCTGCTCAAGCAGGTGTCCAACGAGGGTAACAATGCCCTCCTATCACAGCTGTACCAGTACCTGCTCTTTGACTTCAGGATCTGGAGCCACAGCCACTTTGCAGTCTGCCTGGGTAAACAACCAAAACACATCACAATGGCATTAGTTATTGGGTCATTCCGTGTCAAATCAAAAAATGTTCCGAAATTTCCCCTGCTGAAATGTTTGATTTTGTTAATATTTTTTTCTGTAGCAAGACACATATAAATAGTGATAAAAGGCAAATTATTTAATGTCACAGATGTATATTTACTGAGTAATTCACTATTTTGTAGAGGGGGTCAAAATGACAATTTTCACTGAGATTTGAAGCAAATTTACAGGGGTGTAAAAATGACTTTAGAAAGCTGGCAGTATCGTTATTTAATTTTTTTTACACAGAGATCAGTAGGTTACAGTTGTATGTAAAGTGTCCAACATTTGTTTTTGGCCTCTGAAAATGTTAAAGGGTTAGTTCACCCAAAAATGAAAATTATGTCATTAATGTCTCACCCTCATGTCGTTCCAAACCCGTAAGATCTCCATTCATCTTCAGAACACAGTTTAAGATATTTTAGATTTAGTCCGAGAGCTTTCTGTCATTGGTGAGTCATTAATGACATCATTTTCATTTTTGGGTGAACTAACCCTTTAACTTCACTCAATGTCTGGTATTGAACCATCGAGGGACAATGAAGACACCAAAAGGAAAGTTTTTTAAGAATCAGAATCTAAAAGGATATTAAGATATCTTTAATACTTATTGAGTAACAGGCATGCAAACTTGATGCATTTTTGAATTGTCACCGTTGGCATATTATGAAACAAAGATTGCTAAAGTCAAGAAATTTTACTAATAGACCTACCGATCTGTGTGTAAAAATAAAATAATGACCCTGCCAGCTTTCCAAAGTCATTTTCACACCCCTCTAATTTGGCTCCAAATCTCAAGTGAAACTTGTCATTTTGACCCCCCCCCCCCCCCCCCCTCTACAAAATAGTGGATTACTCCGTAAAATATACATCTGTGACATTTAATATTTCGCCTTTCATCACTATATATGTTTGTCTTTCTACAGAAAAAATATTTAAAAAATGAAAAATTTGAGCTGGGGACTTCTGGTTGAGTTGACATGGAATGACGCAATTGCTTTTTTGTCATTTGACATCAAATGCAAATAATAATCAGGTCCTAAAAGAATAGTTTACCCAATAAGGATAAATTTTTTCTTACCTAATTAATTAATTCCAAACCCTTTAATCTGTATGTCTGTATTTGTGTTGGTTTGCAGGTCATGTGCAGTACCTAACCACCGTCATCAATGAAGCCAAGCTGAAGACTCGTAAGAGGTATGGTGTTCAGTACATCCTGGACTCGATTCGGACACACTACAGGTGCGTTTTTGCTGGTTGAAAATGCAATATTTAGTGTGGGTACAAGATGTTTAGAATTGTCCTTTTTGTGTCCACAGTGTGGAGAAGGATGGCAGTCCTCTGTCTGATGAGAGGCAGACGGTGCAGATCTCTCTTTTTGCTCTGCTGAAGGACCTTCTGAAATCTCCCACTGCTGAGGAGCTGCAGAGTGTACTAGCCTACGCTGCTATAGTACAAGACGAGCAACAGGTGACCCACACAAACACAAACCTGCTTTGTCCCAAAACCTAGTGTCAACTGTCTTCTGAGATACTGTACAACTGTAGATTGACTTCCTGAAAAGAGTAAATAATGTGTCTCTTTGTGACCGGTCAGTGTTTCTTTGAGTATCCCAACCAGCTTGACACACTGGCTCAAACAATGGTGTTATTTTGGGGCATATCTGTTTGTTCAACCAATGGAAGTTGGAAATAAAATATATTTTAAATACATTTAATGCTGGAAGTGTTCAGCTAATTGCAGAATGAATGTTCTTCCTCTCTTTAGATGATCAGTATTCTGGATGTGTTACATACTGTATTGAGGAGTTCTCCTTCTCCACGGGAGCAGGCTGTGACGGTTCTTCTGGAGCGAGGGGTGGAGCAGCTCTACTGTCTGCTGCTCAAAACAAACTATGGGGACGAGGCTCGTGAGAGAGTATTCAGGGTGAGAACAAACTTGCACTTTAAATGGTGACACTGCAGTGAGGCGTGTGTTGAGGTGAACGTTTGAAACCAAAACGGTGAGATCAGTATCTTTCAGAGTGATAGGAATACATCTCTCCTGCTCTGCTGCAGGTCTTGTATAAAGTCCTGAAGAGTGAACGTGTACCTGAACGCAATAAAATGCGCATCAAACTCAAGGACTCCGGCTACCTTGGGCTGGTCTGCTCCTTTGGAGACGTCCCCATCACCATGGCGACCGTACGCTGTCTGTATGAGCAGGTGCTCGCTACAGGTAAACTGGAGAAAATGTGGATGGTAGTTCTCAACTTTACAGTTCAGGTGTTGATTAGTCTGTTTTGTTGTCTGTCTGGTGTAGATCCCACTCCGAATTTTAGAGACCTGTTGGCATTGGCGTACCTGTCCCATCGCGCCGACCTCAGTGTCCGCCTAGATATCTGTCGTAAGGTGAGTGACTGATGGAAAAACAGCTAAAACCAGTTAAAGCTGGTTGTCTAATCTTAACTGGTCTTTCAGACTGTTCATAGCTGGTTTAGCAAGTTTTAGAAAGGTTTTGACAACTTATTTAATCGGCTTAGTTGGTCAAGCTGTGAGCCCAACTAAAACCAGATACATCCATCTTAAACCAGCTAAGACTGACCTTACAGCTTTAACCAACTAAGACTAGCCTTCCAGCTTTAACCAGCTAAACTAGCCTTCCAGCTTTAACCAGCTAAGGCTAGCCTACCAGCTTTAACCAACTAAGACTAGTCTACCAGCTTTAACCAGGAAAAGCTTATTTTATGGGATGTTTATTTTATGGGGTGTTTTCAGTTAGACTTTCAAAACGAAGTTAGTGTTTTCAGTTAGACTTTGGTTAGCAAACTTGGTAAGAGCTAGCATAGTGCTTGCTGGTTGGAATGGCCTTTGCTTAGCTATAAGAAGATATAAAGATAACAAGCTATGTTTTTGATCATGCATTAAAAATGGATAGCAAAAATGGATAAGATTGCGTTTTCAGTTAGCCTATGGTTTGCAAGCTTGCTAACAGTTTAGCCTACTACATTAGCATAACGTTAACTGTGCCGTTTAGGTCAGAAATATCATAATGATTACTTCACAAAGCTTATAAAAACTTTAAAATTCTAGATGACACACAAGTTGTCTAATTGTGACAATGGACAGGGATGTTTCGATTTAGTGGAAAATTATTTAAACAATTCACTCACCAGTTAAAGATCTGAATTAGTCTGATGAATCCTACACTAATAAATCACTGCATCTGTCATTTTTAAAGAGTGTTTAGCATCTCACTCACTACTAAGCTGCAATTCATCATATCAATTTCAAATGCCCAAACGAAAGTCAGTCTCTCCTTTAACTTGAAATAGTAAACTTGCAAACATTTAAATTTGTAACAATATCTGATAATACAGAGTTCACTTGCTTAACCTCAAAATACAGTCCATCTGACATTGACTTGCAAAATGCAACATAATGGCATTGCATTTAAAACACTTTAAAGCAAGACAACACCCTTTTCTAAGATTACTATATGATGTGACTTTCCTGGAATGGTCCTGATAGCACATGTACTGTACATCACGGAGCTTATTTGACGTCTGCAAGACGTATTTTTTAGTGTGTTTACGCATCTGCAATGCATCTTTAGGACGTTTCCCATCTGATATCAAATAGACGTTTAGAAAATCTCTTTAAGTTGTTTATGATTTAAAATGTATGTAAAACTGACATCTTAAAGACGTCTACCAGATGTTTGTACACAGCAGATGCTTTCCAGATGAAGCGGTCTTTAACAGACATCTTGTAGACATATGTGTGCTGTTTGGGGGTTTATTCTCAGCTAAATGACTAATTGTTAAATTAGTAAATTAACATTTCTTTCATCCCTGTAGCTCTTCTACTTGATCTACTCCAACGAAGAGTATGTGAAACAGCTCGCACGTCAGTCAGGCTGGCAGGATGTTCTCACCAAACTGTATATCAAAGAATCGTATGAGTCTCGTGCTCTCAGCCAATCCAATTCTTTATCCAGCCCCACCAACTCTCTGGAACCCGTTCTTCCCAGATCCGTCTTCCGTCGTGAGTACAGCATAATGGAGGACACACGGCAGAACGTCTACATTTCCCTCACCACCCGCCATGAAGAGGAGTATGAGGAGGAAGAAGGAGATGCTCAGGATGTGTCTGAGGGCTACTCTGACCTCTCCCAGTCTCCTCCGTCAACCGGACAGCTCAAGAATGATCCCCTCCATTTCAAACCATTTGACTCCGGAGAACAAAGCAGTCATTCATCCACCCAGTCCAACACTGTGGACATTCCATCATCGTCCCGTTTGCTGGAGGAAGAGGAAAACGCATATCAGCCACTCTCACCCTTCAGCACATCCTTTGAGATGGAACTAGGCCTTCAGAAAGGGCCCCAGACACCTGTGGGTAGCCATCCAGAGACCCCCTCTCCTCTGGAACACAGTAAGAGCTTCTCAGGCATGAGACCACGCAAGAGCTCCAGTCTGTCCAATGTTCTAGACGACACAAGCTACAGCACCGAACCTCCTACAGACACCATCTCTAACACATCCAACCCACAGGTACATGCTGAACACTTGCTAACTTGTTGTCACTTACTTATTCAGTGGAGTGTATTAGTAAAGTAATGTAGGGAATGGTAAATAAAGGTTGAGGGGGTGATTTCAGAATACAACTCCTTAGACAAGATAACTACAGACACAAACAATGTTACTTGTTCAGTGTTCAGAAATAGTTGGTTGGAAACCTAGTCGAGAGAGCAGGATGTCATTGACTCTTGACCCTGCTGGATAAAAACCAGACAAGCTAGACCAAAATAAACCAGCTAATACCAACAAACAACCCAGACTAGTTTAAGCAGTTTTTGTCTAATGTTTTTACCTTTTTCACCGAATGTGCTGACAACCATTTAGAACACCTCAGCAACTGCACAGCAATGCTCTTGTGACGAGTTTAATATCTTATAGCGCTGTATCAGTGGCTATGTTTACATGAGACCAAATAATCCGTTAGCAATCAGACTGATGGCTCTAACAGATTGAAAAACCTTCATGTAAACACCTTAATTTATCCAATTGAGCCTGATCCCGAAATTTATTTTGGATTAGAAGGGGTGGTGTAGACCTTTTCTAATCCAGTTGAGAGTACATCTAAATGTACATGTGAATACATTGAAAACTGAAACTGCAAAGTAATGCGCATGTGCAATGACGTAGAAAATTGCGTAACGATGGATGATAATGCGTGGAACGAGCCGTCGTTTTTGGAGAATGAAGTGTTATTAATGACTTTCGTATGATTCTAAAGTTTTCCTTCCACTCATCATCTGTGAACTGGAACAGAACAAGTTGCAAGTATTTATTAATTAATTAATGATTAATTACTTATCCGGTAAATCACAAACAAATGAAAAGGGGGGCCTCAACAATGGAGTCGAAGAGGTTGAGAACCACTGCTCTGAGTTCTACTTTTTTGTGATTAAATTAATAACTTTGATCACTGAAGACTTGCCTCTCTGTCTCCCCCATTAGGCTCCCGAGGAGGAGTTGTGTAATCTGCTGACGAACATCGTATTCTCTGTGCTGTGGAGCGGCACTGAGGGGTCTGAGGATGTGATATGGAGAGAAAGGGGTCAGGTGTTCTCTGTCCTCACCAAGCTTGGCTCATCGTGTCAGCTGGTGCGGCCACCTGATGATATCAAACGCAGGTCAGAAGCTTAAAACTTCAATGCTCTAAAACTTTCTGATTCTGACATAATGACAGCTCATAAAAAATAAGAGATAAGCCACTGCATTAACAATTCCTCTGTCCCAGAGAGATGAAAAAGGAGACTGAAGAGTTTTTCAGAGTGATTGAACCTTAACGTTTTGAAATTGAATGAACTTTGAACCATTTCCTAACCCTCCTAAAGTACTTTCATGCGTAGGTTGTTGGGAGAAGTGCAAGTGAGTTTAAAGTTTCAGTGAAATGGAAGAAAATGGGCATCTTTCTGTTTTATTTCATGCGAAGCGTATTTTAAATTGAAAAACTGAAATATATTATGAGAAAAACTACTGCATTTGAAATCTAGCAGAGATCAGTGAGCTGAGACTGGAGGGAAGTAGCGTACATGAATGTGTTCTATGGATTCCTTTGGTTCAGATGAGGGCAGGGTGGGGATCTCTGGAGGAAAGATATTCTTTGCGCTACTGGGCTGTTGCTTTTCTTTGGTGTGGCTCCAGCATTGCATCACCATAGAACTTGTTTTTCTTTAAATCTTAGGGTGTGCCTGTCTGATGACTTGTTCAAGTCATTGTATTCTATTTGTTTTGCTGCTGTGAACAAATATCATAAGCTGACGGGGGTATTACAAATGCATTTTCTGTCTTTTGTATGTTGTAGTCTGTTGGAGATGATGCTGGAGTCGTCTCTGTCAGATCTGAGGGACTCTCAGGGCGTGTCCCTGCCACAGTTGCCTTCTTTGCTCCGCCTCCTCAGACTGCTCCAGGACTTCCTATTCGCTGAGGGCACTGACAATCAAACACTATGGAGTGAGAAGGTGGGGATTGGATGGATCTATTCTCATTTTGATTTTATAACTTACACTTTTATTCCAAAGCCAAAAGAGTTTGATACAGGAAGTTGGAAGAAATCCAGATTTAGGATGTTAGGATGTTCACAATGCATGCAAATAAAATTAAAAAATGTTAATATGTTTAAAACATTTTATTCTGTTTTATTCATGTTTTAAACATTTATATTTTTATAAAACTTTATTCTGACATTTTATTGTATACAATGTGTCTATATGTGAATGAGTATAAGAGTGTGTCCTTATTTTTGGCAGATTTTTGAGGGGGTGGTGAATCTGTTGGACAGGCTGCAAGCATGGCACACGACCCCGGGGTCAGCGGGGTCCTCTGAGCTCAAAGAGATGTCTCTGATCGGCCTGCGTATCATCACTGGATACATTCAGCAGCAGCAGAATCCACAGGTACACAATAGGGATTCCCGGGTTGTGTTCTAAAATCCTCACTCTTTGACATTTTCAAATGTGTTTTTATAAGCTAATTATGTGGGATTAACTGGACAATTATTATGACTGTGTCAAACAAAACAAAAAAATATCTCATGGTGTTCCCCATTCTACAAGTGGAGCATTGAAAATACACACACATGGTTATGTTTAGGATTTTTAGATATGCCTTTGGGCTATAAAGAGCTTTTTTGTAAATAGCTCCAGTTCATTCCATTGGAGAGCAGATGACCATATATGGGTATATGTGGGTTTTTTTTTATCGTTCTCCTCCAGACTCACTCAAACCCATCCCACACTCAAATTAGATCACATCAACTGACTGAAGAACTGACAGGCAGTCTGGGTAAACATGGGCCTGCCTCAAGGCTCTTTACAGTTTGTTGTTCAAGAGCATGTTTGTTTTCTATAGGAAGGTTGTCTGTCTGTACTAGGGATGTCCAGATCCGATCATGTGATCGGAAATCGGGCCCGATCACGTGGTTTCACACTCGATCAGAATCGGACGTTACCTCCCGATCAGGACTCGGATATATATAATAAAAGGTGTGAATAAATATAGATTAAACTCAAAGAGACAGGATAGTCTGTGCATGATCTGGTGTTTTATTCGGACCCAGAATAAGGCGAGATGAACATCACGGAGCGCTAAACACTCCTGCAGTGTGCGTTTCATTCATACTCGACGCCAGAGGGCGCTTGTGTGCAGAAAGTCATATCAGGAAATTCCTTATATGGACAAAAGCATCCAGCTATCGCTGTATGAAAACAGTTGTTTTCATAGAAAAACAGAAACTTTTGGAAATGCAAAGACATTAATATACGATTACGACAATATGTGGTTTTTCAGTCATCTCCAGCAGGTGATAAATAAAGTATATGAACAATGCAGTGCTGATTGACATAGCATTTATTAGGTTATATAAACTATTCTGCCTTATTATGTGATAAACAGTGTGTGTAGTATATAAACAAATCATTATTATTTGTTATCGTCCAGCAGTTATAGATATCTAAGGCCAATTAAAAGCTAGAAATTAGAGAAAAATTTAAGTTGCCTATACTACCAGTCAAAATTTTTTGAACAGTAAGCTTGTTAATGTTGTTTAAATAAGTCTCTTCTGTTCACCAAGCCTGCATTTATTTGATCCAAAGTACCGCAAAACAGTAGTATTTTAAAATATTTTTACTAGGCTATTTAAAAAGCTGTTTTCTATTTGAATATATTTCAAAATTTAATTTATTGAACATCCTGGATCTGTTTTTTTTTTGCTCTTCTTTATTCTTTTTTTCTGTATTATAGAAGTATCGGATCTGGACTCGGTATCGGTAGATACTCAAAATCAAATGACTTGGACTCGGACTCGAGGGCAAAAAAACCTGATCGGGACATCCCTAGTCTGTACAGCACTAATTTTGTAATTAGAGTGCTGTAATAATAAGTTCAATTGTTGTTTGGAAAAAAGACTCTTCATTTGCACAGACCATATACCATGTAAAAGAAGCGTCCTTTATTTAAAAAATGACTAAACATGACTAACAAGGGCACATGACGCAGATGTGCATGATAAATAGAAGAACCCCTTTTTTAACATTCGGAAAGGAATAATAGCTTACGGTTTACTACATCCTGTGTCTTATCAAATTAAAAAAACATTTTACTAGAATCTATTATTCTATTAATGTAGTATTTTAGTACAATGTATTATATCGAACAGTGGTGTGTAGTGGTGTTCTAAAATGAGGAGACAAAGTCCACAAAGTTTTTATTTGTATTTAATTTTTTATCAAATGTAAATTAATGTCCCAGTCACAGATGGTACAACGATGGTAATCAACATTCTGTTTATTAAAACCAAGTATGAATCTCATCAAGTTCTGAAGCATATTACATTTGTTGTAAAATAATAACTCAAGGCAGTAACAATTTAAATAATATATTTTATTTGTGAACTTAAGTTCTGCTATTCTTTTCAGTTGGTAACTTTTGACTATTTTTGAATTATTGGGTTCATCAGTCATCAAAGCTCGGTAAATATTGGTCACAGACATGGAGATTTACTTTAAATTTCACTAAGCTGATTACTCACTAAAAACTCCCACAGATCATGTTTTCATGCCACTTTAAGTTTTATTTTGATGTAACAGAGTATTTTATATAAGTGAGAGCTGTTTGCTTTTTTTCTTTTTTTATTAATTTAGATTAATGCCAATATATTTTTAATTCAGACTGATTCACAAACGCGCACATTAACATTAGAGGCGGAATTTATTGCATGAACCAATCACAGCCAATCATATACTGTATGGTGTACTGTATATATCACATAAAAACTATTTCTGATTCTCTCTCTCTCTCTCTCTCTCTCTCTCTCTCTCTCTCTCTCTCTCTGTCTCTCTCTCTCTCTCTCTCTCTCTCTCTCTCTCAGGTGTGTGAGATGGCGTGTTTAAAGCTTCATAGCCTGCTGCAAACTGTGTTATGTCTGTCCTGGGAGGAGGTGTGTTTTCTTCTGGGTCGTCTCGGTGCACCTCTTTGGCCTGCAAACTGTGGCTCAGACCCAGGCGCCGAGGCTTTGCTGAGTCCGCTGGTGCCCATCGTCCGAGCGCTTTTAGACCAGCATGCAGATCGCACCACCCTTCAGAAGATGCTCCCCAACCTGCCCGCCACCAACGGTAGCCCCTACTTCGCCCAGGATCTCCAGAACTACTGCAGCACCACGGAGTGGCAGCAGTTCTACCAGAACCACGTCAGTACAGCCCGATCTCACACACACATACACACACACTTCACTTAGAATACACTCGGTTAGACTGTTTACCTTATGATAAGCTGGCAGCTCTTCACCACAGTCTTTTCAGTATACATTACCACAAACCTGTTTTACCTTTTTTGGATGCAGAATGTCAGAAATAAGTCTCTCAGCGCTCATTCTCAGTCGAACACGAGATAAGCTCATAATTTCACACAAAGCTCTGTGTTGAAGGATTATATACTAATTTTCTTTAGAACAGCCCATTCCTTTATTCACATCTGTAGCTTACTATATATAATCATATTGGATTAATTTAAGTTTACCCAAAGCTGATTTCAGCATTGTTGCAGCATCAGAGCTGTAGACTCCTCTCTTTAAAACTCAGCAGACGTGTGTTTGTTGAAGCATGAGGGCGCTTTGACGGTTAATCTGCCTCCATTGTAGTGATGAACTCTTTTATTTAGAGTCTTTTGTTCATCCAGTCCCAAAACAAGACGGAAAAATCCTGATTTATTCCCTTCATCTCACAAATCCAAAACGAACCATGTGTTTAAATTAAACGGACATCTTGCCAGAGTGACCAGGAGATGATTTATGAAGGCTGGCGTGTGACAATGTTTGCTTATAAATCTACCCTGTTTGGACTGTTTGTGTATACAAAACACACAGTATATTACCATGCCTTGAATCGGGAAGTAAACCAGGCTTTACTCTGTGCCAGAACATATATCTAGGTTAGGGGAGGTGAAGAGAGAGAGTAAAAAAATGTGCTTTGTATGTCCAGCATTACAGTATAGCTTTGTGTGCTAGCTTTGTATGCAAAAGTTGATAAAGTAAATATAATATATTTTCATTATAAATGAAAGCAGCAAAAGGTCAACAACAGAAATATGATAGAAGATATGAATAACTCTGATTATTTTAATGATATAATGTATACAAATTAAAATATTGATTATTTGAATGTTTGTAAATTACATTTATAATATAATTCAAAATATTTCATTCAAATTGTTTGCACAATATTGTATTTATACTGTAATATTGTATAACATTATTTTTACACATTAATTTCAAAAATTGTGTTCATTTATAATTAAAATATTTATTTTATTTTAATTTATGCATTCATTATCGCTAATATTATACAAATAATACTATTTTTTAAAAACTATATTATTATTATTATTATTAGTTTATTCATTTATAAATTTCAACACAGCATTGAAACTGTTTTTGCACAAACACATTAATATATATTTGTAGTGTGGTCACAGATGTGCATGTATTGGCTGTTTTACAGTAACTTTAAACATGACACATTTAGTTAAATATTATTGCAAGAAATACCCATTTTTAAACAATTGAAATATTTTGCATAATGTATGCCTGTAGGTGGGGCCCACAATGCATCAGTATGAACTAGACACTTTCGGGAAGAGTCATGACCTGATGTCCAACTTTTGGAATTCCTGCTTTGATGACCTCATGAGCACTGCACAGAGGAGAGACAAGGACCGCTCCGACTGCAAAGCCAAGTTTCAGGTATCTGTTAACCCTGGAATTATCAGACTAAACTTATCAGGTAAACTTAAGATTGCTGTTCACATTAAGCAGACCGTGAGTTTCTACTGCTTGGAATACTGGGATTACTCAGTACACATCCCAAACCATGTGTTTCTGATAGATGAGTTAATAACATGGACTGTTTGTGTTCTTCTGTTTACAGGAGCTCATCATTGACCCGTACCTAAAACGAGTGCGCTCAGAGAACAGCCGCTACCACAGTGTGCAGAAGATGAGTAACAGCCAGCAGGGGGTGGTGTGGAGGCACTGGAAATCACTGCGCAGGTTACTGAGCAGTGAGAGAGGAGCCTGGGCACTCAGGTCTGCATGCAGTAAAACGGTCTGATTCATAGTGAATATCATGCAGTGACGTGTTTCATGCCATTTATCTCTCATTTATTTTGCACCATTATCACTATCAGAATAAATAAATACATACATACGTGCATAAATAAAAGAGAGAGAGAGAGAGAGATTTAAAGGGATAGTACACCCAAAAATGAACATTTGCTGTTAATTTACTCACCCTGTTATTCAAGATGTATTTTCTTTAGTACTTTAAAGAAGTTTTTTAGTTGAAACCGTGGTCCTTGGGGATTCATAAAATGCAAGTCAACAGCTACCAGCATTTTGAGAGTCAAAAAAGCAACACAAGAAACACTTCCAATGCCCGTGGCTCCTGACAATATATTGACGTTTTATGAAAATAATTGATTGTTCTGCAAGAAAGTAAGCATTATTACATTATATCGTCAGAACTCATAGGTATTAATTCTGTGTTGCTTTTTTGACTCTTAAAGTGACGGTAGCCGCTGACTTGCATTTTATGATCATGGTTTAAGCAAAAAATCTTCTTTACTGTTATTCTGAGGAATAAAGTCACCTACACCTTAGATGGCCCCTTAGAAGAGCAAATTAAAAAGCCCTTTCAAATTTTGGGGTGAACTGTTACTTTAAAATAAATTAGATTTAAAGGGATGGCTAAACGCCTGAGACTACATGGAAAAATATAGACATGGGAATTTTAAAAAATACAAATAAAAATTGTTATATTAATATTTTTCTCTAATTCTGGGTCACTAAATTATATTATAAAAATCCCAAGTAGAAGCAGTCAGACTTTCTCTGACTTTTGTAGCTCACTGTGTTGAAGTGAGGTTCACTGATGCTGTATGTTCAGGGATTATATCGCGGTGTGTGATGATGGACTGAGTGGAAGTGTTTGTGTTTTAGGGTTCAGCCAGAGGTGAAATGGAAACTGTCAAGTGCAGAGACGTACTCTAAGATGCGTCTGAAGCTGGTGCCAAATTACAGCTTTGATTCCCACAGTGATGCCAGTGCACTGAGAGATAACATGGGTTAGTATCACTGTGGAGAATGCCTCTGTAATCTGTCAAATTAATATTAATGAAATAATGATGTTTAAGAAAATCAATGGTGAGTAATAGATCTCAGAATGACTGTTGGTAAAATCATTTTGCTTTGACTAGATATTTTAAAATAACTCTTGAAGTCAATTTGGAGTCAATTTTAGTGTGAATGTTTATATGTTGGAGTGTTTTGGGGGGGTTTCTGCAGGAGCCGACAGTCCTCGCAGCTCAACCGAGCCCATCCCTCTTGCAGTTGCCAAGGAAGCTAAAGTTAGTGACATGGAGGATGACAAACTAGAGGATGAGGATTTTGCCTTCATTGACGAGTGAGTGTCCTAACGTAACTCTGTTGTCTTACATCCCTAATCTACAGCTTAATTAATAGCCCTGAAATAAATGTTATGTGAAACCATTCTTTTGCCTCACATATTCCTTGAGTGGCTTGTTACTTTTACAAACATCCACAACAGCAAAATGATACCTACGTGAAAAAAAAAATAGTTTATATAATAATAATAATGAGAATAAACAATTCTACCAACAAATAAGCACATACTGTATCACATTAACTTAATATGTATTTTTTCTGCAATTTATGATGGCTTTTTTTTATCTATTTTTATATGTTCAGTTTTAATTTTACTTTAAGTTTTAGTCATTTTGTTGGATGCTTTTGTCAGGTTTATTATATTTTTGTGTAATATTTTTGTTTAATTTTAATATACATCATTTTTATGCATCAACTTATTTCAGTTAGATGCCAAAGCAACATTTAAAATTTTTGTTTGTTTTTCTCATTTTAAGTTTTTCTTGTGATATTTAAAGTTTACTTAATTTCAGCTTTATTTCAATTACCAAACACATTTTTATTTTTTGAAGTTTTAGTTAACAAAAGTCTGTTACTGCAAAGGCTTTGTGTGTGCAGCTCTTGAGATGTGTTTGGTGTGATCGACTGTATGTTCAGCAGGGTCTGGTTCTGTGTGTGTGTGTGTGTGTGTGTGTGTCATTCCTCAGGGCGGAGGAGGGCGAGGAGGAGAGCCAAAAAGAAAAGCTGGTGCTCTCAGAGGAGTGTGAGCTCATCACTATTGTTGCCGTGGTTCCAGGTCGTCTGGAGGTCACGACGCACCACCTGTACTTCTATGATGGCAGTAGTGATAAAGAGGAGACCGAGGAAGGTGAGTAACAGCTTGTATTGTGAATTCTATCCTGTCATTGTGCTTAGTCCATTTTGTTTGTCATTGTGCTTAGTCCATTTTGTTTTGTAATAAAACCCCACTCATTGTTAACATAACTTTGGATAAGAAATGATTCATGATTATAATGTGAATGTTCTTCTTTGCATCTTTGCAGGCATTGGTTTTGATTTCAAGAGGCCATTGTCACAGCTAAGGGAAGTCCACCTGAGGCGCTACAATCTGCGGAGATCAGCACTAGAGCTGTTCTTCATCGACCAGGCACACTACTTCATCAACTTCAGGAAGGGGGTGAGCTGGACACATAATAACTGCCGCACTGCAGGAGAAGCTTCAGTTGAAACGGATGCACAGTAGATGCATCGGTGTCATCTGAGGTCTCTGTGTTTTTATATTTGTTTGGGTTCTCCCACAGGTGCGGAACAAAGTCTACTCCAGGATCCTGGGTCTCAGACCACCCAATCTCTTCTACTTTGGTTCTCGCTCTCCTCAGGAGCTTCTAAAAGCCTCCAACCTGACTCACGTACGTCTGATGCAATGTCAATATTTGCCATTTTTGCTGGTTCCACTCTTTCCAACCTTGTACCCCATAGACTAGTTTCCAATTCTATACTGTATCTGCCAACAAAAGCTGTCAAAAGCCCCACCCCAAAAAACTTTCTAAATCTAACTATTCTTTGTTTTCATTTTTGTTCCTATTGCAGAGATGGGTTTGCAGAGAAATCTCCAATTTTGAATATCTGATGCAGCTCAACACCATATCTGGCCGCACATACAATGATTTATCCCAATATCCAGTGGTGAGTTCTCACATTTTTCTTTTTTTTTTTTGCTAACTGCTTGTCCTATGCAGTGTCATGGGAATGCTATAGCATACCTAGAATTTCAGATTTTATTTCATTTTATATTTGATTTTTCAGCCTTTGATTTCATTTTTTTAAAATGTGATCTTTATTTCAGTAAACAAAGATTAGATTGAATTCATTTAAAATGAGAGATTGATATGCATTTAATATCCATTTTGCTGAAAAAAATCAATGTGCATGACTGACACCTTTGGTGTTGGTGAATAGTGTGTGGGTCACATATGTTCTCATTTCTTCATGCGCATGTCTGTATTCTCAGTTCCCCTGGGTGTTGTGTGACTACACATCTGCTGAACTGGATCTGGAGGACCCAGCTGTTTTCAGAGATTTGTCCAAACCCATTGGTGTCGTCAACCCTCGACATGCACAGAACGTCAGGGAAAAGTGAGACAGTGTTGCAGTCCTTATATCAGAACTCTTAGTATCAAAGCATGTGTTGTTAAAAGGTGTAACTGAGTACTGTAGAATCTTTTGAGCATTTCATCTGATTTCCTAAATGTCTTCTTGTTGTCGTTTGATTAGGTATGAGAGTTTTGAGGACTCAACAGGCACTATCGATAAGTTCCACTATGGCACACACTACTCTAATGCTGCCGGCGTCATGCACTACATGATCCGCACAGAGCCCTTAACCTCATTACATATACAGCTCCAGAGCGGCAAGTAAGACACACATACTCTCACACCACTGAACATTAAATAAAATGCCTTCTAACTGATAGTTCAAGGTAGTGGTTTCCATACAGGAATGTGGATCACCACAATTAAAATGTGAATATATTATAAATATTATAAATAAAACGTCATGTTTTTTGGCACCTCATAGTACTGAACACTAGGTTGCAGTGTTGTTTACCTGATGGTTAAATAATCATGTGCATTGTCCTATGTTTGGGCTGCACTTATAAGAGTGATTGCGTGTGTGTTTAGGTTTGATTGTGCCGATAGGCAGTTTCATTCAGTAGCAGCAGCGTGGCAGGCGCGCATGGAGAGTCCAGTTGATGTGAAGGAGCTCATCCCAGAGTTCTTCTACTTCCCAGAGTTCCTGCAGAACATGAATGGTCAGTGTGTCTCTCTGCAGCTTATCAGTGATGAAAACCACACTGGCACTGCGATTTGTTCAATTGGTTTTGAATTGTAAATATGTCGTGTGCAGGTTTTGATCTGGGCTGCTTGCAAATAAATCAAGAGAAGGTCAATGATGTCTTACTTCCTCCTTGGGCATCTTCGCCAGAAGACTTCATCAGGAAACACCGCAAAGCTTTGGTGTGGAAACAGATACAAATCACTGATTTCAAATCATAGATCCTAAACAACACAATTTTTTTTTTTTTTGCAAATATGTTTTGTAAAATACAGAATACTGTTAAAATACAACTGACTAACCGTCTTATAAATCGAGTGAGTCAGATGTTTCTGAAACAAAGAATTCATTTGCACTTTCATTAAAGTGGGCGGGCAATATGCTAATGCTTCATGTTGACATCAACATGAAACTGCTTGGGATCAGTGATCTATATATATTATATATCAGTGCATAGGATTCGTTTTAAAAACGAGTCATTTTAATGATTCAGAGTCGACTCTTTCTTTTGAGAGACAATGACTTTATACACAATGCACTTTCTGATTTAAAACTTTGCAGGATGTTTTCATTCGCTAAGAGTAATTTTCCAGGGAGGTCCTTTAAGATCATTTTTGAGTGAACTATTCCTTTAAAAGAATCAGCTCATAGAAAACATTTGCTTCCGAATCAGACAATATTTGTGCTATGTTTTTGGATGCATCCAGCAAACACAACTATTCTAAAATTATTATAATAAACTTATGTTGTCACATTTAATTCAGACTGCAAATGGCAATATGAAAAATGCTTTTAAAACACACACTCTTTTGTTCTTAATCTGACACACTCTCCGTGTGTATCTGTGTGTTTAAAGGAGAGTGAGCATGTGTCTGCTCACCTGCACGAGTGGATAGATCTCATATTCGGGTATAAGCAGCGAGGACCTGAAGCAGTGGAGGCTCTCAATGTCTTCTACTACTGCACTTATGAGGGTAAGAGACCTCTGATGAGTTTGTATTATTTTAAACGTGTTCCTGCATGGAAAATATGATTGATCGCTGTGTATTTTGCCTGTCAGGTGCTGTGGATCTGGACGCCATTGCTAATGAGACTGAGCGCAAAGCCCTGGAAGGCATCATCAGCAACTTTGGCCAGACGCCCTGTCAACTTCTCAAGGTGGGACAATGTATTTCATGCAGTTGTCATTAGTTGCCAGTTTTAATAATTTATAGCTTTAGTTAATAATAAAACCCCTGGATCTAAATGCATTTGTGTAATATGTGTAATATGGCACCAGTGAAACCTCTCTGTGTAATTCAGGAGCCCCATCCTCCCCGTATGTCAGCAGAGAATGCCTTCAGGCGGCAGGCCCGTCTGGACATTCTGCCCCCCAACCTTTTTGATCAGCTCAGTAAACTCAGATCTTTTAAGGAGGTGAGCCTGAGTTTATCAGTGTATTATCTAAACTCAATAATATGCCTATATGCAACTTTATTTTAGCACCATGTGTTAATGGTTTGATTTATAGAGTTGCAGTGATTTGTGTTTTGATTATTTTGATGTTGGATCATGTAGGTGGTGAACGATGGTCTGCCATTAGTGCAAGCCGTGGTGCCCAGAAATCAAACCCGCTCTTTAATCAACCCTGGTACTGACATACTGGTAAGATTATTTCACAGTTATATTCACTTGTTGTGTACTAATGTTTGAATAGGATCAGAACCAATCACAGAGCAGTTTGAGGATCAGGAGGGTCTGTGGAAGAGGGTGTTAGTGCAGTGCTTCTCAACTATGGGGCCAGGGGCCAGTAGGGGACCTCAGCAAACTTGCAAGACAGCATTAGAGCTGATGATTAAAATTATGTAAAATAAGACAAAAGTATTTTTCTAATGAATATGCATTTTCCCTTTTATGCCAAACTCTAAAATATTTTATGGGGTAAAAATATTTAAACATCCTTATGCTTTAAATCTGCCCATTGAAGTTTGTTGTGGACAGTAGTTTGAAATCACTTTTCTAAAGGGTTTGTGGAAAATTTGAGAGGAAAAAAAATATATTTTGTGGCTATTATTTTATATGCTGTAAAATAATGAATTTTTTATTTTATTTCATTCTTTCATGAGTAATAAGATAATTTTATTCTGGTCTAATTTACATTTTTGGGTGAACTATCCCTTTAACACAAATTTGAAAAGAAATCCAGCTTTGGCTTTAGTACAATGACAATGTAAGAACTCTAAAATGTAAATATATATATATATATATACATATATATACATATTTATATATATATATATATATATATATATATAATTATTTTTTTTTTTTTTTTTTGGCAACAACATTTTGTCTGTCTCACTCAATGTTTTCACTCTACATATATTTTGGGATCATATTTAAGGCTTCCTGCCATCCACACGCTTGTTGCAGAACAGATAGCTGCATCTGAATGTGTTTTGAAGGGCTTTTGACCTGTTTCAGGTGACAGTGAGTGCTAATGGAATGATAGGCACTCATAGCTGGCTCCCTTACGACAAGAACATAGCTAATTACTTCACCTTCACCAGAGACCCCACTGTGAGCAACCCAAAGTAAGTTTGAACATGTACACTTGTCTAAACACGATTATATAATCATGTTCGGAGACTTAGTGATGTCATAGAGTTTTAAAGACAAGAGGTTTTGATTAGGCAGAAAGTTATGTTTATAGAGACAACATTGGTTTTTGGATAAATAATTATAGCTGCTTATAAACAGCAGCTCTTTGACATTAAGCTCCGGTGGTTTGGCTTCTTTAGTCTCTATAAATGTTCTTCAGTCAAACTGAGTTCTTTGTAGTAAACACTAATTTGTTTTGCCAAGCCTTTCTTGTTATTTTTGAGTGGTCTGCTAACATGCTAACATGTGTAATATGATGCTTAAACAAAACATTGCTGTATTTCGAATGCAAGTTTAGTCCCATTTGTTGGTACTAACATTTGTTTGGTCTGTTTTTAGGACCCAGCGGTTCCTCAGCGGGCCATTCTCCCCAAAGGTGGAAATTGGGTCCCAGGTGCTGGTGGTGTCCACTGACGGGCGTCTGCTGTTCAGCGGGGGGCACTGGGACTGCAGCATTCGGGTCACTATGTTAGGCAAGGCCAAGCTAGTGGGGAGGATCTGCCGTCACATTGGTGAGAGCCGTCTGTCCGACACAGGCGTACCGAAATAGTACAGAGCCAAGACGCAGCTGTAGGGGTTGGAATGAGCTTTACGGAGTTGTTGAGTTGAATCCTAAATGCAATGAGCTGCTGTCAGATGTAGAACCTTACAATTAATCGCAAAGGCAATAAATCGTGATTGGGCAGAAGCTGTGATTGTCATGCGTTTCTTTCAGTGAAGCACAGTTCTGTGATCAGCAATAAATATCCATCCAAAGGCCCGAGGGCGCTCTCGCACTGAAAATCAAAATATGCCCCAAAGAAGAAATCCAAGAAATCGCTGCAGCTGAAATTAGTCTCATTCTCAGCCTCAGACGTCACGCCAATGGACCGTTGGCTAAACATCCGATGCATATGGGACACAAAAGTGGAAACACTTTAGGAGTGTCAAAGTCGTTATCGTATTGGTTTAATTCTACAGGATTGCCCTGAGACATGTGTGTCACGTTCTTTAATGATCCACCTGGAAACAAAAAATACAGTGGCGCCAAACCCCCTCGCAAAAGAAGAAAGCCGTCGAGTTTAAAACTGTGATGAACAGCGCTTATCAGGATCAACTTAACAATGGATTTTCAAAAGTATGAAATATTTAAAGTTCGCGGCATAGAATCTTTAAAATATGTTAGAGAGTTTTACACACTGGTCTGTTATTGTGGCGACATTTCCACGCCTCGAAACGTGATGCTGAACGAAACGAACTGTGATTGGTTGTTTGAGATGTCAGTCAAACGGCCTCGTGGGCGGGCCTTGGCCAATGAAAGCTGCCATGAATTCTATGCTATGCGAGACTACAGCTCAATAAACAGAAGATTTAACTGCTTTCATTGATTCAACGGGACTAATAAACACACGACTATGGCAGCATATGGGTTATCAGAGTTCTTCTTATTATAATTTTCATCATAATAAAGTATATCTTATAATGAAATGTTAATAGCCTTTATCACTGCTTAGAAAACAATGAAATAGTGTGTGCCTTAATTATTCTGTTTAAGAAGCCACATCATCTCACAGAAGGCATTATTTTAAACACTCAACTGACATTATGAAGTGAATTTGGAGTAAAACCGTTATTAAATGTGTTTTCACGTGCTCTCAGAGGGAGCAGCATTTACTACACAGAGCCGTAGTTCACTAAGAAAGATGCACAAATAGCTGTCATTATGACAATTTCATAATTCTGAAATTATGTGCTCTGTGTAGTAAATGCTGCTCCACCTGAAAGCAGATGATGGAAATTTACTGCTAATCACAGAACCAGCTTTACTGACTAAATGCACATGACAGTCGCGATTAATCGCGTTCGATTAACCGTGCAATTTAATCGTTAAGCATTTGTTGCTGAAACAGAAGAATTAAACCTGTAAAGCGTGAAATATGACGAAATGTAAAAAGAAGAAGAAAAAAAAACAGTTTGCCTCTGTTTTTGATGATTGTAATATTTGACACAGGCATTTATGACTCCTATAATATGAGGCATAAACTGAGCAAAAATACCGTATTTTCCAGACTATAAGTCACACTTTTTTTCATAGTTTGGCTGGTCCTGCAACTTATAGTCAGGTGCGACTTATTTATCAAAATTATTTTGACATGAACCGAGAGAAATGAACCAATAGAAAACATTACCGTCTACTGCCGCGAGAGGGCGCTCTATGCTGCTCATTTTCCTGTAGTCTACACTGAAGACATAGAGCGCCCTCTCGTGGCTGGAGACGGTAATGTTTTCTCTTGGTTCTAAATAAATGCGACTTATAGTCCAGTGCGACTTATATATGTTTTTTTCCTCATCATGACGTATTTTTGGACTGATGCGACTTATACTCAGGTGTGACTTATAGTCCGAAAAATATGGTATGCAAGATGGTGCAGTTGCTGATATTTATATGGCCAAAAATATAAGATGAAATTCTGATTGTAATTGTAATCTAAGCTTGTAATATATATCAGTAAGATCTTTATAAATAGTATAGCAGGCTACTTACATAAATGCATTTAAAATCAGTTGACACTCTATATCTCCAAGTAAAATGTCTTAAGATGATCTTTAAATGCTTAGTTTATGATCAAAGCTCTGTAGTTTTTATTGTGGGAGATAAAAAGCAATTATAATACAATGGTGATTGAGAGATGTACAAATAAACATTCCTCAAAAGCCTGATGGATCATATTTGATATTAACATTGATATTCACATTAACATGATTTTTCAACAACAACAAAAAAATGATGTATGGATGATCAAGTAAACCTAGGTTTGATCATTCCAGTTAATAACAATGTAAAGTTATGAAGAAAAAAAAAAGAAAACATGTAAACCATGACCTGAAGGTGGACATTTTTAGAATTGTACTAAAAGGCCTTTTACTTTTTTTTTAAAGTATAAAGTGCAAAAGGTATGTAGTAGATTGTGTGCATCAGAGTTTTATCCATGTTGATAATGTCAAGGCCCTAGAAATGTGTGTATTAAATATGATAAATTAGACTTTATAGTGTTAACAATTGTTTAAAAATGTATGGTGCACGTTGCTGATTATACTGTATAACGCATTTGATTATGAATACATGTTATGATGGCTAATTTATATGCATTTTTGTGGGATGTAGATGTGGTCACGTGCCTGGCTATGGATCTCTGTGGTATCTACCTCATCTCTGGCTCACGAGACACCACCTGCATGGTGTGGCAGGTCGTACAGCAGGTTTGAGCTCACAAAATACTTATAATCAGATACTAAGTTAATACAAAAATATAAGGGTGTGAAGGGTACATCTGCACCCATGAGCAGTCATTTCATTTTAACTGAACTTACGCTATTAATCAAACGTTTGGGGTCAGTACGATTTTTTTTTTTTTTATGATATTAAATCTTTTATTAAGCAAGGACACATTAAATTGATCAAAAGTGACAGTAAAGCAGCAAATCAGCATATTAGAATGCTTTCTGAAGGATCAAGTGACACTGAAGACTGGAGTAATGGCTGCTGAAAATTCAGCTTTGCCATCACAGGATTAAATGACATTTTAAGATATTAAAAACATCAAAAGTTGTAGAAAATGGAAATAGAGGAGTTATTTAAAATGGTAGTATTATTTCCGTTGAGTGCTGTTTTTACTGTATTTTAATCAAATCTATACAGCAAATCCATTAGCATCAGAAACTTAAAAATAAAATTTGCACAGAACCCCAGCATTTTGAATGGTAGTGTAAATAGCCAGGTGTTAGAGTTTGCTTTAGACCTTAATGTGGGTAAATTATTTTTTAATATCAGGAATTTTTCTTGTGCTATTAAGTAAATTAGGTGTTTTTATATTAACTTGAAGTGTTATTTACTTGAATTATGTAGGATAACTAGTGACTGAATCCGAGTATATTGTCTTTTTTCTAAACCTGTAGGGTGGTTTCTCTAGCGGTCTGTCTCCACGGCCCATGCAGGTGCTCTGTGGACATGATCAAGAGGTCACATGTGTCGCCATCAGCACTGAGTTGGACATGGCAATCTCAGGGTCAAAGGTCAGTTTAGATAAGACCACTTCATAAAATTCTCTTCTGAAGTTACTGCATTGGCATTAGGGTTCATGGGTTTTCTCTCACTTGCTCTCTTTTTTTCTTTTGCTCAGGATGGCACGGTAATCATGCACAGTGTGCGTCGTGGACAGTACCTGCTTACCCTGAGACCGCCGTGTGAGAGCTTCCTTCGTGCCCCTGTGGCACAGCTGGAGGTCGGCATAGAAGGGCACATAGTGGCACAGACTGTTATAGAGGGCCGCTCTGCTGGAAAGGTGCTGATTGACAATGTTGGAGAATAACAATGAGTTACTTTGTGTGAGAATGGAAATTAACACATGGTTTTGTGGCTGCAGGAGAAGTACGCACTGCATGTGTATTCTGTGAATGGCACTCTCTTAGCGTCTGAGACCTTGGACGAGAAGATTTCAGCTCTGCATCTGGTGCCTGACTACCTCATCGTGGGCACACAACAGGGGAACCTTCACATTCGAGACTTGTACAGGTACGGTCAGTTTAAATGTAGGCGTACAGCTGCTCAGTTTAGCATGACCTGTTTGATCATACTCTTTTCTTTTATTTATTTTTAACACATTGAAGTAGATGCATTCTTAATAAATCCTCTGTGTCATCACAGTAAATCTTCAGCAGCTGGGTCCATGTTTGCTTTTCATTCCCAAGTCTCTTTTTCTATGTCTTCGCGTATGTGTAGCTTGAATCTGGCTGTGGCGCCCTTGGCCCTGAAGGTCCATGTTCGCTGTGTGTCTGTCACGAAAGAGAGCAGTCATATTCTGGTGGGCCTGGAGGATGGCAAACTCATTGTGGTGGGAGCAGGAAAACCGGAGGAGGTGAGGTTGAGGGGTTTGCCAGTAGGTTGTTACTGATTTAAATAAAATCCATGCTGCTAAACTGTTATTAGTACACCGTAATGCTGATAGGCTCAATTTACACCACTATAAAGGATTCATGTAAAAAATAAAGAAAAATCCTGCTTCATTATAAATGTAATAATTAGAAAACTATTGCATAAGTCGTAAATATTGAGGAAACATTACAAAAAAAATATTCATTGTTCATAATTTATGTAATGCAAAACATTTTTTTTTAAATGTGCATTAAAAACAATTAATATTAACCAAGATTAATAAATGCTGAAAATTATGAAAAAAAGATTACTATTGTTAACTATTGGGTCAAGTACTGTATCATGTTACCAAAAAATAAATAAAAATCACCATCCCTTTGTTGTTATTTTTGTATAACTTATGTGTTGAATTTTGATGAGTCAACAAATCTTTTTCTCAAGACCTTAAAAATTCAATATTTAAACCTTTTGTCTTTAATTCAGGTGCGGTCTGGGCAGTTTTCCCGCCGACTGTGGCGCTCCACACGCAGAATCTCCCAGGTGTCCTCAGGAGAGACCGAGTACAACCCCGTGGAGCCTTCTGCTAAATGAGCCTCACATGCCTTCAGCAAAACCTTTGCATCCACAAGAGACGATACTGTCAGCTCTCCTGCACCTCTCGTCCTCTTTCCTTCCCTTCCTAAACAGAGAGCTCGGGAACAAGAGAGCATGAAGGGAACACAAGTGGTGAACATCCAAACATGCACTTTTTACGAAAAGGGAAAAGAACATCCTTCTGGAAAATGCAATGATTTATACTGCTTTTAACAAACAAACATTCCAAAGATTTTTGATCAGGCGAATCAGGCAATGGCCTGCAAACTTTTTAAATGTTGACGGCTAAGACTTTTTAAAAGCAGTATGTTCTGTCCTGTGAATCACAGACTGTCTTCTCACTGGCTGGAGTCCGAAGCACTGTAGCTCTGCGTGATGGACTTAGTCTCTGTCACTAAGTGACAAACCATCATCACCTGAGCTGTTTATAGTCTAGTAGATCTTCCTATGCTGGTTTTTGCTTTTGTTTTGCTGATCGCTCTCAGCACAGCAACACTGGTACTCAGTCTGACACTTGAAAACCTTCTTATATTCTTATATTGAGCAATGTCGTCTATGAAGCCAGATTTTTCCATGGCACAGGTACCAACAGAGACACTTCAGCTCTGTGTATTTATGTGGGTGTGGGTCTTTGCATCGCTTTGCACGGTTACTTGCAGACGCTTTGTATAACGCAATAATTAATGTGACGCCTAATCGGAACAAGATCTTTTTATACCTGTTTAATGATGTGAAGCGCTTTGAGCCCTACTAAGTCTTTAGACTTTATTCAGTACCTCTGGTGCCTTAAAACAGGTAAAAAATATAAATGCCCATAATTATGATGCATTATTACACCTGAATACATTCGCCCGAAAATGATAATTTTGTCAGCATTGACTCACTGTCATAGTGTTCCAAACCTGTATGACTGACTTTTTTTTTCCTGGAAAAAAAAAAAATTATATGCATAATACATTAAATAGTTTTGTTTTAATTCAATTGGGTCCAAAAAAGCATTTTAATAAGAAGAAAGGTTTAGGAACAACATGACGGCGATTAAAAGATCACAGAATCTTCATTTTGGGGTGAACTATCAGTTTATTTAATTAGGCCCTGCAGATCAAAACAGCTTTTTCAATATTGCCACATCTTTATCTTTCTCGCACTGTGGAAATCTTTTCTATCCTGTTATACATTATAAAAGGAAGTGCCTGTCCTGCCATGGATTTGCACAGCCATTACAAACAAACTCTTAAGCTTGAATAAGACAATGAGTGCATTTATGTGTGTTTTCCACTATAGAGCAGCACTTTTAAAATGAGCATATACTGCACTGGATATAAAAGTGCTTTTGGCTTATTTTCATATAATAGCTGTGATACGGTTTCAGCACATCCTCACAGGCTGCTTAATGTGCTGTGCTTAAAAACTCATTTACCGACTTAATCTTAACAGGAATTTTATCCATTTTTAACTCTGCAAAGTGCCTCTACTGTGTCCTTCACTGTAATTATGGAACTATTTGTAATATGTGAACCATAAACCAGCTAGTCCTAATTGTCCTGTGAATGTGTTTGTTGGCTGGGGCCACAATTCTGTCTGTTACCAATGGAATTTTTTAGATGTTTAGATGTTTTTTTTCCCCTCTCTCTCTCTCTCTCTCTCTCTCTCTCTCTCTCTCTCTCGCACTGAATGCTTTGAAGGCTGTGGTGTCTGTGTGACACATGGGTATTTGTGGTGGGGGGGGGAGGGGGCGAGGACACATCTCTCTGGCTTCTCTGGGTGGTTACGTTAATTCTGCTGCTCTGCACTGGATAGAAAAGCACTGAGCACAACGGCCAGCAGTTATACACTGTTTAAAGGAATAGTTCACCTGGAAAAAAATGTCCAGTATTTACTCACCTTTGTGTTGCTTAAAACTCATATGACTTTCTTTCTTCTGTTGAACACAAGTAATTGTGCTGATTGCTGAACTGCAGTGAATGAACACTGACTCATTTGGGCACAAAGGCACCATAAAACTCGTCCAACTTGCAAGTTTTCTCAATTCATTCATGTGAGTAATAAACGTATATTTAAAGTGTTGTTATTTGCTAAAAATCTTCTCCTCAGGTGAGCTGTTAACTGCAGTGACCAGAACACAGAGTCAGTTCGATTCGTGAACGAATCATTCAGGCTAAGTGAATTGGATTATTCATTGAAAAGTTCCAACTCAAAAATAAAAAAAACATTTGTTCATTTTCGTGATTAATGGCTTAAAAGTCCACACTCAGAGCTACTGTATGAGTTCAGAAGTGAAATATAGAGCACTTTAGAGTAGTATGGATCACTTTTTATCTGGTTCTTTTAAACATTCATTTTAATTGCATGAATGAGAGCAACCGGAATTAATCCTCTTTTTGTGTTCCATAAAGGAAAAAAAGTCTTGCAAGTTTCGAACGACACAAGGGGTTTTTATTTTTTTCAATACAACATTGTCTTGTGTGTCACGATCACTAATTTTTTACTGTGTTTCACCGCTACACATGCACACACACACACACACACACACACTCTCTTGTTTGAGTTTAGTCTCGAAGACCTAATGATAAAGTTGAATTTGTGTTTGAAAACTGAAGCCATAATAGATTAGGTCCTGTTTTTCTGAAATGCTTATGTCTAAACCACGCCATGATCCTTGTTATGCAGTAACTGTGATGTCGAACGGGATGAATTATTTTAAGCTTCATGTGTGTTCAAACAAATAATGGCTATAAAAGAGAAAAACAGCCATCCTCTGTTGAACGCACACTGTCCTGTTTCACAGCCTTCCTGTTTGAGTGAGTGATGTGATTGTGTACATGTATAAGGTCTCTTTGAATTAAATCTATTATAAATTGACTTGAGTTGTGACTTTTCATCAGTCAAAAAAAAAAAAGAAAAAAAAGGGAACAATCTTCCTCAGTTTTGTTTTCTACATAATACAAATGTGTAAATGATCTCAAATCAAGATAAAATTACCTGAGTTGCAAACTGAACATGTGAAGCCCTGTTTTCTGAAAAACTGTTTAATGGTAATTTATGCTTAAAACATCAAAAACCTGTTTTCCCTTTAAGTTTCTGACAAGCTGTGTTGCTAATCAAGACACTTTTGCTTAGAGACCATACCGACGTATTGTGTTCCGTTCTATTTATTTCTTACATTTTCTTTACTGGGTTCTACTAAACAAACATGAAAACTGTCATCTTGGCAGCTAGCTGAAATACTAATAAATACTTATTTATTTTACTTTAGTAACAAAACATATTTAGTAACATATAATTTTATGGTTTAAGTTAACCATGCTTTTCATTTTATAATCGAAATTGATTTTTTACAATTTTATTTGCTTGCTTTTTTATAATATATAACTTATTTTCCCCTGTAAAAAAGTAAACCTAAACATTAGTGTTATAATTGATCTTACATAGTTTTTTCCCTCTTCAATTTGACTCCAAGATGCTTAAATGAAGGTTATAAAAGTCTTTTCCTGTCTCAAATCAAGTCTCTGTTTCTCTCTGACGTCTCAGCCTTTTTATTCCCTCCTCCTGTCCTGATGTGTTAAACCCTATTAGGGTTGAAGAGGTCACAGTTACACCACATTTATCTGAGCTGGGTATCCTTTGATCTCTCAATGGGCCGAATATCCTGTTGGCTGACCCATAAACACCCCAAGGGGTACGTTTGAGTGAACGACGAGAGGAAGAGGGGGGCAACTCTGGCATGGAGGGATGGAATGCGCCTCTTCCCGTCTCTACATGCAGCGGGGCAGAGAGGAGATGGGACGTGCTGGTTATGGTGGCAATTCTGCTCTGATCTGTGTGGCTAACAATGGGAGGAGGGTCTGACACCTTGCTCTTAGTAGAACAAGGCATCCCCCCTCACCCCAAAAAGAAGACAAAGAGACAGGGATGGGGTTAAAACATCCTCACAATCACTTGTTGTTGGGTAGTTCCTGAACCACAACAACCTGCAAACAACCACAAAGCCCTCCAGTCTCCCCAAACCCCTTAATCCTGTCTCTGTGTTGTCAGGCCGTGGAATCATCTTCCATCAAAGTTCTATTATTTCTTTTCCCACTCTGTAGTTGAAGCAAAATCATTCTGAAAGTGATTCCAATTAAATTGTTTGTCTGTATCATTATTGCTGTAGCTGTGGCGTGGACTTCACTATTCTCGTAAAAGTCAAACCATAGTAAAAACATTAGTTATCATCCTCAGTGTGAACCTGCGTTAAGTGTGGAACTTTTTTTGGCTTGTTTAGGCCCATTCACCCCAAGAACGATTACTAACTGTAACGATAAATGTCCTGTTTATTATCCGTTTATTACATGTGTCTATCACTTTAATTGCTTGAGCTCTTTAAATTTGGAGAGATTCGATGGTCTGTCAATGTTTTTTATCATTCATCAGCTGGAAAACTGTTCTGATTCTAACTGCATCACTCCTGTGTATCGTTATCATTGTAACTGTGGTGAAGGGGTAAACGAAACGGTTTTTACAGTGGCACACACTGTATTAAGGTCCTAGATAACAGAATTTTCACAACTCACATAATAAAAAATAAACAAGTATTACTTGGTCTACTTAAAGTTGTTTAGAGGTTGGAAACTGGCTGTCATGTTATTAAGTCGAAAAGATTGTCAGCAAAGACAAAGAACGAAAATGAGACATCCTTTTGTAAACTTCCAGAGCTTCTTTAATAAAGAAGCGCTTTATATTTACTCTAGCAGTTCCTTACAGTTTCAAGTCATTATTCAGTCATTATAGGCCCGTTGAAGCCAAGAACGAAAGGAAAAGGCGAAACGAATCGGATTCATTGGACACCATCTCTTCCTGACTCTATTCCGCTTCTTCTCGGTCATTCTTTGAAGCGCTCTGGTCATTTTTTGCGAGGGAAGTCTGCATTTGTTTCTCTCTGAAGTCTGGAGACCCCATGCTGGGTTTTACGACGTTACTCAAACCCCCTTTAGATCTGAAAACTCAAGCCACTGTTGTGTCTCTTTTTATCTCATATTCCCAACTGAAGCCTCAGCTGGGCAAATGGGGTTTTAATCTGTTCTAATATATTAGGTCAGAAATAAACCACGGTAACCACAGTGTCCTCCCAAAATGTCAGTGCAGTCATTGTAATACACTAAACAAGAGAACTTTAACCCTTAAGGCGCCAGGTTTTTTTTGGAAATTTTTTTGTATTTTGACATCAGGATTTCAAAAGCTTGTGGCTTGAAAGGGTTTAAAGATAGAGATCTACTGTCAATTAGAAAAATGTTTGGCATGATCGAAAGTTTATGTGGGGTGTAAATATACTCATCTAATTTGCATATTATGACGTCACCAGGAGCGCCCAACTCGAATTTCATAATATTCAGGAAATATTAGATATTGAATTGATGTTTGAACATATTTGCATGTTTTTGTGTGTGTGTCTTTTTTATCCTCATTCCAAATTATCAGAAAAGAGGAAGCCAACAATAAAACAGTAGAAAATACTAAATTATTACTATATTACTACACTATACAGTCGTAAAACACGTGAACAGCCTTCTTTTTGATCAGTTAATCAAGTAATATTCAGGAAATAATAGATATTGAATGGATGTTTGAACTTATTTGCAAGTTTTTTTTGTATTTGTTGTTGTTGTTGTGTGAAAAAAACAAATAACTATATTAAAAATATTTGTGTAACACTGGTCTTTTGTATTGCTGATATGGCCATGTAATAAATAAGCACTATGATACAGAACTATTTTTTTTCACAATAATAGCATGTTCAGAGTTTGATCCATCAGCTTCCCTCGCGCCAGTCGGTCCAATCACAGAGCTCCTGTGAATCACGCGCGCGTGGATCTGGGGTTTATGTCCTTCCCCTTCAGCAAAAAAAAGCCATTTAGTCAACAGCTGTGTTGAGACAATAACAGTGAAGAAGGATCAGCACTAACTAGCAGATTTGTCTGTGGAGAAAGAAGAGAGATGATGTATTAATGTTTTAAAGCGTCATACGAGGATTATCCCTATTTGCCCTAACAGCTATACAGTTTTCCATTGGAAGTCTCGAAGAACAGGGTCTATAGATGTCCTCTGTGTTTGCTCTGTGGTTATGAACTTCAGTGGGGTTTGAGCGCGAGAGACTCGTTTCTTTAAATCTCAAACACTGAGGAAAAGTCCTGAAGATGAAGAGAGCAACGGCAGCACTTCAACTCTGTTTGTGTATCTTGGCGGTAAAGGTGAGTTATTATTCTGCTTTACAATGTTATATGACATTTAAACTCGTAAACTCGTTTAGTTACGTTTTTAATTTTTTTATTTGAGTTTGGATGGCCGTAAACACACTTTTCTCTGTTCCATCTTTCCAGTTACTTTTTTTAAAGTGACTGTTACAGGAGCCCAGGGAGTGTTGTAACACTTTTTGCTTTAACGGCTGTAAAGTATTTATTTATCTATTTATTTTAGTTATGTATCACACATTTTTTATATGTAGTATTCTGTAGTATATAGTACATCTGCTTCGAACTGAAGTACTTTAGAAATCTACAACTTATTAATGTCTTTTAATGTAAAGTAGCCTACAAGAAGCGTGCTGTTGTTGCAACCTACTCTTTGTAACACGAATAAAGGTTTACTGTGGTAATCACATTTACTTTCAAAATAATTAAACAATCACCCTCATTTCATTTAAAAGAAATTAATTGAGACGTATATGAAATTAAAAAAAAAAGTCAAATAAATTCTGAAACCAATATAAACCTAAGCTAATTTCTATAAAAACATAACAGACCAAGACACTATTTTGACAAGTGTAGCATATAGAAATACATTGGATAGTGTTACATGTGTAACAAGTATCACATTAATCAGAAAAACCTGATTCAGATGAAACCGCTTTCATTTAGCATTCTTTAACATATTAAAAAATGAAATAAGTCTGACATCGGGGATTCAGTTTATAATTGCATTTGTTTTGTTTTTTTTTGTTTTTTTGCAACTCAAAATGCTAGCGTGTTGTACTATGCAGAAAGTTTTTTTTCTTGGTAGGCTACTTGTGTGGATTATATGTTCCCTTTCCGTCGTTTTTAATAAACGCTGGATATTGAATGGCACAAAAGTAAAGTAGTCAAAGACAGGAAAGTAACACCCTTTCTCTTAGGACACGGATAGCACAACTTAGGTGTTTATTATCACACTTCTTCAGTGTAATATCCCTCTTTTGTTCACAGCGAGTATAAACTGAGTTTTTTTGCTTCCAAATGGGAAGATATATCTCATCATGTTTTCCAAATGATAAATTATGCTCCAAGAAATTTGCCCTGCAGTTGTCAACAGAGAGCCAAACGGCCTTGTGACTTATTCCCATTAAACCGAACACCAAATTAAAAGGCTGCTTTGTCACTCCAAATGAAAACAGTTAATCATAAAACAACTGGTTTGTCTGTTCTGACAGTTACTCACTTGTTACACAAAATGCAAACGATGAACATTTTTGCTTGATTGATTCTGCACTCTTTTCAGATCAGTGGTGCATTAAATGCTACTGGCCTGATCCAGATCCATGTCTCCTGGTGTGTTATAACAGCCCCCCCCCCCCCCCATGTCTGTTGGTTGATAGACAACCACAGCTCAAGTACTGCTGGGGCCCGGGATATTCAGAGCATTGTAATTATCACCATTTTCTCTTGGTCTGTGGAGAGCAAGGGGGTAGAATTTGCAGCTCAGTAATTTAACTGTCTATTTAGCCACATCACTTTACTTCTTTCAGTGGGGGCAGAATCGCGGTTTCCTCTTGAACTCACAACCTCTGTTTTTTTTTTTTTTTTTTACTTCCCTCTCTCTTGTTCCCTGCTCATTTTGATAGAGAAGCCCGCTGTCTCCGGCGGCAGACTGACACTTTTTTAAATGATCTTGAAGTTCTACAAGCCCAAGGCCATGTTTAGTCTGCTGTTTAATTTGTTCTGACTCTTTTGTGAAACGTAGCTTCTTCTGCTGCTGGCTGCAGAGAGATAGCTCAGTCTCAGTGGATGTCAGTTGTATGTTTGATTGGTGGGGGTGAGGGGTGAGGGGTCAATCGCTGTTGCCTCCTTTGGGCTCATGGATCCTTTCATGTTCTCATCATTCCCTTTCCAAACTCAATCATGGGCAGCACACATATGCTCATTTATTATATTGTACAGCACTGGACTTAAGGCAAGACAACCCGGGCAAGTAGGGTTAAACAAAAACGTAAATATAAATGATTGAAAGATATCATCATACTTCCCTAGTTGACTGATAACATTGTTTTTTGTTATACAATATTATAATGGCATTTTATAATTAAATATGCACTGATTTGCATACATTTTCTAAAACAGAAACCTGAAGATTGAATATATACTGTATATATATATATATATATATATATATATATATATATATATATATATATATATATATATATATATATATATATTAAAATATAGTTGCGGTAAAGTGCAGTAAAATTATTTTGATATTTTCTTTCAACTAGTTTTAATGAAGACATGTTATAAAAGCAAAATATGCCAAAATCTACCATTTACCATTTAAAATTTACCAGAGCCTGAAAAAAAAACCACACACACACACACACACAAAAGCAATGTCAGTAGTGTCTTGCCTTAAAGGGATAGTTTACCCAAAATAGAAATTCTGTGATCCTTTATTCACTTTCATGTCGTTCCAAACCAGGCGTTGTTTCTTCTGTGGATCACACAACACACATTTTGAAATGGTTTTGGACTCTTCTGACTTCCATTGTATGAACACAAACAGTTGAGACTCTTCAAGACTGTTTGTCCTACATTGTTGGAAGTGGTCAAGAGTAAATGTGGCATCCAGACTGACACTGTCCCCCAGAGGAGGGAACGAGATGTTTGGGTAGATCAAAGACGTTTTGTGTGAAGTGGCTTCATTCAAATGCATTATCTCTCTGCTCTGTGGAATCAGCACTTAGGCGAGAAGTGTCTGTCGTGTTTATGCCCCCCTGCCCTCCCCTCCTCGGAGCTATACATTCCTGACTCTACCCTAATGCTTAAAGGTGATATATCATTTGTTTGCACTTTGTACATTCTATTTAGCCAGACTTAGGTACAAATTATATGGTGAGATACTGTTATTGAGTATTTTGTCATTTCTTTCTGTGATGCAAAGCTGGATTTTCAGCATCATTACTGTCATGTCACATGATCTTTCAGAAATCATTCTAATATGCCGACTTGATATTTATGTTTACTTTACTTTTGGTTAATTTAATGCATCCTTGCTGAATAAAATTAATTTCTTTCAAAACAACAATCTTACCAAAACTGACTATTGATGTATATAATTTACTACCTTATTTATTACTCTTCAAGTTTGTGGTCTATCAATATGGGCTTTTCACATGGCAGATTCTTAAATGTTTACATTTGTCCCCTTGCAATATTGAATATTTAGTTGCTCAACTCTTTATAAACCACAAAAAGTCGTATCAGCAGCAAGCTGGTGTGGCTGAAATGCAGAAAGACGCTGCTCTTTTTACTTACAAAGTGAAGGTTGTTGCCTTGTGGGCAGCTGTGTACAAATGTGTCTTAGTGTTTCTATGAGATTATGAGCAGGGTTCTAAATTAACTTTTTTGATCACCAGCCAATGTGGCTGGTAAATTTCTAAAGTTACCAGCCAATCAGAATTTCCACTAGCCATTTTTTTTTCGGTAAAAATAACAAATTATGAGTGCCACTGAATGCATTTGATCATTTTATTAACATTGTTGGCATGAAAAACACATATAAAGTACATTGCATACAACAAAATATACACTGACTCAAATTTAAAATTATTAGTTCCCACCACGAAATTGCTTGTCTTGTTTTTTCTTTTGCATAACTTACATGCAGCAATCCTGACAAAGCATTACGACATTCTTGTGATCAAACACAAGCCATTCATGACCCGTCAGCCATTTGGCATTAAATTTTCTTTTCTTTGTTTCTCTGTCCGTAATACGGAGCCCCGCACGTCACCTGTAGGAGAAAAAAATCAATCCGTGGCGATGGTTTTGCAATCCGTCCCCTCAGTTTATAAACCGTAGGGGAGAGCGGGGTCGAAAGTAACGTGGGACGAAAGTAACAAAGCGATTTTCTCTGAGCCTATTACTGCATTTGCATTCCCAGCTATGACGGTATATTCACCATTCAATCCTTGATGGAGCTGAGAAATATCACGTGATTTCCTCATTATTTCCCGCAGTTAGGTCGGTAAAACTGTTTTCGAGTACAAAAAGTAAATTATTGAAGCGGTAAAATTTTTGTATTAGTTGTGTTGTTTTTTTTTGTTTCATGTGTCACAGTAATGATCAATCTACAGGTTATTTAGTGCTTTAACACATCCTAAAGTTTGCATTATCAAAGTTTTTTAGTATAAAAGTAAATCAGGTTTAAATGCCAGGAGTTCCTGTCGGGATGAAAGTAACAGTTGTTACTTTTGTCCCGCTACAGTGACAAGAAGTATTTATTTTGTTCCGGTAAATGCTATTCTGTGAATTTATGTCTCTTGCATTATTTATTAAAATGTTTATGTCATATTATACCTAAACAATATGTCTGAGTGAGGGTCAGAAAGACAAACAGTGGTCTGGTTTTATCCAGATGTTTATGAGAGAGCGTTTCTGGACATAGAGGAACATCTGGGCAGCTCCTACCTCGCATTTACCTTAGTTATATTTAGGTTTTAGCCATACCTTAGCTTTTACACCTCCAGCTATGAATTTGCAGTGTTTCCAGATGTTTTAATGCACATTTTGAATTTATGCATAAAAACAACTGGATGGACACATGAATAGGCCTACTGTTACATTATGTTTAGAATTTATATTATGCCAATGTAATTTAATTATTATATTGTTTATTCTGTTGAAAAAATGTTTTATAAAAATACACTGAAATAAAAAAATAAAGTTTGTACAGTCGGGTTTTGAGACATTTGATGAAACTTAAATTTAAAATAAAAATATAAATATGTAATTTAATAATTTTTTTTGCAAAAATAAAAGACAGAATATGTTTGCAGTTACATATTAACAAGGTCATAGTCAGGTATACTTAATAAAAATAAGAGTAACAGAAAATAAATTTAGCTTATATTGTTGTGTTACTTTTAACCCACCTGTGTGTTACTTTCGTCCCAACCGATTGGGTCAAAGGTAACAATGTGCAACTTATGTTCAAATTGAAATTATACTGAAGCCTTTCTACATTTCTACAAAATACCACCTGGTATTGATAGACCACACTTATGAGTTACTGACCACAGCAGAAATATATCTCTGTCTACAACATTATCTTTTAAAATGATGTTTTCTGAAAAATGGTGCTTTCGCCCCTGCTCTCCCCTACTCACGAATTCATAAACTGTTCCCTCGGTTTAACAAATCGTGCCCACGGATTAACAAACCGTGCCCACGAATTCCCAATCCGTGCGCTCAGATTTTGTAAATCCTAAATTCTAATCCGTGTGCACGCTTTCGCAATCCGTTCCCACGGATTTGTAAACTGGCACGCATTTGTGGCTCCGCCCCCACCGGCAGATTCATTTCTGTTTATTAAACATTATTTTTCATAGTATCCAACGAGACCACGATCAGCATTCACAAAATAGTCTTCTTTTTAGCGTTTATTTTATATTAATCACCAATAGGATAAGACACAGCCGCCTGTGTTTTATGGCCAAAAAATAAACGCTAAAAAGAAGAAAATAATAATAATAATTCTGTCTAACTGAATGCAATGTTATTTTTGGCCTAATTATTTAATAATAACATTAACAGTGAAGCATGCATCTAACTCCGGCAGGTGGGGTGGGGTGGGGTGGATGGAGCTTAGTATAATAAAATCACAAAAATAAGTCTTCATGTTAAGAAAGAATTGTACACAACCATTTCCAAAACTGTCAAAGGTTATTTAGAAGCAATTCATGAATTATTTTATGACAAACATTTTTACTGTCTTGTAATCATTTATTTAGCCTACAAATAAAATAACTTTTTTTTTTTTATCATTATTATATATTATTATAAAGGTTATGCATAAGAATCTTTCATCCAAAACAACTTACAAAAGAGGAAAAATAATTACTCCAGAGTCAGTCACAATGGCAGGTTTATTGTACAATAATAATCAAGTGCTATTATAAGATTATCACAAATTTAACAAGATTTTGATGCACATCTTTCTTATTAAATCTTTGTATTCCACCTCGTACTACACTTGATAGAGAATCACTTAAGACACTTTGCTGTAGACCCATTCCACATAATAATATTCATTAAAACTGTATGTTAACACGTAGGAGCTTGCTGCATGAATCTGTGAGTACGGTTTACAAATCCATGGGAACGGATTGTGAAAGTGTGCGCGCAGATTATGAATTCGTGGGTACAGATTAAAAAACCGAGGGTGCGGTTCACATAATCTGAGCGCACGGATTGGAAATTCGTGGGCACGATTTGTTAAACCGAAGGAACAGTTTATGAATTCGTGAGTACGGTTTATAAACTGAGGGGACGGATTGCAAAACCGTTGCCACTGATCTATTGTTTTTTCTCCTACAGGTGACGTGCGGGGCTCCGTAATATCCTCATCCCCTGCCTCGTTCCTCTTTTCGCCCCCAGAAATCTGTCCCAACCACCGCTGCATTTAGTTTAATCTTATTTTTTTTCTTTAATAGCTAACTCCCTCCTCTTTCAGTCTATGTTCCCTGCTCTGGCTCCATTCGTTCTTCTTCCTTGTGTTTTCTGATGGACGCTCTATTCGTTTCCATGTTTTCCGCGATGGTTTCTCTGCAAACTGCGTGCAGCCAATGGGCATATGAAACGTCATCACGTAGCATTACAGCACAGTGTTCATGGGAAATGAAGGAAGTGCTGCCAGGGGGATAAATGACCGAGAACAGAGCCTCATGCCATGGATCACCAGCCAAACTGGCTAGTAAGTTTAAATTAACACCCGCCAAAATTAATTTTAACCTGCATTTGGCGGGTTGGCGGGTGTTAATTTAGAACCCTGATTATGAGCGTGTGACAAGACACGGGTTGGCGGGTGTTAATTTAGAACCCTGATTATGAGCGTGTGCACTCGTTCAACGGGTTAACACATGCTCTCGTCCCAACAGAGATCAGAGAGGCTGTGTGGGTTTTGCTTTGCCTCTTTGGAGGAGCTTTACATGTTAGGCATCTGTTGGCTCTTGTCAGAGCCCCAGGGGCCATTTGTGAAGTGGAGTGGGTGTGTGAGGGCTAATTTTCCTAAACTTATGCATGTTTAAGATGCCGCAGAACTGACCTCCTCTATCACACCTGCAGAGCTGAGGGGGACGAAACACACACACATCACACATCACACATCATCACACCCTCCCCTGAGGTCTCCAGCTGCACCGGTGTCCCCACTGATGATGCGTCTGTTTGAAATGGGTGCTAATGCACATAATGTTCCACTTCCATGAACAAGGAGTCTTTTTAAACATCCTTTAATGATGGTCTGCCTCACTCATTTATGATTTTGTGTTGTTATAGTTGTGTGAAAGGGTGTGTTGTTACACTCCATCACTATTATTTACACCCAAATTGGAGTGGTGAAGTCACAAGGACTCTTGAAACTCACTTCAGGCTCTCACAGGAAATGCCGAAAGTCCGAAAGTCCGAAAGTGTGTGTGTGTGTGTGTGTTAGAACATAGTGTCCCACATGTCAATGTGTGGACTACATGATCAGAATCAGAATCAGAATGAGTTTTATTGCCAGGTATGTTCACACATACGAGGAATTTGTTTTCGTGACAGAAGCTCTGAAGTGCAACATAATTACAGTGACAGAACAAAAAACACAAAATGGAATTAAAAAAAAAAAAATTACAAATAGGTAGGTAAGGAACGAAAATATACAAATTGACAATGTATGGCAGGTATATTACAATGAGCATTATGTATGTACAGGTATATTATGTGCAAAAAATGTAAGTGTACGCTAAGTATGTGTGTTAGATAAATAAGTGTATGTACTGTATATATAAATATAAATAGTGTAGTGTGTTCCACAGTTTTTATCAATTGTTCATTAGATGGATTGCCTGAGGGAAGAAACTTTTCCTGTGTCTGTTCGTTCTGGTGTTCAGAGCTCTGTAGCGTCGACCAGATGGCAACAGTTCAAAGAGGGAGTGTGCTGGATGCGAGGGGTCCAGAGTGATTTTACTGGCCCTTTTGCTCACTCTGGATGAGTACAGTTCTTGAATAGATGGGAGGGTTGAACCGATGATTCGCTCAGCAGTCCGGACTACCCTCTGTAGTCTTCTGAGGTCAGATTTAGAAGCTGAGCTGAACCAGACAGTTACTGAAGTGCAGAGGATGGATTCAATGATGGCGGAGTAGAACTGTTTCAGCAGCTCCTGTGGCAGGTTAAACTTCCTCAGCTGGCGAAGGAAGTACAAACTCTGCTGGGCCTTTTTCACAATGGAGTCAATATGAATGTCCTACTTCAGGTCCTGAGAGATAGTGGTGCCCAGGAACCTGAATGACTCCACTGCAGTCACAGTGCTGTTCATGATGGTGAGTGGGGGGAAAGCAGGGGGGTTTCTCCTGAAGTTTCTCCTGATGATATGGCAAGATCTCCTCCAAATTAAAAGCTGTGGTTCTCTTTGAATGTGTATCAGACTTACGTTGTTGAGAAGTCTGTCATGTTTACCTATAACACCACCCCACAGCATGAAATACAATACTTGTTTCTTATTCGTTTTGGGATGCAGATTCAAAAAATAGTGTCTGTTTTGCTCTAGCACATCACCTTTTCTCACAAAATGTGATGTGCATAATATTTTTGTTTTTGGACAACCATTTGTGATGTGAAGAAGTCTTGTAAAAAAACATGTATACAACTATTTGTACAGTTCTCAGCCGATTTGTACACGTATGACATTATTTTAGGCCTAATCCTGATTTCAAGCACAATGGCCAGTGATAGAAGAAAATGTAATCATGAGACAGGCGCAATATTTTCTGTAACATCTGTAGGAGTTTTACTCTCAGTCTCAATATATAATAGAAATATGAAGTATAATATACTTGTTAAAATATAAAAAAACAGCCAAATATAAAAAGTTTGTCTTTTACTGGCATAAAAGGCTTTTGAAAATTGCTACAGATTGCATGAAATTATTAACATTCATATGAATTTGATGTGTATTTTGCAGGTGACATTTGGTAAGGTCTGCACCAGCGAGCAGTTTACAGAAACAGGAGAATGCTGCAGCATGTGTGCTGCGGGCACTGGTTTGGCAAAGAGCTGTGGTCAGGAAGACACCAAGTGTCAGCCGTGTCAGGATGGTGAGTGTTTTCAAAACATAACCTAAGTTTTCATTTTTAATTGGAGTAAATGCCTAGCTTATAGAATATTGTTGTTTTCCCAATGTTTATTTCCGTATTATTGGTCAAAATCGGTTTTGGTTTAAATCTCTTCTAGGTGTGTCGTTCTCAGACTCTGAGACTCTTTCAGTTTGTCGTCCTTGCGCCCGCTGCCCCGCCAGGAGTCCTGAACTGGCACGCTGCACGCCCACGCAGGACACCCAGTGTGACTGCGGTGACCGTTACTTCCTGTCGCGGGATGGTAACGGCACAAGTGGGCTGTGTAAGGCCTGTGGCATGTGTGAACATGGAAGTGGAGTGGTTCGGGTTTGTGGGCCGCTGGGAAACACCGTATGTGAGCGGTGTAAACCAGGGACTTACTCAAAGGAGAGGAGTGACAGGAAACCCTGCGTGCCCTGCTTGCGCTGTAGTGATGACGAGGTGGAGATCAGACCCTGCCAGCCGGACTCTGACACCGTCTGCATGGGTGAGTGTGATGCTCATTGCGTTTAAGTGTGAGGTTAAGTGAATTCTCTTGGGTGTATGATGGAGCAGCATACAACTGTAGTGTGAGTTTATCCAAAACAAAACCAAAAAAAAGAGAAATTGTTCATAATATTTTACTCATTAAATATAAGCTGGTTAAAAATTGTATGTTTTAAAAACCCAGATGAAAAAAAAGCATACATTTATTTCTCAGAACTTGGCCCACGCTTTTTGAACTACAGTTTGAAAAGAAGTTTCTGTATCATTTCTGTGTCTTGGGCCCTTTTCTTTGTCTTTGATTTGACACACCTGTTAGTAAATGTGGTTGGCAGTTCCAAACACTGACTGTGAACGTAACCCGAGATGCATGTATGTCTTGGATGAAGTTTGTGCCAAGCTATATATAATAACATTTATGCATCTGTGAGTGTGTATGGTTAGATTGTTAACATGTGGCAGACACCTGTGATCAGTCAGAGAGAAGCTTTTAAAAAAACACAGCTCTCGCTTTGACTTCAAATATTCTCCTTAATCTTCAGTGAGTTTAGCAACAATCCAGTCATGATCAGATTAAGAAGATAAACACTTTACATAGAGATTGTCTAATCTCTAAACTATCAAAAGTGCCACATCTTTTATAGATTTGCCCTGAGGTGTGTTAAATGGGTTTGAAGGTTAACCAGCTGGCTAGTGGCTCACATCCCGCGTTGCCCTCTGTTCACCAGTTAGAGCACTCGACCTGCTGACCTTAGGTCAGGGCAGTCACACGAGTGTTTGATGCACACAGGCAGCCTGTGGGGTGTGTGAGAGAGTGAGTGAGTGGACAAAAGAATGCACGCATCTGCGTGATAGTGTGTGTGGGGTGGTCTGCGTGATCTATTTCAGGATGGAGGGTGGGGGGTGAATCTTCTTGACCATTCCACACTGTTCAACATTTCGATCTGGCATTTAGTCTGTCAGCTGTTCCTGCGCCCACTGATGATGTGTTAATCAGACTCACAGCAGATGTGTGTCAGATGTGGGTTTCATGTGAAGGCTAAACAGAGCATTTCCTTTTTTTTTTTTTTGCAGTCTAGGTGTTTAAGTGCTTCAGGGTTTACTTGAGTGTGCTTCATATGTCTAGTCAGAACTAATGTGAGTCTAATGAGTTTGAATTTATAAAGCACAACTACATATATATATATATATATATAGAGAGAGAGAGAGAGAGAGAGAGAGAGAGAAAGTTTATTGTTATTGAAAACTTTAATGTTTATAAAGGCAGTTCAAAAATGAGCAATTCTGTTACTTTTTTGCAGTAAAAGACCTCAATATCCTGTTCCGCCCTTCTGGTTCTGAACACCCCCGATGGCCAACTCTGAATGAGGAAACCGAGAACAGGAGCAGTCCATCCCCAGGGTCTGAATCCCCCCGACTCACTCCACAGGACCAAGGGGCTAACAACAACAACATCCTTGTCTACGTGTCTGTACTGGCTGCCGTGGTGCTCGGCCTCCTGCTCTACGTCGCCTTCAAATGGTGAGATCCTGCAGCCGTTTAAAGAAGAAATATTCTACACTTGATTTGCAGACAAATTCATTGTAAGAAATGGAATGCCATAATGTTTCTGTCAAGGGAATATTATTCTTGTTGTTTGTTATTTGATGTGATGTCCAGCTGGAAGTCATGTCAGCAGAAGCAGGCTCTGGTGAAAGCACGGGTTGGCGAGCTGAATAATGTCGGGGAAGGAGAGAAATTACACAGCGACAGTGGCGTGTTCCTGGACTCTCACAGCCTTCAGGAAAGCCAGCCTAGCAAAGGTATGAGAGAACGTCTGGGAATCCATACAGATTTACCGATCATAAGAGTTATTTCTACTATTCATTTGTCTTTTTGAACTGTTCATTTAAAGAACCATCTCATAAGCATAATTTGTACCATTCATTCATCATATTTAACTGTCCATTCAAAAATGGCTCTTAAGAGTCATTTGTTTTATTAATTTGTCTTTTTGAACCACCTCATAAGAGTAATTTGTATGTTTGAACTGTTCAATAAAAGAACTGGCTCAAAAGAGTCATTTGTTCCATTAATTCGTATTTTTGAACTGTTCATTAAAAGAACTGGCTCATAAGAGTCATTTGCTCTATCATTATTTTGGGAATCGCGCTACCCTTTGGTCACATCATATGTTTTTGATCCATAAGTCATTCATTTCAGGAATCTGGCTACATTGGTTGTGCTGTGTTTTGATTCACAAAAAAGAGTTGGTTCGTAAGAGTCATTTGTTTGTGAATTGGACTACACAGGTTGCGATGAATGTTTGGAATACATGGAAGTATTGGCACTCGTGGTGTACTGTAGGTTGCTTTAGTGTGAATGGTTGATTAGTAATTATTTGTTCACTTTCTCATATTCTCGGTAGGCAGTAAACGAGACAGCAAACAGGACACACGGCTTTATGTGAACCTGCCGCCCCACAAGAAGGATGCAGTAGAGGGGCTTCTTACAGAGGGGGACAATCGAAGCTGGAGGCAGCTGGCAGCGGCTCTTGGTTACGAACAGGACCGCGTGGACGTCTTTGGACGGGGCCAGGACCCTATCCACACCTTCTTAACTGATTGGGCCCAACAGGAAGGCTCCACACTGGGCCTGCTCTGCTCCGCTCTCGCACGCATTGAACGGCCGGACATCATCAGCGCCCTCACCGCCCCGTCTCAAGGAATCTCAGTGGTCTGAATACTTGAATATGTTTCTTAAGCCATCATGAAAGTGAAAGAGACACTAAATCATAGAGGGGAAGAGCATCAATTGACTCATTTTTGAATGTCTTGCACTAAGAAGAGCAGAATTGGAAATAACGTTTTTAACTCAAACGTAACGTTTGACTTACGAATTTAGTTTCAACAGCTTGAGATGTTCCCTCACCACAGAACATATTCTGCTCAAGACAGAAGTTTCCTCCAGTATTCATGGGAAGTTTATGCTTCATACGATCCTCTTTGCAGTGTCAAAACAAACTGCTTTCTCCGAGACACATCCAATGCTCGACATTTTCATGGGCAGTGTTTTGGGTGGATATGGTTTCAGCTGTGGTTGGTGTCAAAGACGTGGACATTTCTGCGGCCTCGTGAATGACAGTTTTCCATTTGTCCGGAACGCATCATAGTGCCAGAGAAAGCATCTGCGTGCGATTTAATCATGCTTTTGTAGTTATATTTCAGCGCTTCTGCCGTTTAAACAATAGTCAACACCGGAGCTGGATAGAGTATTTTACTTGAATCCCGTGGCTTGTCAAGGGCAATGTAACACTGAGGCGTTTTATGGTTTGCAGAGAGGAAAACCAATAAATGTTTAGCACGAGGGAGTTGTATATTTGGGAATATACAGATAAACGGTCAAGTTGCCTGAGCGAGGTCAAGCTGTCTCATTCACACTAGTGCTTGGTTAGCACTTTAACCAACAATGCAACCTAAAAGCAAGGTTATGTTTTCGTGAGTTATATGAGAGGAAATCTGTCTTGTGCCTTTACTTTGAATGCTCAGGTTAGTGCTTTGCTGGTTTACGCTACCATGTGTGTATTTTAAGGTTATTCTGTATGTCAGTGATGAGTTATGGGTGAGACTTGGTTTTTGTGCGCGAGATGCTTCTCATGTTAATAACATTCATGTTATATATCTATCACTTATGTTTGTCCTTTTTAATAATGAAATATTGATTTATAGGCATCTTTGTATCTTTTAAAAAATAAATAATACATTGTGTGAGAAAAGAAATGGTATTTTATGACCCTGAGGATTTATAATGGTGAAGTGTTACAATGAAAACAGGATCTGAACTCGGAGTTACAGAAAATATCTTGTATTTCAAAGGCCTTTCCTGCAACATTAACCCAAAGAGTCAAATTTGGAGACTTATTACGCTCTTGTTGATGATTCATTCTTTTGATTTACTCAAAATTATACACACATCTCTTTCCCCTTCCTGTACATTTAAGCAACATGCTCTAAAAATAGTGTGCATTTCACTTTGAAAGTGAAGGGTGAAGCTGTTGTGTGTGGGTTTTTTTCTAGGCCAATTGCTCAACTTGGCAAAAGGGAGCGCTGTGAAAAATGTAAATCTGTTTGAGAGCCAAAATAGTGTTAATGCCAACTCAACACCCAACAAAAAACAGCAGTTTATTGGCAGTCAGAATTTTCTAATGTAATGCGTTTTTTGGTGGGGGTTTTTTTTTGCGCTTATTAAATCGTTCCAAAAAACAAACACTGAAAAAATTGTAACCTCTATAAATTGGTTTCACATCAAAAATGTCATATTGTTGAATTCAACCTAAATACATTCGTTTATACCAGGGGTATACATGTATTTGTATAATATGTATATTTATATAACTGTCTGTTATATCTGTAAAATATAACTTGCAGCTGTTATCTTAAAAGTGCTATTTCTACCTGTTTTACCTGTTGGTATAAACCAGTCCTGGAGGGCCGGTGTCCTGCGGAGTTTAGCTCCAACCAATTAAACACACCTGCAGCAGCTAATTAAGGTCTTATACTAGAAACTTCCAGGCAGCTGTGTTGAGGCAAGTGGGAGCTAAACTCTGCAGGACATCAGCACCTCCAGGACTGTGTTTGAGACCCCTGGTTTATACCAACAAAACCAAATATTCAAGGGTTAAATCAGGTAGAAATAGCTATTTTAAGATAACAGCTACAAGTTATATTTTACAGATATAAGTTATATACATATGCATGTTCATATTTAATAGATAGTTTATTTTAAGAGTTGATTTTTTTTCAACCTTATTGCTTTTTTAAAAGACAAAACTAATACTTGTTTAATTGAGAACCTAGCATTCAGGCCACTTTACGCAACAGACGCATACTATGAATATAACAATAAAACAAACATGCAAATATGTATTGTCCCAGTTTTAAATGAATAGATAATAACAGGTAAGATTCTAATAATATTTTGACCACTGAACTAAGAAAGGTTCCTGGTTTCCATTTCAAAAATCTGGTCACCTTATGTGACGCTTCGAATTCAAAGCATACCAGCGAATAGTGCATTTCGGGCTGCAATCAGCGGTAAAACTCGAGCCATACTTCTGAAAGACACTTCTTATGTATATTGGTAAAACAGACAGCTGGCCCTGCTGTAACTGTACAGAAGTTTTGCAGCTCAGGTGTGTGGATTTCCTAGCCCTCTCTCTGTTCACATCTTGCTGAAATGTGTTAATGATTTGTGTGACTGCTCTGTTAAGTGAGAGCAGAGGGTTTGCAGGGACTTGGGCGGCTCTGCATGCCGTCACGTACTCCAGACGGAGCTGCTTAACTGCGGTCTGGAGCAGCCCAGAGGAATGCCCTGGCCCTCGGAGCTCTGCAGAGGGGAGGGGAAAACCAGCTCTGCTCAGATGGTTTCGGCACCATGAAGGGAGAGTCTGAGTCCTGGAAGAGTATATGATGAAAGCAGTGCACCAATTTGATTCTTTGATTTAATAGAGCCAGATCTGTTCTGTGGTTGCAGTCACCCTATGGGTTTAAAAGGGTTTAGAGTCAACATGTATTTAATTTAATATATATTCTTAGATATATTGTACATAATCCATCAGAGCACATTATTTCAAAGAAACAAATATATGTATTTCTTTCATGAAATGCAAATAAGTTGACCTGCCTCTGAAATGAGGTTCCTTTTTTGCTGACCAAATATGATTAAAAAAAGAATCTGGGAGACCTGCTTCCTTAAATATAAAGGGATCTATATTTTCATGAATTAATACCATTTACTGTACATTACATTTTTTATTGGAAAGTTAAATGGATTTTTATATTGTCTTTCCCCCGAAGCCCTTTTCTAAAATATAAAGGCAACTACATGTATACATTTTCATGTATTAGAATTTATAAGGCATGTTAAAATGGGTGATTTAAAATAATTGTTTCCAAAGATAATTTGACTTTTTTTTTTTACATAATATAGCCAAAACAAGAGATTATTGTATTACTTAATGATAAATTGTAAGAATAGTTAATAAATTAATAACTGTAATAATCTTATTTTGATCTTTTTAAATTTTTAATCAAAATGCCATAGCTGGATCTTCCGATAAATCGACAGACTTCTCTCTGGTGATTTCTCTCGGTGCTTGTTTTCATTTTTGAGTGCAATGCCCAGAATCTCAAAATCCAATCAACAACCAGTGGATAGAACCAAGATGCTGTACTACGTTTTATTTTTATTTTTTAATCGAAATGCACTTTACAATATGGAAGATCTGTTGCTACTGCAGTTTTATTGCAGTTTTTTTCTTCACTTATTTTTTACTTCCACAGACCCACGTTTTAAAAACCCTACATTTAGGCTACTGTTGCAGTTAATGCAGCCTCTCTTAACCTCTGACCTTCATCTTCGGCATCAGAGGATGATAAAGCCTCTTTGGAAGCAGTATGTGCCTTTTTTTCAGCACCAACATATTTAATCTTAGTCATCCAGGATTAATCACAGTAGTTTAACTGCTGAATGCTTACGTATAGACACTATGCCACACGCATGCATAAGGTGACAAGACAACCAAGACTTATTTTTAGAAAACAGTTTATTTTATCTTAAAATGTTTTTACACTCAGTATGACAATGTGTTTGCACAGTACTTACAGTGGAGTGGGGCAAGACTCCTATTTGTACATAAAAAAAGATCCAAAGACTTTTTACAGAGGAAGCAAAAAACAACACCCCCACCTTTAAAACCCAACCTAACATACGGAGCCGTGATGTAGGAACATCAGAGTCGTGCCGATGGGACGGAGGACTTGGGTCTAGTCATATCCTTCTAATTCCGTTTTTCCCGTCTGGTGTAATTCGACATATTTACACAAGACAACGTGGACCCCCACAGTCAAGTCTCTGCTAATGGTCTCAAAAACTAACTCTCAATATATTCACATATAAAGCAATATAATACATTTTTGAAAACAGATTTAATGCAGGTTAATAAGGTAGGGTGAGCTAATGATTAATGGCCAGAGCTTATGGGATAGTAAACCTGATCAATCCTTACGTGATGGCCACAACAATAATCTACAAACCGCCTGGAGGGCTTCACATTTGCCTTTGCGACATGAATAAAAAAATGTTAATGTAAAAACAGTGTGCAAGACCTTGATAAAATATCATTGCTACATAACCTTCCACCCAGTCGAGAGGAGATACAAAACCAGAGCAAATGGGGTTAGTTCACAGACCTGCACACTTGTATTTTGTAGTCTAAAATCCATAAAAACAATGCTGAGCTGGGCGACCCATGGCCAGTGAGTCCAACATGACTAGTTCTGTGGGTAGTTTATCTGAGATATAATCCTTAGCGTCCATCTTTCTCCTTCCTTCTTTCTCAACTACTATCGGCGAGGGATTGGACCTTTAGTAGAGCAGGCAAGCTAACAAAAAGCCCTTGGTAAAAACTACAGTAATGGAGTGGGGTGGCAACGGAAAAGGATTTAATGGTCCACTTAATTCTTTTTTCTCCCCATTTAGAACAGAGTTTAAGATGATCCTCTTCACCCAAGTGATGAGACTAGTCTTAGCGATAACTTTGAGAAGACTAAAAAGATATTGGAAAGAGTCTGAGTAGCACCCTTGGTTTGCGTCCTCCGCACTTCATACCGCAGCAGTTTATCCCATCATAAAACTGTCCCCTGTGCGGGACTGCTCAAGCAACGCCCCCTCCCAGAGCAGCATTTAGGTAATGGTTAGAAGGTCAGTAGAACAAAACAACAGGACTCGAGCTTGAGCTGCCCTGTTGTGATGCACCAAAACTGTTCAGGCCAGAGGTTTTCAGTTGGAAAGAGCTGCCAGGAGGCTCCTGGGTTTGCTTCAGGCCAGTTAGTCCAGCTCTGTGTCCTCCTTGGGGCGGTACAGAGTGCCAAACTTCTGCATGTACTTCTTGATGTACTCCTTGGTCTTGTGTTTGACGTTCTCATTGCATTCAAGATCTTCAGGGTTCTTGCAAGACTTCAGTTCCTTGTTCATCACCCCATGAGTCAGCTGTGAGCCGACACACACACACACACACACACACACACACACACACACCAAGGTTTAAAGACGCAGCAACAATGACATCATAACAAAAGACTTCAGTGACGATGCATTACAAAACCAACGGTTCCTCCCGTTTAAAGGGACACATATAATGCAAAGTGGATTGAACCAAGACCCCATCTTACATTCTTTTTTTTCTTTTCGATAATCCATTCCACTTGGATGCACACCACAATACAGAAGAAAAGATCGGTCTCTACTACCATTATATAGTTTTAATAAACATGAAAGAAGAAAAAACAAAACTGTGTGCCCCAAAGATGTCTATCTACATGCATATGGATGTACGTGCTTTATCTAGTTCCTGTGGCTCAGTCGCAGAGCATTGGGTTAGCAGTGCAAAAGGTTGTGGGTTCAATTCCCAGAGAACACATATACTGTTAAAAATATGTATTGCCTGAATGCACTGGTAGTCTCTTTGGATAAACGCGTCTGCTAAATGCCTAAATGTAAATGTAAGGTAAATCTATATATCTGAGCATTCAACAAGATTGTATAAAACAATAATATAAGATCTAATAATATATATCCTTGTCCAGTTTTAAAGGCATACACGATACCTTTCTAGCGAGATGTTTGAAGTCTTCTGTGTTAATGATACGGCCCAGCTTGCAGTCTGGCTTGCGGTATGGATTAAGGCATTGCACAATGAACTGTGACATCTGAAAAGATAAGCAGGAGAAACTGAAAAGTTAGACGAGTCGGACACACATGAGCTACCGCTTTAATTATTTGGTAAAAAACCCAAGAGAATCTAAAGCTCACCTCCTTGCGGAAGACTTCTTTGCTTTTTTTGGCCAGCTCACTGGAAGTGTCTGCCTCGGCGGTCTTTGTAGAGAACTGTGCAAAGGGGGTCAAACAAAAAAAAAAAAACAACGCATGAAAATACATACTGTGAATATTGACAGTTTATTTGACCTATTACTCATGTAAGATTATATAATCTAGAGACTGTTTAAATATTCTTTTCCAAAATATACTAGGGAGTCTAAATTCTACAATGAACAACATTAAACACAGCAACCCCCAGAGTCCCCTTAGGCAGCCGATATGACACGAACAAGACATTATGTTGAATCAATGCCAAGACTGTCGATACTCTTTGTCCCAAGGTCCCAGTAAGAAACCCAAAGGCCAAACCAGTGAACATTAGAGATAATGCTAACATACTGACAACAGACAATAAAACCCTTTGGTAACAAAATCTGTTAAGAGTTTAATAGTCAAGATATTTTGAAGTCTAAAATGGAAGGGCGATTGTTGAGAAGACAAAAGAGATTCTGCACAGTTCGACTTCCAAACGAGAAAGCGCACAGTAAATGAATGCCGTTTCAACAGCTGGGTTTGATTAGCATCAAAGAGAGCCAGAGAAAACACCAGCAAAACCCTGAGAGAGAGAATGAGGCAGAGAGAGAAAGAAAGAAACGCATGGGGGCGTGACGGGGGAGTGAGGATCAAGATGGTTATGACATGTCTTTAAAACACGGTTTTCTGTAACTTGCTTTTGACTTCATGTTTTGATTCGGATTGGCCGGTCAGAACTCTTGTATATTTGCATCAGATGATGCTTCTTAAAAACCAATGCCTTTTAAACACTGAGGCAGAATTAAGTGGTTTAAGTGTTTTCTGCCGAACTTCAAATAGCTTTTCTCTATGTGGATGAGCCCCAGCTGCGCACCCTTCCATCGTAGATTCTTGGAACAACATCTTCAGTTATCCAGAGAGGCTGGGACAGTCTCAGGCCCTACATGTGTGTACCAAAGTGAACTCTAGAATAGAGACTGTTAAAAGTACCAGTGCTTTGATACTTCGCCAGTACTAAATAAATCAAAAACAAACAAAAAACTTTCACACTATTTAGTACTTAATACTGTCTAAAAGGCAGCCGCTTCAAACTCTGACACGTGTATGTGTTTTTAAAACAAACTTAAGGCTTTAAGACCTTCACAAATAAAATGAATACTGTATGTCTAAACGGAACAAACCCATCTAAACTAAAAAATAAATCTATTACATATGAATTAGAGGTTGGGTTAAACTGATTTACTATAAAAACAATAAAGAGATCACTGTGCCGATATTAGCAAAATCTATATACTGAACCTCGCATGTAACATTCTTAGTCTTTCCATGTTGTAACTTTGCTAATATTTATATGAATAAAAGAAATATTGAGCATTCATTCTACACATTCGTATCATTTTACATTGTGAACTTGTGAAAAAAAAAGTCTCAAAAACATTCAGAAATGCTTTTGTGTGACCTTTTCTCCACCTTTTTCTGTTACTGTACCTTTAAGATTTTTATATTCCAATGACTTCTGTTAATAACTTCGTTGCATGTAAAATGAGTAACAAATATCCCACAAAGTTACTGGTCTAATGCGTCTAAAGGTGGTTCCATCAACTCCGAGGCAATTTCTGAATTATCCGTTTTTGCTTTGATTTTCATAAATGGCCAGGGTTAAAGTTGTATATTAAGAAGCACAATTACAGTCCTTCAAAGTTAATGTTGATAAAAGTCCTATGATATTCCCCTAAGCATACGGAATCGTTAAATACCTTTGAAGGATTTTCATCGTATGTGGGCGTCCCGAGATCCATCTCAGCCTCGTGTTCTACACTGGCTTCCTCCGTAGTCCCATCCCAGCTGGGAGGATCCCACTGTGTTTGCCTGAAAGAGAAAGCGCATTTCATCATGTACTTCTAGTGAAGCCATTACAATAGGACAAAAGCAGACATGCCCTGGCGGGAATATCTTCATCATTAGATCAGTCCAGGCTGATGTCATCAAGCTTAAATTATTAGAAGGAGGTTTGTTTAATAAGGACCATTCATACCTGGTGATGATGTGATAGTAATAGATTCTGCCCTCCGGGTCTCGAGCCACTTTCCATCCGGGAGGCAGGATAATGGTTTTAGGTTTGGGAGGGGAAGGGGGCGGCAGATCAATGATGCTGTTGGGTACGATCATTTCCTGCGGTGAATCACAGTTCAGGAGAGGTTAGTCGGCATGTTTAGGGTTACTGGAACTATGTTGTCTATAAAATACTAATTACAAGCAGTCTAGCAGGAACTAGAAAAAAAAAAAAGATGTGAGTGAGTGAGTGAGTGAGTGAGTGAGTGAGTGAGTGAGAAAGAAAGAGAGAGAGAGAGAGAGTGTGTAACAGCACCCTCAGCTGGTGAAAGGCCTGGGTTACATACCTGTTGAACTGTCTGAGATGTGACGATGGTGGTGACTGTGCCTCCCTGCTGCACAACAACACCCTGCTGATGACCCGTGTACACCTGCTGCCCATGTAGGTAACTGCCAGCTGGATCAGTGTATGTCTGCACACAAATACAAGCATAATGCTAAGCAGGCATCATTATACTACTTCAGCGCTAAGTGTTCACTCTTTAAAAAAAAAAAAAAAACACCATACTGAGTACATGAACAGGTTATGCACTGAGCAGACATTGGGTGAAGAAACTGCTTGAGAGTCAGTGACACTAATGTGTGACAGCTATTGCATTCATATCTCAGAACTAGTCCCATATAAGGTCAGAATGTTTAAAAATACTTCAATTGATTTTTCACAATAAGATCAATAACACGGATTAAAAAAAACAGATGGACTTTTGCAGAAATAGTTTTTCCTACCCAGAACATTTTTTTTTTTTTGGAAACGCACTGTGATTAAAAAGAGAAATAAAATGCATCGCTTTAAATTTTTACGAAGGCATCACAATATGTATAAAAATGGAGAGTCACTGTACGATTAGCTAAATATTTTTTATTAAATTTGTAAAGGTCTCATTTGCTATCATTTTATAAAACTGCACTGCATCATATTTTGTATTTAAGTATACTAGGGCTGTCAAAATGGCTAAGAATCTAAACAAATATTTACTTAAATATTATCAATTTTAAATTTAAATCAATTTAAAATGCACAGTTTAAATAAATTCAGTTAGGGTGAAGAAATGCTTTTGTGCATTGAGCAAAAATATTATTAATGCATGTTTATTCAAAGCATAAGATGGAATAATATAATGTTATAATGCACAAAATAATGTTTATAAACCAATTATAATTAAGATGCTTAAACAAATATAATTAAAACAGTTTCATGTATGTATTATGTAAACTTTTGTGCGTAACAGAAATGCAACATTTATACATTTACCTCTAGAAAATGTGCGAAATATGTGTTCTGTGTGAAACGCTTGATTTCAGTTTTGACGTAAATAAGATCTCCGCATTGATGTTCTCTTTTCCCGCAATAAGTGGCTAGTGGTAGTGGCTTCAACTGGATAGGCTAACAAAAAAATATCAAAATGCAATTATACTTACATCGTCATTGCATCCCGTGCGCCACGGATAAGACTGCCTCCTTAAAGCACACGTAGAATTCGAATGCAACATTCTTGCATTCGAATGTGGATTTTTAATTAAAGGAATATTCCAAATTTCATTTTTTTTTTTTTGACAGCCCTAACGTATACCACAGTCTACATATCTGCACTCAAAACCTTTTATCAGTTGACTACTTTGTGAGAATATAGTGAGAATGAGGACTGAAAGGAAAGTATTGGTGTATGACCTGTATGACAGGAGTGCTGGTTTGTGGGTAGCCTGCAGGAATGCTATAGATGGTCTGGCAGGGCTGGCCCTGATAGTAGATGGAAGTCTGAGGCTGTGCCGTGGTGGAGTATTGCTGGGTCGGTTGTGTCTGTACCGTGACCGCTTGCTGGGTGTTGGGGTCCCAGAGCGTTGTGTAGCCCTGCTGACCCTGGACCTGTGGGCTGGCTGTTTGCGCAGGCACCGACAGGACAGCCACGCTCGGGTCCTGTGCTGGCACATCAGGCTGGACAAACTGCGGAGTCTGTGTGCCAGAGGAAAGCTCCAGAGAGGCAGGGATATGTGCCAAGCTGGAGGCAGGTCCGGCCTGGGTGGTGATGGAAGAGGGTGAAGCTAGACTGAGATCTGAAATGATGGGCTGAGTAGGTGTTTGTTCGAATGTACCAGGAGCTGGGGTAACACAAAGAGGCTCTACAGCAGGTGTGGGCAGGAGCACTTTCCCTGCATTGGGATTGGTGGGATCCACGTAGGCCTGGATAGGGTATCCAGGCGGGTAGGTCATGAAGTTTGGACAGGAGGTGTAAGCCAGTGGGTTAAACACAAGAGTCTGTAATTGCTGCTGCTGCTGCTGCTGTTGTTGTTGTTGTTGTTGTTTCTGGGCCTCCCGTTGAGCCACTTCCTGCTCGAAGAGCTTTCGTCGTTCCTCAGTAGACAGCTTGTTACGAGACTCTTTGGTGTTGAGTTTCTTTTTGCTGCTGGCCTGCTCATATCTACAGAAAATACATTAACCACACTTTGAACATGCAAATCTATCGTGTATTTTGATCAGAAATTATCATTGGTTCATGTTGTTCCAAGGACCAGGGACGAGTTTGGAACATGAGGATGATTAAATAATTACATTATTGTATGTATTAATTTTATTGTATCTTAAATCTTACCGGTCTTCATTTCTGCGGCCCCTCTCATAAGCTGAAGGCGGCAGAGGGGAGGTGGAGCCTCGTCGCCGTTTTCTATCTGCACTACGAAGGGTCGATCTCTCTCCATCCCTCTCGCGCTCGCGGTCACGGTCCCAGTCTCGTTCACGCTCCCAGTCTCTGTCCCGATCACGCTCCTTCTCTCTTTCTCGCTCTCTCTCTCGACTGCTTGAAGGTGTGCGAGGGGTCATCAGGGCTTCTCGATCACGACTGCGATCTAAAACAAAGGATGGATCATAGTTTATTACAAAAAAAATAAGAAATGTTTTCAATTGAACTGGGTAGAAGTATCAACCTACCACTTGACTCTTTTTCGACCTGGCTCTTCTTTGGTATCCTGTAAACCTCCTGAGAGGACAAAAAAAACAGCTTGTTTATTTGTTATTCAACATGATCTTTTCTTTAAGTGCACATTTATTTTTTCTGACGCCGCATATATAGCAACACAACTACCGTGTTCAAGGCTCAGAACAGAAGTAAGGACATTGTTAAAATAGTCCATGTGACATCATTAATAAAGCAGTTATTTTTGTTTTCTTTGCACGCAAAAAGTATTCTCGTTGCTTCATAAAAAAAGGTTGAACCAAGTGCTGGGCAATATACCGGTCCAAATGGTAAACTGGTTTGAATTACGCAACCGGTATGAATTTTACAAAATACTGGTATTGCAAGTGCCGAAGCAACATAGACAGCATTGTGAATTAAGAGTTAACTTTTATCTTAACCTGCAAAGATCGGCTTCATATTATTGTTGTTTCACATTCACAACACGTTAAAACATCCCACTATTACTTGATCTGGACAAACGGTGTATCATTTGAAAGATTAAAGACTCCAGCTTTGATATCTGATCACTGTTTATGATAAAACTCGGATTATGGTTGCAGTGAAGTGGTTTCTTACTTTATGTCTGGAGTGCAAAATAATAAATCGTAATGTGTGATATTTTGAATTAAATAGCAACACCTATTCATATTCAGTCATGTCTGATGTGGTTTATATGTGTGAACAGCGTCCATTAGGGCATATAGTCCATAAGTATGCATACTTGGAGAAATATTGATGTATTTACATGTTTACTACATACAGAACAGATTTCTATTAATTTTCCACTGAATAATGTGATCTGATAAACATTAGCTGCTTCCTATGCTGTCTGCCTGATTTCTCTTCTGCAAAGGCTGTTCTGACTCAGAGGAAGTTGATTCGCTGCTCATCTGTCACTCATATTACGCGTTCATAACCAACCTTGTAGGATGATGAACTTCTACTAGGTGGGTAAATGTATACTGAGAACAAAGCAATTTGGATGGGTAAGCCATGTAATGCCAGAATAATGGCTGAATTAAAAACTATGCTAATAATGCTAAAAGTAAAATAAAATACTGTAGCAGACAAAGCAGCTCACTGTTCTCAATGTTCAAAATATTGGATGAAAATCCTAAATATTAAACTGGGAGTGGGGGTTTATATGTATGTATCGGTGAGGGGGAACTGAATGTCTTCAGAAATGTTTAGATGGTATTTTCTTTTTGTCTTGGCTCGCTGCTGCTCCATAAGCGCCACCTGCTGTCAGAAATAAGTTTGCGTCTCCTTTAGCCCGTCTGGTGTTTTCGTTACGTGCTAGTGTTTTTTGTAGTATAGTTTCAGAAGGCTAAAATCAGACTAATCTGTTTTTGCTTTAAATTGTGAATCTAATTTTAATCAAAAACTGCTTATGCAGCAATTTAGTTTGGATAGTGATTCATTCGGATTCATGTAAAGGCACAGTAAAAAAAAAAAGATTTTTGCACCAGTTGAACAACTGATGTCCCATGTACTATTTTAATGATGTAAAAAAATAAGCTCTTGGATTTCATCAAAAATATCTTAATATGCGTTCTGAAGATGACAAAGGTCTTACAGGTTTTGAACGGTGAGTTATTAATGACAGAATTTTCATTCTTGGGTGAACTCTCTCTTTAAATAGCATTACTAAAAGTAATGTGAGAACTATGGTCTCTAAAAAATAACACTGGTGTATCCCTACTTTTAACAAATTATAGCCTTGCCTTTAAGTCTTTCCAACTGTCCAGCAGTCGGGCGGCCATATCACTGATATCAGAAGCCCGAACTTGTGGCTCCTGACTGCGCTCGCTTTCGACATCAGAAACCCCTTCCTCCTCATCTTGAGAGGGCGTCCCTACTGCAGCGCCCTCTACTGGAACAGCCACAATAGCCATCGCTGATGCATCAGCAGAACCAGCGGCTACAGCAGCCTCTGATGATGCATTTTCAGTAAATACAGCAGATTCAGTTGGAGTGGATTCCACAGAGGCAGATGGAGATTCGGTGGGTGTGCTCTCTATGGCAACAGCTGTGGATTCAGAGGATACACTCTCCATTATGATTTCTGACGGTTGCGTGGGTGTGATTTCTTCAGTACTGCAACTTGCATTCTCCTCGGAGCTGCATTGTTCAGAAGATGTGTTTTCCACCTGGGTCTCAGTTATGGGAGCTTCCACTTCAGCAACTACATCATTACTAATGTCTGCTGCAGATGTGGTGTCTGTGACTGATGAAGCATCTGTGACTGAAGGGGCATCTTCAGCTGTTGCTGACTCTGGCTGGGACTCTGATGGCTCCTCACTCTTGGTCTCTTCCACAATCTTCTCATCCTCCAGTTGTTCTTCAGGCTTAACTAGGGGTTTTTCTTCAGGTTCTTGTGTTTCAAGTGTCTCTCCTTCACTTCCAGTGACCTCTGGTGTTGAATGTGTGACTTCTTCAGTTTCAGGGGGCTCCTGTTTTAATTCTGGCTCAAGCTCAGCTAAACTCTCAGAAGGCGCTTCACAGTTTTCTACTTTTTCCTCCCTTTCAATTGTGGTTTCCAACTGTGAAGGCTCATCTTCTATCTCTTCCTCTTCCTCATCTTCCTCTTCTTTCCCATCCGAAGCTTTACTAGCATCGGACAGGGCACTGTCCAGACTGTTCTCACTGATGATCTTCAACCTACGGTAGACTGCACGCTTGGGAGTGTCCCCATCTAGCTCAGTAGCCAGCTTGGCTGGGGGACCATCAGGGGTGTTGAGGGGGGTTTGGGCACGTGAGGTGCTCTCACTGGAGTAGCCATCCTGTTCTGCTGGTTGGCTGAGGGGCCGGCTTTTAGCCCATCGCTGGATAAACTGCAGCACTCGGCTCTCCTCAAGCATGTTTTTTGTTGAGATGGGAAGCACTGCCAGAGCCTTCATTATCTAAGAATTTCGCAAAAAAAAAAAAATTTGCTTTAAAAGACAGCATACTAAATTTTAGCTACATACAGCCTTATCATAATTATGTTACATTTACTAAAATATCAAACCACTATGAATTTCTGGATTTTGCTTGAGGAAAATGGCTGATTTGTTTGTTGATCTGCTCTTTAATTCCCCCCTTACTCTGTGTGTGTGTTGGTTTTAAACTCTTACCTCCAGCTGTAGTTTAATGTTGTTTACAGAATTGCTCTTAGCCTCAGAAAGTTCAACCATAAATATCCACAGCAGCGAGAGGCCGTGGTGATCCAAAAACTGCTTCAGGCATAAGGGATTCTGGGTATTCTGCACAAACATGCAAAAAACTCATTATGACCAGTTTTCAGTCATTTTAAATGCTTAACACCAAACCACAAACATGCAGTAGTATGTCCTCTAGCACTGCAATGCCGTGCAATAAATCAAACTCATTTCAATGTGACGGTGTTGCAATATACCTGGATGAGTTTAAGGCAGGTGAGTCGCTGCTCCATCGTCTCCACTCGCACCATGAGTCTGCAGAGCGAGATCACATCTTTCTCTCCAGACAAGCCTTCTCCATTCTCCTGCAGAGCCTCCAGCTCCTCGTCCAACTGCAGGACAATATCAACCAGTTTCGATACCAGCAGCAACACAGGAGAAATCTCTTTGATCTCGATCAAACTGTGACCATGGCAAAAACTCACTTCTAATGTATCATGTATCACGGGGATGTTTCTACATTTTGTTTGCTTTCTTAGTGCAGGTCTGTGCCAGAGATGAAGAGTGCTAGTTCAAACAAGCCATAAAAACCTCAAAATGCAATTAGCTTGAATGCATGCCGAATATATTAGCCATGTTTTTTGTAAACTGGAACAAGCCCTGAAAGTGCAATTAACATGCAAGCGAGAACAAAGCTTACCCAATTCAGCCACAAGATCATTGCTTTGGTACTGCTACTTTAAGATAACACTTTGCTACAATGGTTTGAAAATCTGGCAGGCCATGTATTATTTGTGTCTGGCATTAGCACATAATTGTTTGAGCGCAAACGTAGACAAAATTAAATCGGTGAAACATGATATCAGAGTCATGGACTTGACATGTAAAACATTCCCAGTCACTGATTGGATTTATTTTGCCTTTTACTTGTTATTTCCAGTAGCTGTATGAAACACAATAATTGGGCCCTCTTGCTCACCGTGGTAAGCGCACTGTCAGTGTCTTTCTTCCGTGAGCGGTCCCTCTGTTTCTTCCCACCTGCTGCTCGGACACTAACCCGAGTCTCTCCACCAATTAAACCTCGACAGCTAGGAGCTCCACAGAAACACTTCTGGGCCTCTTTACTGGTGGACAAACGAAGAAAGATATGATATTACGATCAACATGTATGCGGAGTTGTATTTGAAGAAAAAACAAGACTATGCATGAAAGGAAACGACTGGATCTTTTACCCGTATCTTTGGAACTGATAATCAAAAGTGAGTTCTGTTCCAGCTGTCACAGCTCTGGTGGTGAAGAAGCCAACTCGGAGCTGACCATTTACAGTCCACTGCAAAGGGTGCGAGGGATTAGAAATGCAAACTAAGATTTTACATAGAAATCGAAGACTCTTAGTTCCAGAAGCACCTATTCCTACATAATGCAATCAGATGCATTAAGTTATAGAACAAAATGTGGCTAAATAACCTTTTACTGCAATTGACCTCCGTAATGGACTATTTGGTTGTTAGACAGAGGAGTCAGCAATTTTGACTCACTATCCTTGATAACATCACACCAACAATCACATTTACATCTATTCTCATCCTGAAGTGGAGGTGGTGCTGCACAGCGGCCATTCTGAACAACATACTGGAAGAACTATGCAAGTATACTGTACAACAATAGAGCTCAAGCTCTTATGATAATGAAGAAGAGTAGGATTTGTGTCTGGGTACAGGGAGTACAAAAATATATCAAGTGCACTTACTTTCTGAGTTTCACAGTTGGGTTCACAGCTGTGATTCATGAAACGGGAACAGTTTCCTTTCAAAGTAGCATCGATTATCTGCAGACATAATAGAGACATAGGATCTTGAGGCTTTTTTAAACCTAGCTTAATTCATAAAAGTCAGCAACACTCGTTAGGTCATTTCTGCACTAATTCCACAGACTCACCTCATTATTTTTCAAAGCCATGAAATAATAGTGAATGTTCTTGTTTCGTGCATACTCCTTCACCCGTGCCTTAAATTCCCGATGATCCAAAACTTCTCCACAGTATTCTAAAACAAAGTCATTCCTGCAAAAAAAACTGGTTACTTAACATAATAGACATAATGAATGTGTAATAAGCACTTGCTAACTGAAGCAAATAGTACTTACGGCTGTAGGTCTTTGGCTGCTCGTAAGCCCCAGCCTTTGCTCTCAGTCAAAATTACCTCAAAGTCTGCATGCTGCTTCATTTGAAATCGCCTATTGGAGCAGTATGCTCCATTCAAACACCGCGAAGAGCTGGAAGAACAAGAAAAAGAAAAAAAAAATTTGCCCTCAATGTTTTTATTGCGAAATTCTGTAATTTGCCAGAAATATAAACTCAGCAGGTAACATAAACATGATAACTATAGTCTGTAACTACAGATTCTCTCTGTTATAAAGCAAATACTATGATGTAATAGCAGGACATTTACCACTCGATCATCAGCAAGCGATTGAGGCAATCCTCACCACATGCCATCATTCCTTGGGCGCGCTCTTCCCTTGAGAGGATAGCACACTCACACTGCATTCGCTTGATGTCTCGATGAGACTTATTCTTCTTGCTGTAAAGACGGAGAACAGATTTTATGGGCTTTATGAAAGATCAAATTAAATTGACAAATGAACATTTAGAAATAGGTTAATTAAAAAAAGCAGAGCATGGCACTGTCAGTGCAAAGAACGTGAATTCAATCGCCAGGCATAAAAACGTATTCTTACCGTTCTGTCAGATACACATTTTCTTCAATGAGGTCGAAGTAAGGTGGCATTTTTTTCTGCTTTGCCTTTTCCCTCCACACAGCTGGATCCAGGAACTCTTTTCGACTCAGCAGTGGGCGCTCCACCTTACTATCTTTCAAAACCCTTGAGCTCTCATCCAAACACTCCTTTTTACTGGTCAGACCGGCCTCTGCCTCATTATCCGATTCCGATTCAAACTCAGGACGTCTCTTCTTAGGTGGACCCCTTCCTCGATGAGGCTTTTGGTTGTCTTCTCTATGTGCTTCCGAGTTGATCTGGCTTTCTGTGGTGAAGCTGCAATTGCTACTTATCTCATGGGCTTGAACAAATGTGGATGATCCTGGAAGATGAGCAGAGAGGATGTATCCTTGTTTGATCCCTACTACCCTGTCATCATCATGATCACTGGTCAAAGAGTCTGGGTGGATTTGGTTAACTGAATCATGATACTGAAAAGGCACATGTGCATTGACTGGTCTGTTGGTTTTAGAGATGTCAGGCTGAGCCAATGGACCTGGTGTGTGACCACCATCAAACAGACCAATTCCTGGTTGAGGCAGGTGTTCAGTGCCATGACTGCTGTCCGGTTGCTGAAATGTGGTGCTGGGCTGTTCTGACTGGTTGAAGTCCCAGGCTAAGGCATAACCCTTCCCATTGTTTAAGTCATTGGAGTCCCCATAGTGCTGCTTTCCTCCTTTCCTTCCATTCCAGCTATCTGGTCTATCATGGTATTGATGGTGATTCGATTCAGTTCGCATACAAGTCTTTTCAAAACTCTGAAGTGATGCTTGGTTTATCTGAACGCTATATGGTCTTTCTTGGGCCCTCCAGTTCTTGTCCACACGAGCACTGGTAGCCTCCGAGTGACTGGTGCTGTCAACCATGTTGCTTTGCGATTGGTAGGAGACACATTTAATATCTGGACTTAACATTTTAGCTTGTGCACTGGCCTTAAAAAGTGCTGATGATTCCTCAAGCTTTGACTGATTGTTATAGCCATAACCAAGTTCCCTATTAATGCTTTCATGTGTTTCAGTCGGTTGCTGTCCAGAAAACACTGAGGACCCGGGAGAAAGTTCCGTCAAGTCATTTTTCTCAAGAGCAATGGTTGAATTTTTTGGCACAACCACCACAGAGTGCAGCCGCTTTAAAGAAACATGCGCATCATCTGAATCAGAGTCCGATTCTTCGCTCTCACTGTCCTCACTGTGGCATTTACCATCATTGTTTAAGGAATCAGGGTCTTGAGTTTCTGGCTTTAGTTTGTCTAACTTGATTTTCTCTTTACTGCCAGAACTGCAATTAAGGGGAGGATCACTAACAACAGGGGCACTTGCTGTTTGAAGAACTTCAACAGTCTGATTTAGAAGTTCACAATGAGTATGTTGGGTTGCAAGCTCAGATGTACGAGGACTAACTTTTTGAAGAGATTCAGCTGAGGTTGTCTCTCGTATTTGTCCATTTTTAGATGGTACTTCAGAGTCCCGTTTCTGTGTGCAAGATTCATTAGGGGTAGCATCATTGTCGAACTCTATTCTTTTTACCGAAATGACCATTTTCATATCTGGATTCACTATTTTCATAGGGTTTTGATTTTCTGAAGTGGCTTGACCAACAATATCCCATCTGGATTTTTTAGCACTACCATCCTTTTTCCAAATCCCACTAATGGGTTGTTCAGGATTCACATAATGCTGCTCAGAATCTTTCTCACAGAGTTGAGCACTGGCTTTACTACTGATTGGTGAAAGCCCATCTAATTTAGTGTTTAGTTTAAAGCATTCTCCAGGTGGTAATTCTTTCACAGAAAGAGGGTCTGCCAGTGATCCAACTGAATCCTGATCTGGAGTGTGGCCTACACAAAATGAGTCCATCAGTCCCTCTGCCAGAGCTGTACTTTGGATTGGAATCTCATTTTTAATTCCAGGTTTATCAGTGGAACCTTTTACTTCAAGAGTTCTATTTGTTGTGGAAGTGGAATCCTTCAGTCTATCAGTTTTCTTGTGACTCTCAGGAACATCTGTGCACTTTTCCTCTTGGTTTCGCGGTTGATGCTCAGTTTGTTGATTTGTTTTGAACAAATTATCTTTGTGCGTTGCTTCATGCATCTGTTCAGAAATGCATTTAGATTTAGGCGGAGTAGAGCTGTCATCAATTTTGCTGTATTCCTTCTGAGGGGTAACTGGGCTGGGGGTTAACTGTGACTGGTTTGTGTTATTACTTAACCTTTCTTTTGATTGTCTCTCTGTTCCAGTAACATTATTTAAAGTCTTGTGATCTGCTGAATCAGTGTTTTTGGAAGATGAAGTCCCAGACACAGGTGACCTGTCTGAACCTTGTAACTGACGTTTTTTTCTGTGCTCCTCATCAGAGTCAGAGCTGTTTTTATGGACCATTTTCTCAGATGCTCGGCATGAGGTAGCTGGGTTAGAATTTGAGGTTTTAGCATTAACCTCAGATTTTGAGTGGGAACTGGATTTCCTGTGAACTGCTTCTGCATCGGGAGAGCTCTTTCTATTGGATTCAGAGTCATTAGCTTTTAAATGAGATCGCTCTGATTTTGAATGCTGTGTTCTTTTGTCCGATTCAGATGATCGAAAACAATCTGTGGGTTTTGAGTCCCTGTGGGATCTGGTGTGAGTGGATGATTTTGAGTCTTTTTGTGAGCTAGAATAAGTGGAGGATCGACTTGAGTCACTACCTCGAGTCCTTGTCCGCCGGTGGTCATCCTCCGAGTCAGAACTGTCACGAGACCTGCCATCGGCTCGTGAACGTGAGCTTCTCCTTTCACGATGAGGAGAACTTCTATGAGACCTCCGCTCAGAATCATGGTAATGTGACCTATCTGACCTTGACTGTCTCTCACTCCTTGATCTTTCAGACCTGGAATATGAACTAGTTCGACAACCTCGAGATCTAGACCGTGACCGACTTTTGGTCCTTCTTCTGTCTCTGTCAGAATGAGAAGATCTTGATGAGATCTTGTGCCTGGAGTCACGTTCGGATTTTGCACGACTCAACCCCTTTTCATCTTCTTTCCTATCAGGCCTGGATTTTTCTAACACCTTCGTTTTGGAATTAGAGGATCTTCTTGCTTCGTTACTCTGGCATTCAGATTTAATCTTATTTCTGAGGTCACTAGACTTCTGGCTAGATGATGTTCGGATTGAATCCCCATCAGACTCCGAACCTGGAAGCGTGCTATCTGATCGGGGCTGGGATTTTCTGTTTTCCTCACGCTCAGAAATAATGGAAGAATCCATATCTCCCTTCCCAATATGGGAAGAAACAGGACCTTTAAGGCATGAGTCTAATTTCTCCTGAGGAATTTCCTCTTTGTTAACTTTTTCAGAGGATCTATCAGTGACAGAGTTCGTGTGACACTGCTGCAAAGAGGTTTCAGTTTCAACCTTGGCTGAAGAACTAATTTTCTCTGACTCAGATAGGACTATTGGCTCCGAAAACTCTGCTGAGGCAGTGCTGACAATGGAGTTATCCTCAACAACAGTAACGCTGAGAATCTGTTTCTTAAAATGCAATTTTCCAAGAACATGTTTTGATTTGGGAGGGAAGGATACTGGGGCGGGTGCTGTCTGGGTCTCCCCAACTGCTGTAGTATTTGTATCCACATTTTTGAATTCATCACTCTGTCCTGCTAGATCTGGAGTAGATACTGGTCCAGCTTGCAGTGCAGAAGAATGTTCACTTGCAGATTTCTCCGGGCTCGCTGGGGCTAGAAATACATTTTGACGTGTTTTCTTTATCTGTGTGAAGCTGAAGGAGACCTTTTGTCGACCCTGTTCCTCAAGGTTTACCTTCGCCTTGGTTCCTTTAGGCAGAAGATGGTTTGTCAAAATGATCCTAGGTGCAAGGCCTTTGAATATAACTTGCTTCGGGAGGTTTTCAACCTTGATCTAGTGATAGAAAAAATATTATAATAAAATTAGTATTTTATGTGTATGTACACATGTTTCGTGTTATGTGCATTTAACTGAAACAAAAATATATGAATTATACACTTACCGAACAATCTTTCACATCTTTCCTGTTGTCACAGAAGAATAGCATGAAAGGAAAAAGCAGAACATTGGTCTAGTCAATTTAAAATCTCATTACAAGGCAAATTAAAAACCTGCTGTGAAAAAAACACCACTCTTTCATCCAACAGCTAAGGACTAATAGTTAAAAATAGTCTATGAAACACAATATAGCTCTAGTACAAATGGACTTACTATTTTTGAAGTTACTTCATATAATAAACAATTGACACACTTTCAAAAATAAATAAGCAGACTGTTTGCTAGTTCCAATAAAACCATAAAATAGCATAAAATAAACTAAAATATCAAGCATGTGAAATCACATTTCATGCAATGGCTCAAATACTGAACACGCAAGAGCTGCGAGAGAAAAAAACAAAAAACAAAAAAAACATTTGACCACATTCAAGCAAGTCGAGCACATTAATATGAGACGTTAAAAACCCTGTCTATTCTGATCACAGATTCTTTGTTGAAAACTTAGCCCACAATATTCAGGCCTGACTACAATTTTTCACAACTAATAAACTGCATTGTGATAAAATGATGTGACATCTCACAGTTTTGTTTTAAAAGATCTTTTTTAAGCTGCAGAGTGCAAGGTGAAATAAAAATGGCTTTTAAGTCTACATATAATATATGCAAGCACTCGGTTTATCTAAAATCCCCCAAAAGCCCAAAACCAAATTTAGCCCGGAACTGGAGAAGCAGGATTAATATTGCAGGGAAGCATGGCTTAACATTCTTGCATACTGTCAGTTGACATAAGGAGCTAAAGATATATTGACCCATGACAAATTGGACACTGAATTTTGCAATTCAAGTTATGTTCCACTGAAGCTCAATTTAAGAACACTACTGCAAACAACACTCCTCTGTTCCAAAAACAGCCAAAAGTGAAAGCTGTTTAACATTCTGCTGGGAGTTTGAGCAAATGCTATATTGCACCCTATTCCACTCAACAGCCATACTTGAGAGAGTACCTGAGCTCTTGATTCAACAGATCACTCATTTTGAGACAGAGCTGATGTTGAGCAGCTTGAAGGCAGCTGCAACACTGGGGCAAACCAAGTCAGAGTAGTATGCTCTCTGATACGAAGTCACACCTATGGAGAAGAGACAGAATAACTGCATTCCATGATACAAATATATTTGTCTACTTTATTTGTATGGTTGTCTATAGATGAAGACTTCAGGGGGGTATTCCAGAAAGCAGGGTTAACTTACCGTGAACTAAAACCTGAACTCTCGGTTGATTAACCCCAAACCTTGCTTACTCGAGGTATGTGGTTCCAAAAACTCGTCCGGGAGTAAGTTAATTCAACTCAGAGTATGTTCCTGGTTAAGACTCAAGACATTCTCAACAGAGCGACGAATCGACGAGTCACTATAGAAACGGACGCTAAGAAAAAGCGCGCCATGCTGTTTCTTTCTTCTTCTTTTGTTAATTAGTTGTTTACATGCTTAGAGCATATCACCACCTAATTGATGGCTGTGCAATCATTTTTATTTTTTTACATTTAATCTTTAATACTTGAGAATGTGAATTATATTGTTTGTTTTATGCTAATTATACATTAAGTCATATCAGATATGTATTTTGATTTAGAATTTAGACATTATAGAAAAATGCCACTCCATGCAGTGAGATATAACATATAATAAATAAAATATATAAATATATATAAGTTAAACATTACCTTGTCATAGTGTTTTATAATTTATACATACCTCTTAATACATAATTTACAGATAACTCTTATATATGCCATCAAAAGAAATAATCATATTAGAATAATAAATTACCTTATTTATTACTTATATTAGCGCTTCCTCATTAACATACATATATATATATATATATATATATATATATATATATAATAGGCTATATTACATATTCTAATATTATATAATGTTGTGCGGTATCTGTCACGCCCACTGAAGGCTCGCTGAAGTGAACTAATCCTGGAACATGTTCAGAGAGTGAGTTGCTATGACAACTAACATAACCTGAAAGTTACCTCCGTTTTTGGAACCGAAAGTTGAGGTTATCCATTTACTTACTCTTAAACATACCCGGGTATGTCACATAACCTGCTTTATGGAATACCCCCCAGGTCTTTCACTGCTAAAAGGGGAACACACCCCACAGACACACTACTGGAAGTGCTACATTAATTCTTATAAGACGGTCACAGTGTTTTTGCTGTTTAGGCCAGTGGCTCTCAACCAGTGGGTCACAAGTCTGTTTTGATCTGGTCGAGAACAATGTTAAAGTTGCAGTGAAACAGAGGTGGTTACAAATCTTTTCTTCCCCCTATATTGTGAAACTGAATGTAAGAGATTATTGAAAAATAATAAAATGAAGGTGGGAACTTGGTTGGATTTTGCACTGAAACAATGGAGGCAGATGAATGCAATTCTAAATGATTGGAGAAGTCCTGCATACGCTACCAAAGAAAAGTCAGTTATTTTCACCAGAACATCCAGTTATGACATTTTGATTAAAATTGCAAAGTAAAAAAAATGAATGAAAAAATGAATGGATGGATGAATTGTTTACAATAAGATCTATAATATACATTTAGAAAATAAATAAGTGAATCTTCATGCTGACTTTCAGATGAAACCAACTGTGAGTGATGGAGGCTATAAAAGAAGTAAGCTCATCAACATTTTAAAAGTAAACTTTACAGTATTCTGCTGTAAACTCAGCCATCATTTGAATATTATTGAATATTATTAATATGACTTCTAGTAATACAATATTTGGCCTGGTATTTGTCCCATGTTTCAGGCTGGTAAATTGTCTCATTTATGCATACAAAATTATATTCAGCTCACTTGTCATATTCATCATTTAGCATTTTACTTGGCTCATGCAGTTACATTTAATATTAATTCATTTCATTGTTTGGCTTTTCAAAACACTTTTTTTTAGGACTTAAAATATTTCACTGATAATAATAAGGCTTACATTTGCTGTGCTTTTCAAAATTTTGCTGAAATAGTCATCTGTAACATTTGGCTTGCAGCAGCACACAGAAGTAAAGTGGAGGGAAGAGCACTCATCTTTGGTCTCAAATATGAAAGGTAATGTTTGTGCCCTGGACACAACATCAGTAAGCACGCTTGATGATCTGACATAAAGGAGTAACACTTGATTGTCTAGTCTGTTATGTCGGTAAAATAGTAAAAGCTTGATAGTTGATCTTGTAATAAGACGACGTTTAAGATCAGTTTGTTTGAAAAGTGGATGAAAAAAATACTGCAGATGATCTACCTCGCGCATGTGGGTGACATTTGTTTGCACAACAACATAGTATTTTGTCTACAGTTGTCTCGGTTCTGTTATTGCCGTGGATGACAATAACAACACAACGTCAACAACTCAGGTTCTCTAACAGCACGGCCTTCGGTTCGTAACCATTATCTCCAGCACTGACTGCTTGGTTCATAATTGCAACGCGCAGATCCTCTGACCATGAACACCGGGGCAGCTGAAAAATTTACCTCGTGGATTTGAGGCCTACAAGGAGGCCTCGCTGCATCTGATTTCACTTGTGTTTCCAGAACATATAACAAGATGAACACTGACATTACAGTATTGCCTAATAATATTTTAAACACCCTGTGATTTTCTAACAACTAAGAATATCAATTTGTATTTAAACGAACCGTATTTCCATTTACTGATCTGTCCCTGTTTGTAGTAACTTACGTTAGTTCCCTTTGGCTAACTGCAAAGTCAGCTGTCGCTCTGGCCACCTTTTGAGACGTTTATGATAAGTTTATTTATTTATATCCTTACCTATTTGTTGAGCTTAACTGGTTATCTCTCTAAAAATATTATTTCATGGTTCGAGTTGTGGTTTATGCTCTGAAACCATGAAAACGGGCCACTGTTAACGGTGGGTTAGCAAGTTAGCAGCAAAAGGACTAACTAGGTAGCTCAATGGCTAACTGGTTAAAGTCTGTAGTGCATGTAGGTTCGCATTATGTACGTTTTGTGTGCCAAAACAAACGCATAGCAGCAATAAAGTACTCACTTCTTATACTTCTCCAGTTCGGTTAAGCACTCCATCTTGTAGGACAATGATGGCAACCTCTTTCACTTGGTTTTTCCCAAACATCCAGCAGAACAGACGTCAAATCCACACGGGGCAACAAACTGCTCTCGGAAACACAATTCGTCTGGTGCTAGATAGCATACAGCTAGATCCAAACGTGTGCATTAATGCTCGGTCCACGGTGACTCAGTAAATACTCATTAAATTACTCCTCTGTACTGTTTTATCAGTACGGAGCAGGCTGTGAAAGACACCATCCTGTTTGTTTCATGGTGTAGCAGGGCTGCCTCAGATGATCTGGCGGAGTCGATGAGCGATGCACCGGTTGCTGCGGCTGCGGCTCCTCCTCTCTTCTCTCCTCTCCTCTCCTCTCTCTACGAGCCACAGCTCATGCCTTGAAGGAGGAGGCTGGCATGCAAAAGCTGATGTCCAGAGGGACTGATGACGATCCCACTGTTTTGGGGTTATTGTTAAACTAAGAAATCTTCCATTACAACGGAGCGCGGAATACAACTATTTAACGTATACAATGAAACAAATACAATTATTTAATGTATTGGTCAGACAAAACGTGGAAGGCAGATGGGCCTTCATTGGTCTGTGGGAACTATTATGAAAGCTTTAAACTGGAAATGTGAAATACGGAGGAATTCGTAAAATAGACAGTTTGTGTAAGCCGTTTTAACATTTATTTCTAAAAGACTAACTGGTATCTGTTTTATTGTTGCTAGTCCTAAAAGTAAGTAATCCAATAGTGATCTGTTCATTTCACTAGAAACTATTCATGAAATATCTATTACTCTCCCAATAGTGACAAATGACGTTTCAGTTTTGATAGTAAAACATAGTTGTTGTTTTTTATCCATTTAATTAGCTTATCTATTGAGCACTTATCTCATTGTAAAAGTTTAGTTAATAAAGTTTAGTTAATAATTCAAATAGTTTTGAATATCTGTTCCGTACTGAGTAGTGGCAAAGGAGTATTAGTTTCTAATGAATAAAGTGAAAAGTTGAACAGGTACCATTCGCTATTGTATTACTTAATACTAGTAATTTAAAAATAATGCTTAATTTAACTTACTACATACTGAATTTTAATACTAAAACGAATAAAATGAAAATACATAAAATAAAAATACTAGTTAATTATAAGAAATGCTTGTGGAAACACCTTGTGGTTTATATGGAGATAAAATCTGAATCATGACCTGTTTTAAGCTTTGAAAGACTTTTCTTTGAATAATAATAATTATAATTATTTTTTTATTATTATTATAATTAACAGACATTTCTCAATCTGTTCTATTCAGCAGTATCTTAATAAGATATTTCATTTATGTACTGATATGTGTGTAGTTTTATGAAAAGCTCTTTCAGTGAATTTGATATAGGCAATTAATACTGTATGGTTTTTCATTGCTCATATATGAAATATTTAAAAAAGACATTCCACCTCAATAAATTGACAAATGCTTTGCAAAGTGATGCCATAGATAGCACTGAGATAATGTTTAACTAAATGTCTAATTACATGATAGGAGTTGTGTTTGTTTAGTTACTAATCATATACTTGAAGGCAGGTATTCTTACACAGAATTATTAACATTGGTCATTGGCTTTTCTTACAAAAACATGTCTTAAACATTTTAATGGTCTGCACTTTGTCTTTTCTGTGGTCTGTTCATTTGACAACATGCACTGTAAAAAATTATTTAGCAGTTTAGTTGTTTCAATGAATTTTTTTATGTTGACACAACTTGCAGGTACTGAATTTGTTCATTCAACTAAAAATTTTAAGTTTTCAGTGTCTCAACTAGTTTGAAAGTTGACTCAACTAGATTATTTGTCCTCTAAATTAAAAAAAATGTGTTGACTCAATTCAATAGCAATATCACGTTCTCAACATCACTTATCGCGAGATCTCCTCATTCTCGGGAAGGCTGTTGCAGATGCAGACAGAATACGGTCGTCGGCCATACTAGTAAGCTTCTCCACAAAGTTTGGACATTTTAACAGAATACAACTTTGGTAAGTAAAATATTCGTATTCATTGGCTTAATGTGTACAATTACATTTGTTGTCTCAGAAGAGTAAGTATGGTTTAAAGAGTCGTATTTTTTTTACTGTATGCAAATGTTCGTTTCGCGGCACTCTGAAGCCTCAAAATACAGCCGGTTCCACAGTATTTTCCTTATAAATATTAAAACAGATATTCTCCCATGCGGGACAGCGGAGCTGAACTTATGTGGAGAACGATAAAAAATACAGTTTGTATGTATTAATTGAGCCCAGAGCTGCGTTAGAGACCGTTCAAACAGAGCGCGAGAGCGCAACGGATCACTGTATGGATTAAGAACAGCGGGAATTAAAAAAAAAAGGAACCGCTCTACACCTGACAGCGTAAAGACATCCGTCAGAATATACATCGATGAAAAATTAGGGGGAATAAGAAGACTACTACTCGAACTGTCTCTTTTCTGCATGTTATAAGGGAAACGAATGAGCACTTTCCTCAGAGTTCTTCTGGAGCGCGTAACTTAACGTTACATTTGATATCGCTGACATAAGCTTGGTTCCCTTTCATAGGTCACTTCGATGCTGCGGTGACGTCACCACGTATGGGAACACCTTCGGTGTGACGAATGTCTGAAGCCCTATACCATCCCGCCAATCCTATTGGCCAAATAGCGCGTGGCACCGCCCAGTCATGCGTAGGCATATATATACCTGGTGCCGCGCGCCATTTACCTCAGATTTCATTCCTTCAGTACGAAGCGAATCTTCTGTGCCCTATTGTCTCGCGTTCTCAGCGAATCATCACGAGCAGTATACTCCTCTCCGCGGACGCGATGAGTTTTAAGAAGTGCAAGGACCCGTGTACCAGGTACATCGTTCAGGGGGACACTCATGACAGGTGCGTAGTCTGCCTAGGCTTACACCACGCACAGGAGGCGCTTAGCGGCCTTTCTTCATGCCCCCATTGCGATGGCCTGCGACTCAGGGTCCTTCGCTCGAGGGTAGATGTATTCTCCGATGTCGCCGTGTCTAACCCCCGCCACACCACTTCTGCGACTGCCGAGGCACCGCACGAGGTGATAGCTTGGGGTGACACGTGTGACATGGAGCTCGAGGACAGTTCAGCGATGGAAAATTACTCTCCACATCGCTCGCTCTCCCCTACCCTAATACACAGGAAAACTTTTGAACCTGTCGTTTTCTCCTGTGAGGATTTACGGCCCACACCGGGGGCATGTAGTGCCATCTCCTTCGGTTGTGACCGTCATGATGACGACGTTCTTTCCACTGCGGCCTCGGGGTCTGAGGACTTCGCGGCCGACACGAGCCCTCTCCCTCCTAGTGGACAGGAGAGGCGTGTTTCCCCCTCCTACAGTGAGCTGTTGGATGTGGTTTCCCGTGCAGTGGTTACATTGGGGCTGGAATGGGAGGTTGAGAAGGCCGAGGCCCAACCTTCTTCGAAGCTGGACGACCGTTTTCTAACTAGTCGGACACCTGCGCAGCCCCGGAGGCCTTTACCCTTTTTCCCGGACCTCCACCAGGAGGTTTCGAGGTCCTGGAAACAGCCGTTTGCGGCGCGCATCACGAACGCTGCAGCCGCGGATTTCGCCACCATTTCGAGCATGGCGAGTCACGGCTATACAGCGATACCGCCGATAGAAGAGACTCTCGCCGAACATCTTGCGCCTAATTCGGCCGCGGCGTGGAAGTCCCGCCCCCTCCTCCCCTCGAAGGCGTGTCGAGTCACGTCTAGCTTAGTGGGAAAATCCTATATGGCCGCTGGTCAAGCGGCTGCTTCGCTTCATTCCATGGCGATCCTTCAGGCCTACAAGCGGAGCTGTTAAAAGGATTGGACGAGGGGGACGGCATTACACCTGAGGCGGTCAAGGAACTACGGCGAGCTACTGATTTGGCGCTTCGTGCTACCAAACATACTGCTCGAGCAGTGGGCCGTTCCATGGCTGGATTAATTACGGTTGAGCGCCACCTCTGGCTTAATCTCACCGATATAAAGGAAAAAGATAAATCTTTCCTCATGGATGCCCCTGTGTCTAAGGACGGTTTATTTGGAGAGGCGGTCACTTCAGTGGTGGAGAAGTTCACAGCAGCGAAACAACAATCAGCCGCTTTCCGCCAGCTGATTCCCCGCAGACCCAGAGAGGTTGAACGCCGTCAGGCGCCCGCGCGTTCTCGCTCAACCTCCTCTCACCGCCAGCAAGTGCCCTCTCGGGAAGAGCCTTCACCTATGGCGCCCCCTCGCAAGGACTGGGGCCCTAGGGTTGTTCCACCGGCTCAACAACGCCAGCGAAAAAGATTGAACCTGAGTTCGACGGCCAAGGCCTCTCGCCCTCGGGCACATAACAGCAGCTCCTGATTTTTTCGCTGCCTGCCAGGGACTGTGCCCTCCGCTAGAGAGCGCTGTTGGACCGCTTTCGCGCATCCAACACTCTCATTGCAGTCCCCACGCTCAAACCCTGACTGTTTCGCCGCAAACAGCGCCTCGAACAGCATTGGAGCCAACTGTAACACCAATCGCTTCCTCAGACACTATGCACGATCCAGTTTTCAGAGCTCGAGGAGCGCTTCAAAGGGTCTTCATCGAACGGCCCGTCATGACGGCTCGCTCAGCCGCCGCTGTTTCGCTAGCGGCAGAGCCCGATGCTCAATCTGTTGGCCTAATTCCTGCCGTGGACATGTTTCAGGATTACGTACAACGAGATACAACGCCTGCTCTGCATATACTTCCCCTGTGCACGAACACCATGAGTCTTTCGTGCCCGGACATTTCTATGTGTGCAACAGCGCTGCAGGAAACGAACATGTTGAAACCGCTAATATTGTTTCGGGCCGCGTGGGAACGCTTGCCCGGCATTTCTCAATGGGTGTTACGCACAATTTGTCACGGATACACCATTCAGTTTCGGAAAGGCCCGCCCCCTTTCCGCGGAATTCTCTCCACGGTGATAAAACCGATGGACATGGCGGTGCTGAGACAGGAAATGTTAGCTCTACTGAGCAAAGGGGCTATAGAAGAAGTACACCCCTCTCAGATGGAGTCAGGGTTTTACAGCCGTTATTTTGTGGTACCAAAAAAGGACGGCGGATTACGACCCATTCTGGATTTACGCCGTCTAAATCTTACACTCAGGTCGAGCAAATTCAAGATGTTGACGGTAAAATCTATTTTGTCTCAGATTCAACCAAACGACTGGTTTGTCACGATCGATCTGAAGGATGCTTACTTTCATATTCAGATCATCGAGAGACACCGGAAGTTCCTCAGATTCGCTTTGGAGGGCAAAGCGTATCAGTACCGCGTTCTTCCCTTTGGCTTAGCGCTAGCTCCCCGTACATTCTCAAAATGCATGGACGCAGCTCTGGCCCCGTTGCGGCTCCGGGGCGTCCGTGTGTTAAACTATCTGGACGACTGGCTGGTGTTAGCGCACTCTCAGACTCAAGCACACTCTCATCGAGATATTGTGCTAAATCATTTACACAGCCTGGGTTTACGCGCAAACTTCCAGAAGAGTGTATTAATCCCCTCTCAACGGATTACCTTTCTGGGAGTAGATTTGGACTCTCGCGCGATGACAGCGAAGCTTTCTGCCCCGCGCGCTCAGTCGATTATGTCATGCGTTCAGCACTTCAGGGCGGGTCACACAGTGACAGTGAGACTGTGCCTCAGACTACTAGGTCTAATGGCGGCGGCGCTTCCCGTGATTCACCTGGGTTTGCTTTACATGCGCCCGTTTCAGTGGTGGACGAAACGACAGAATATTTCACCCCGTTGTTCTCCGCATCGAACGATCTCGGTGACGCGGAGGTGTGTGATGTCGTTAAAGCAATGGACATCAGCCGAATTTCTCCTCACCGGGGTTCGGCTGGGAATTTGTGCTTCCCGAGAGACTGTCACGACAGACGCGTCTTTGACCGGGTGGGGAGCTGTTTGTCAGGGGCGCCCAGCCCACGGAGTGTGGACAGCGGCACAACGCAGCTGGCACATAAACAAATTGGAATTACTGGCGGTTTTTCTGGCTCTCCAGTATTTTTCGAGTCTACTGACCGACCGTCATGTGCTTCTCAGAACGGACAACACTGCGGTCGTGGCTTATCTGAACCATCAGGGAGGATTACGTTCTCGCCCTCTGTGCAGACTGGCGAGGCGGATTCTTCTTTGGTCTCACGACAAATTTCTGTCGATCCGGGCTGTTCACATCCCCGGACGACTGAACTTCGGAGCGGATTTATTATCCAGGCAGACTCTGGAACAAGGGGAATGGAGATTACACCCCCAAACGGTGAATCACCTATGGCATATTTTCGGGGAAGCGGAAGTGGATTTATTCGCGTCGAGCACGACTACGCATTGCCCGCTATGGTTCTCCCTGAGCCCTCCATCACCCCTGGGTCTGGATGCGCTAGCTCACAGCTGGCCCAGGACCAGCTTGTATGCGTTTCCTCCGATTCGGCTAGTCCCAGCGGTATTATGCAGAATACGGCGGGACAGAGTGGGACAGCTGTTGCTGGTGGCTCCGCGATGGCACACACAGCCATGGTTTGCGGATCTCATCAATCTGTTAGCGGGCTCTCCGGTGGAGATTCCCCTCAGACGGGATTTATTATCGCAAGCACAGGGACGGATCTGGCATCCCAGACCAGATCTGTGGAACCTGTGGGCGTGGCCTCTGAGCGGAGTGAGTTGATATGTCCCGGTCTTTCTGCTGAAACTACCGAGACTATATTGAACTCTAGAGCAGTTTCTACGAGACGCTTATATGCTTTCAAGTGGAAACTGTTTATGACATGGTGTGAAACTCATGATGTGGATCCAGTTTACTGCCCTGTGGCTTCAGTACTGGAATTTCTTCAAGACCGTTTTTCGGAGGGATTGACACCAGCCACCTTGAAGGTTTATGTGGCAGCTATCTCAGCTCACCATGAGCATATAGGTGGTGTTTCAGTGGGTCGTCACCCACTGGTTTCTCGCTTTATACAGGGTGCGCGACGGTTGAGGCCTTTCCGCCCTGTGCGAGTTCCTTCATGGGATTTATCCATTGTGTTACTGGGTTTGTCAGGGCATCCGTTTGAGCCCCTGGAAACTGTATCGGATAAGCTCCTGTCTCTTAAGACACTTCTTCTCATGGCTTTATCCTCCCTTAAAAGAGTTGGGGATTTACAGGCTCTCTCTGTCTCACCCTCGTGCATGGAGTTTGCACCAGGCTCTGTGAAAGTGTTGTTGCGACCTAGGCCTAATTATGTTCCTAAGGTCGCGTCTAATCCTTTTCATTTTCAGCAGGTGGTCCTGGAGGCCTTTTCTCCTGCTGCGACAGAGTCTGGAGATCTAAGTCTTTGCCCTGTGAGGGCGTTGAAGACTTATGTGGATCGCACTGCCCCATGGCGTGAGTCTGACCAGCTGTTTGTCTGTTTTGGACATAAGAATAAGGGCCATGCAGTTACGAAACAGCGCATGTCCCATTGGCTGGTGGAGGCTATTTCCTTGGCCTATGAGGCGCGCGGGCTCGCTTCGCCCTTAGGAGTAAAAGGTCATTCCACAAGAGCAGTGGCTTCTTCTCAAGCCTTTCTCAGTGGATCTTCTATGGATGATATCTGTGCTGCGGCAGGTTGGTCCTCACCGAGCACTTTTATCAGGTCTTACAGTCTGGATGTGAGGATGGCCCCTGGCTCCCGGGTTCTCTCCGCTTGAGCAGATGCTTCCTTGGATCCAAGCTATCAGGTACGTCAGGCGTGATGGTATAGCGTTCCCATACGTGGTGACGTCACCGCAGCATCGAAGTGACCTATGAAAGGGAACATCTCGGTTACGTATGTAACCTTGGTTCCCTGAATAGGGAACGAGATGCTGCGGTTCTGGCCGTGCCGTACCTTGATAGTTTTCTTCCCTTCTCGTCATGAAATCTGAGGTAAATGGCGCGCGGCACCAGGTATATATATGCCTACGCATGACTGGGCGGTGCCACGCGCTATTTGGCCAATAGGATTGGCGGGATGGTATAGGGCTTCAGACATTCGTCACACCGAAGGTGTTCCCATACGTGGTGACGTCACCGCAGCATCTCGTTCCCTATTCAGGGAACCAAGGTTACATACGTAACCGAGATGTTTCTTATGATTTTTTACAGTCTACGGTTCAGATGAAGTTCTGAAGGTATACAAACTCTTCTTTCAGTTTTCTGAAGTGACGTTAGTCATTCAAGTGCCTCACCAGAACTCAGTGTAATGCTGCGTGAATAATGTTATCTGTTTTTATACAGTCTATGGTGAATATACGGTCATAAGTAAATTGCATACGTTTAAAACTATATATTTTAGAATAAAAGTAATAATAGCATATATCTTGTATAAATAGCCATACAATAACGATCGACACAAATGTGTTACATTTCTTTTTATTGTGTTATAATTCTGTGTTATGTCATTTAAAAGCATCGTCTGGATGGTAAAGTTTGTCTTTGGTATTTAAAACACACTTGTCAATACATTTGACTTTCTCTGTAAAGATTTATTTATATATTTATGTTTATTATTTTTCAGTGTTTTAACGTGTTTTTCTTTATTTTTCATGTTTATGATATTTCGGAATGACTGAAGATCAGTGCAGAATTCAGTAATCCTGTGGATGGACTGGAGCAATTCCTTTTGCAGTTTAATCCATCAAAATGCTTTGCAGACATAATGGAGATGACATTCACATTGTAGAGCTTGGACAAAGTTTTAAGTAAATGTATTTACTTTATAAATGTACATTTATTGGAGTCTATCAGCTTTAAAATTGTAAGGCACATTTTAATGCTTCCTTTTGCTTTTGTAAGCACACAGGCTCGGCGCAGGAACTCATCAAGGACATGACTGTTGGGATCACGCTTGTGGATGACCAAACTGAGCACCATCAGTCTGCAGTGATGTGGTCCAGGTAATAGAAGAAGGTGAAATCTGGGTGATCTGGGGTTGTAACACGTTCTTGGGGTTGTGTACTGTGTTAGACGATCTGGGACTGGGACTAACAGAAATAAACTAATTCAGGTTTAAAACAACTTGAGGTTTAGTAAATTACAATTTTCTTTCTTTTTCTCTTTTGGGTGAACCCTTTACGAAAATGTAGATATTTGCATTGGAAAACAGCTTAAAAATATGGAAAACATAATTTGACATTATTTTCCCTTCAGTTTTATTCCTTGAATTTTCTATAATTGGTATTTAAAAAGCCTTTATAAAGCGTTAAATTTATCTCCATAAAATCAACAGAAACCCTGTTTATGGACATCGCCATTCTTTATTATTTTGCTGAATACTGTTTTGAATCCTAAAAAATATTCAGTGCTAGCATATTGGCCATTAGCAACTTTGCTTAAAGGGTTAGTTCACCAAAAAATGAAAATTAAGCCATGTTTTACTCATTCTCAAGTCATCTTATGTGTATATGATTTTCTTCTTTCAGACGAATCTGATCTGAGTTGAATTAAAAATTGTCCTGGCTCTTCCAAGTTATTTAATGGCAGTAGACAGGTGTGTTTTTTTTCTCAGCAGTCCAAAAATAGTCAAATAAAATGCACCCATCCATCAATAAAACGTGCCTCACATGGCTCTGGGGGGTGAATAAAGGCTTCCTGTAGCAAATCGATGCATTTTTTGTTAGAAAAATATCCATATTTAAAACGTTATAAACACTTTTTTTTTTCTCTTCCACTGACTATCATACGTGCAAGCCTAATTTTGTGAATCTACTTCGTGATCGGCGTATTGTTGTCTCTCCTCCGCTCTTCCGTGTTCGTCACTAATCACTGGTGCATGCATGACCCCTATGTCCTATTTTCATCCACCCAGAATGGCTCTCAAGAAAGTGAAAGAAAAGTGTTTAAAAATGTTTTAAATAACATTATAAATATGTATATTTTTCTTACAAAAACACATGGATTCGCTACAGGAGGCCCTTATTCACCTCTTAGAGCCGTGTAAGGTACTTTTTATTATGAATTGATGCACATTATTGACTACCGTATTTTCCGGACTATAAGTCGTACTTTTTTTCATAGTTTGGCTGGTCCTGCGACTTATAGTCAGGTGCGACTTATCAAAATTAATTTGACATGAACCGAGAGAAATGAACCAAGAGAAAACATTACCGTGTACAGCCGCGAGAGAGCGATTTTTAGCCTAGTTGGTTCCGAAAGTGTATTTTCCCATTGGGATTTTAAACTCTTTGTGTTCAATGTAACAATAAAAACTTCATAATCATCGGGAAGAAGGAGACGGGAACCGGCAGACAATCAAATAAAACTTTAATAATAAAATAAAGACAAAACAGCGCGACAGCCCCTCACGGATGACTGCCGCGCACAAACAAATCCAAAACACAAACTAAAATCCAGGTCTGGTCCTCTCTCGTCCTTCACTGTCGTCGCTCCTGTTTTATATCCTTCCATCTCCTCCGTGGGACTCGAGACCGTTGGGTCGAGCAGGTGTAGCTCATTTCCAATCAGTCCAACGGCCTCGCTCCGTTCCCACAGCTCTCGGCCCCGCCCCACTCGCCACATTCAGCATAACAAAGAAATTTGTACAGGCTTTTAACAGTTTAATACAGGAAAATATTTTGAATGTTTCTACACGAAACAGTTGAGGAGCACCATTTACTTTTGACTTTCATTTTTGGTTACATTTTTCAAAATATCTTCCACTTGAATGTGAATTACAATTTGCATTTATTGATAGCTGTGCTTTTAACAAAACACACAACATTATTAGTGTATGTACAAATGTGTGTTAATTTGTTATAAATTTATTTAGTAATGTAATATTTTTTGTTTTCCCAGCCATCCGGTGACATTAAGGATGTTGAGAAAGAAATTGAAGAGGGCATTCTGATTGTAACTGAGGAGCAGCAATGTGATGTGCTTCCCAAGGAATAACCAACATTGGTCTCATTTGGACATCCTGCCATCATTGACACCTCCCATGTCCCCAAGGCATTTGGACCCCTAATGGGTCTGTATGCAGTGAACATCCACTACCTCATGAAATACACCATTGAGGCTCTGCAAAAACTTGTGAAGATCAGCTGCTCCCACCATGTGCTCGCTACAGCGACAGTAACTGTAGGTGTGGGGGAGTGAATGGACAGTGCTCTCTCCACCCTCAACCCCATGACTGAGGTGTCCTTGAGCAAGCCACCGAACCCCCAACTGCTCCCCGGGCGCCGCAGCATAAATGGCTGCCCACTGCTCTTTTTTTTAAGGAACTTTAGGTTATTTTGTGCCTTTCACTACATTTTAGAATGTACATTAGTTTTTCATGTCATGACTTGGAATATGCATGTTGTCATGTAAACAAATGTTGTTTCACCTCTCATTTCTTAAACAGTTTGTACACATTTTCAGTATGTAGCATTATGATGGGGGAGAGTTTGGAAACTTTCAAGATCCTTCTGATGTTAACACCTCTGTCTGGTCATGTTGTGCTATGAAATTTAGAATCTGACGGTTTAGATCTTTGTGCTTCCATGTGCATTCATTCCATTTATATCTTATTATACAGAAGTACAGTACACTAATTTTTTGTAACTAATTGTGATATTATATACATATATCTTGGTTTCTCATTTTGACCATGACTTGCATTATGGTGCGGGGAGTGCATGTGAACTTGTGCAGGGCTAATATGCAGAGTTTAACCTTCTGATTTTCATATTGAGTTATGAAATTTAAAAAAAAGCCTTTGGTTTTGATCTGATGAATTGAAATGAAACTATTTGTTTCTCAATCCCATGCCAATGTTATTTATTATACATCACACTTTCAAGTGTCGTTTCAGATCTTTAGACGTGTGTGTTTGTATTTTGCTATTTTTTTTAATCAATTATCAGTTGATGTGTTGACAGCAAATTGCTTGTTCAATTTAAATGTGAATGCAAGTGTTGTCTCTATCATTAAATAAATTACATAAAAGAAGTGTTTTGTCATCTTTATTTAAACATTTAAGGCAGTGAGGTAACATTTGTTTACGATTATTGATTATTGAAGTAAAAAAAAAAAAAAAATCCCTGTTGACACAACATGATTTAGTTGACTGGACTAGAAAATAATAGTCAAGTCAACTTAAAGAAATTTGTTACCTGGATTAATTCCACTCTAATTTGAAGTTGTTTCAACAAGATTTTTTTTGTCAAGATAACAAAAAAATTTTAGGCAGCGGGGTAACATAATATTTTTAGTTGACTCAACAAATTCTTTTTTACAGTGTGGTTAACTTGCAACAGTGTGTGTCCAGTGAGCCTGTAGGAAGAAAAAAACTAAAAAAAAACGATTCATTTACTTAGCACCTTTCTTATCAGTTTCTGCTGAATTGGGGCTTTTAAAAATTTAAAAATATTAAAAAACAATAGCATAGTTATTTTGTTGTTTGGTGTTGATGCAGAAGTATCAGTGTCTGTTATTGCTCATCATTGCATCACTCTTCAGTCAATAGGTCCTGACTCTCATCCAAAGGACATTTTTTATGAGTTTCCAGTGGGAAACGTCCCGACAGTTCCAGGTGGTGCCCCGTAGTGAACATTTTTCAGTCTTAACATTTCTTGCTTCTGCAGGTCTGATGTGGTGTTGCTATCTTCAAATGTCTATGTCTGTCTAAACCTGATTTGTTTCGAGTTCACAGTGAGAACACTTCCAAATTCACCACGGGTCTCACCTGATGACAGACCTGTATGTGTGGACACATTTAGGGCATTTACTCTATTTTCTTTCTTTTTCGAGATTTTCTAATCTTTTATTTGTGAAATATAGTACCTCATTATGTTGAGAATAATTGTTGGCAGCTAGCCATGGTAACCAGGACGACTCCTTTATCATGTCTAAATCCCCACAGAGGTTAAAATGAGGACATCATTGTGTTCAATGGACTGCTAACTCATTAACCCTTTGTTGTATCTCAGTTTACAGGGCTATTACAGGGCTACAGGACTATTCTGAAATCAGGTTGTTTGTAAAAAAACACGTGTCATTTGGTTGTTATTGTCCCAACTGTGAAAGTAAGCAGGACTGTTACCTCCATAGATATTAAGGGGGGCAAGTCCCCTACAATAACTAGATATAGTCAAACTGTCCCCCGATATTTAATACTCTTAATGCTGCTACTGTACTGTACTCCATTACGTAACACTCTTTTTGTTCTCAAGATGACAAAGTTTTAAAAGTTGTATTAGGCTGGTCAATGTGTCATCATTAATATAAAATACTAAATGTGTTTGAAAATGATTAGAACAGCATCCCAGTAAAAGATTAATCTGAAAAGTAAATGTATTTTATGAAATACAGGCCCATGATAACTGTACATATTTAGTTGCCCAAATTTGAATTGAAGATATGTCATAATAGCAACACTTTTAATTCATATTGAATAATTTCAGTCAGTTAACCTTATAATAAGTATTAGTAGGCTTTCTGTCATATGGCCATCTTACTCCAATCATTTAATTTGACCTCATTTCAAAATTGTGTGTGTGTGCGTTCAGATTAAACGGAGAAAAAAAGAGTGATTAAAAAAATCAGATTAAATTGAGATTAGATTTTGTGCCATCATGGTTGAGAGAAGAAAGTATAGCTGTATATAATTAGCAAATATTTTGAATTGTTTACTTGACAATAACTTGTAGATCTTACTGTTGACTTCTTTCTCTTCCCCTCAAATAATTTTTAATTTGCATAAATAAATAATACTAGTTATTAAATAGTCATTTCTATGGGATCTGTGTAAACATACATGACACTAAAAATAGAATTTCCATTTACGTCAAAACTGAATTGAAAATATTTAATATTTAAAATATAAAAGTAATATAGTAAAATATATTATTACAAATATACAAAGTTCATAGCTTGTGTAACTGTCCAGAGATTTGAAAGAAAGAATCTCAATGAAAGGATACAATTATTTTTTATTATTTATATATATTTTTTTAAATACTGGCGTAAGTAGTTTGGCATAATATTTCATTATTATTTCTTTAAAAAATTAATTCAAAATTAGTAGGCTAAGCCTATATCTACATTGAAAACATTTGTGTAATACAACCAAAATGAATCCATTTTGTTATGTGACAATAAGTAAAAGAAATCAGACACAGTCCTATGTGTCAGTATAAATAACTCTTCTGACCAATTCAATCTTTTGACCTTCAGTTTTGTTTAGGTCATGGAGTATATTTGAACAATTTCACTTGATGGTTATCCATGTGACAGATTTAGATCTATTAAATCAAGATCTTCGAAGTGTGCAGTGTGTCTTTTAAACATTTCATATCTATTTTTAATGGTATACTTCATTCATAGGAAACAGTACTGGACTTACTGGTCAGAAAAGTTAGTGTTCTTGTGTCTCGAGTGTCATTTGCGTTTCAGTGTTCAGCGCCTTCGGGTTTCCGTAGTTGTGCAGATGGCGGTGGAGGAGATGCGAATGCTGTAGTTTCTTGCGATTCGTCCTCGCTTCGGATATCACGACAGCGAAATCGTTGCTTAGTCACGGAGGGAATCGGACAGACGACACCGCAGAACGGCATTAATATCTCATTATTTTATATTTGGAAAGGATTGCTATCTCCTTTGTTCTGTGTAAGTTTGATCCGTATTGCGCGTCACATCATGGGCCTCAGCTTTATTATTACCGATACTACCGAAGTCAGCTGGACTCTTTGTTATCATCGATGTTTTCAGCTGTTGCGGAGTTGACGGTGGTTTTTAAGTCACGTACCCTATGTTAATTGTGTATCAGCGTGCATTGTGCCGATTAAAACTCTTGGGTTAGTGGGTTTGGCTATCGGCGATGCTTGTGAATGCTAATGTTAGCTGTTTGATTTAGCGTACGTTAGTTCTTCAGAAAGCAGATACGTTAGCCGGTGATTCGCCGCAAAAAGCTTGCACGCGAGGTTCTACAAATGTGTATATGTTGAATACACGTTTTATTTGTTGACAGTGGCTTGGAAAAAAAGGTGATTGATGTTAGTACGGATTATGCTTTGTCTCTATGAGAAAGCGGAAGGCATGTACAGTTTCTGTGTGATGCTGTGTTTCTGTGTGGAAATTCGAGCTCAGTCGTGCTTTGGTTACATAAAAAGTGCAGCTAAATGGGATATTTCGATGGAAGACTCCCTGCTTGTGTTTCCTGAGTGTTTTGCAACTGAAAAAAATACGCCTCGTTTAATGTTCCTAGTGGATGGCTGTCGGTGGCATTGGCATTCTTTTAAACTTCATCTTAAATTGAAAAGTTTTTTCTATTTTCACTGAGAAGTTTATAGTAACAATTATTGTTTATATTATTTAATTCTATACCGTTCAGATGTAAATACTTTGTGAGTTTTTTGTGTTAATTTGAAAAAAAAACTTTATTTCGGAGTCTCATTGTTTGCATTTAAAGCAGTGGTTCCCAACCTTTTTACTCCAAGGCCCCACATGTATTTATTTTAGTACTTCTGCTGTAATGACATAACCATTATAAAACACAATTCATTCAGATAGTAACTAGGACCAATTTGTCTATATTAGAAATCTAGTAACAGCCTGTGTTTCTTTGTTGGTCTTGTTCCCTACTCTCCTTTCTTATTCTTTCCTGTCTTTATCCATCACTGTGCTGTCTAAAAAAGGCATAAACTTATAACTTAATAATAAATCATAAATAATTATAATAATAAAAATAATAATGGAAATCTAGATCCTTTTGCTACAATGAGTTTGAGAACCACTGATTTAAAAGATTTTGTAATTGAAGATTTTGCAGTGAGGTGGAATTGTGTGTTCAGTGTGTTGAACTTGTTTTATTATTTGATTTGATGGCTGTGCAGTTTGTAAGTGGCTATTTGTTAAATTTCTATTGGAAACGGTGTATATAAAACTATAACAAACATAGTATTTCACAATTAGCGAGATGTCTTGTAGCTGTATGGATGCTAGTAGCGATATCTGTAATTTCTTGAAAAGGCATAATCTTTTTATGACATTTCTCTCTGATATGGATGGATTGGAGTTCATATTACTTACAAATTTGCATGTGGAAACTGAAAGGACGATGTTGAAGTTTGTAAAACTAGTCTTTCCTGTTAATCCGAATCTTGTGGAACAGAGTTGTTTTTCTGGATCTGGAGAAGTTGTTATTTGCTCCTTGACTGGCTGTTGTTGTTGTTAGCAATTTTTTATTTATTTTTTTGTCAGTGAGAGGTCTGTTTCACTTAACTTTGCAGTTTAACCTTGGTTTGAAAATGATAGTTGGGATCTCTTTTGCATATTGTAATATGGAAGCAACAGTTGAGTCAGCGATAATGCTATTATATGTGCCCCTTTTGTCTGCAGGTCCTGTTGTGTGTGCTCCATCATGGCTGTGGTCATCCGATTACGGGGACTCAGAATCACGGCTGGTTCTGAGGAAATTCGCAATTTCTTCACTGGGCTCAGAATCCCTGATGGTGGGGTTCATATAATTGGTGGGGAGCTTGAGGAAGCTTTTATAATATTTGCATCCGATGAAGATGCAAGAAGAGCGATGACGCGCTCGGGAGGCTGCATTAAGGGCTCTCCTGTCAACTTGCTCCTGAGTAGCAAGTCAGAAATGCAGAGTGTTCTCGAGGAAAGCACTAGAAGGCCTGAGTTAAAAAACAGGGGCACGTACAAGGAGGTTGTCAAAAGTCCTTCTGCAGAACGACGTCCTCTGGCATTCAATAAGGACCCAAGAGTAGACAAACGAAGGCTGGAACATCAGGAGATGAGGAACAGGCCACCTCCATCTTCATTCAGTGAGACACGACACCAGAGAGAAGGGAGCATGTCAGAGAGAGATGAACTTTACCTGAAATTGATAGGGATGCCGTTCTCTGCGACAAAGGACAACGTCTATACCTTTTTCAGTGGGTTACAGATTGATGACATTATGTTTTTGAGAAACCCCAAAGGATTGTTCAATGGCCAGAGTATTGTACGCTTTGCTTCCAAAATGGATGCAGTCGAAGGTCTAAAGAAGGATCGACAATACATGGGACCACGGTATATCCAACTAACAAGATGCTCTGAGGAGCAGTGGCTGGCTAAAGGAGGTCTCGTTAAAACAGACAGTCGGAAAAGGGCATCCTCAGAGCGAGCGAGATCTCGATCTCCCATTTCCTACAAGTCAAGATCACGATCGCCGTCTCATGAAGAATACTGCGTCATGTTTGAGAACTTGCCTTACATGGTTGAAAAGAGAGATTTGAGGGTGTTACTACATCCTGTTTCTCTGAAAGATGATCAGATTATTATCTTCGCCCAAAAAAAAGATGATAGGACCAAATCGGCTGTTGTGGTGTTTAGAAATCTCACAGACTATTGTGCTGGCTTGGCTCATGATAAGGAAATGTTGATGAACAAGGTAGTGTATGTGTCACCCATCTCCAAGGAGAAAATGGTCACCTTGTTGGAATCGTCTGTTGATGCGCGGGATGAGGGAAAAGGGTCAAGACGCTCTGCAGAAGCACCCCAGCCTCAACGAAACAATCCTGACTCACAGTTGAGGTGTCTCTATGTGCGCAATCTTCCATTTGATGTTCGTAAGGTGGAGATCATGGACTTCTTTAATGGATTTCCGCTGTCAGAGGATAGGGTTGTCTTATTGCGGGACGAAAGAGGAGCTGGGCTTGGTGAGGCTTTGGTGATCTTCCAGTCTGAGAAGGAGGCCATGACGGCACAGTCCCTAAACGGACAGAGGTTTCTTGGATCCGAAGTCATGCTTAAGTGCATAACGATGGGCCAGATGCAGAAGTTTGGCGTGAATGACCAGTTGATGGATAGCCCGCAAGAAAGGAACCTTCAGAGAACGGAAATCTACAAAGATGCTCCTCATTTTTCAAACACCCAGATGCCTCAAGATGATTTTGAGATGGAGCCTAATTTGCGCCTGGGTTATGAAGGTCGCGATCGGTTTGAGCCTAATTTTGGCCACATTGATGCATTTGGGCCGGGACCGGATGGTAATGGACATCAGTGTTATGGATCACCTGAACAACAACTTGATGGCCCAATTTGTCTTAAATTGGTCAATCTACCCTCTCAGATAAGGGTCGATGAGATTTATGACTTCTTCTATGGATACAGAGTGATTCCAGGTTCTGCATCATTGCTGTATGATAGAAATGGAGCTCCCAGACGTTCAGCAACGGTAGCATTCGAAAGCCACAGAGAGGCGCTCACTGCTCTTCAAGAATTAAATGGAAGACCAATTGGCACCAGGAAAATTCAGATTTTGTTTGTGTAGATATGCTTTTGGACTACAATGTTGTTGAAACTGGTGTTTTTCCTACTTTATTTCCTTTTTTAAATCTGTATGTGCTTTCTTTTTTCTCCGACTCAACGTTACGTTAGGTTTTTTTTTTGGCTTGCCTTTCATAAATCTGACTTTCATAAATATTTAATTTAGATTCGTACTTTATATCTTGATTATTCTAAAATGATTCAATTGTATGCATGTTAGTGACAGTATCTAGAATTTTGTGCTTTTACTGTTAATGACTACAATTTAATATAAGATTCAAAAGAATCTTCTTAACATTGTGGATCCAGATAAATGTCAATTCATGTTTAATGTTATTAAATGCATCTGCTACTTCTGATTTCTTTCTCTGTGCTTTTTTTTCCTTGCAGTGGTTCACATTGGGTTTCTTGCCTATAGTTAAGTTGATTTCATTGTCAATCCAATAATGATATTGTGATGCAATGCAGCAAAAAAAAAAAAAAAATTACTTGCGTGCACACATATACTGGCACACACACATATATTTATATGTGTGTATATATGTATATGTATTTTCACCAAAAAGGTGAAAAATTAAGTCAGTTATTTCTATATTTTGCTGTAGTGTGTAAGTAGGAAATATCAAGTTTACATTTCCAAACATCCCTTTTGCCAATAATTGTAATAATCCAGTGTGATTTTTGTATGCACAAGTAATCTGACAACAGCCAGTGCAGCACACTGAGATCTGATATTTTTTCTTATTTTTTATATTAAAAAAAATGATGCTTGTGATTATGGAAAGGGGCTTTACATTTTGAGTGCTTGCTGTGTTTGACCAATTGCAATGCACTGAGTCAGTCGGCCAATCAGAGCTGACTGCACTTCTCGGAAGGAGGGACTTTGTAGAAAACAACAGGTTTGAAAGAGGCGGGGCATAGGGGACCTACAATAATGTACAGTATTTTAAAAATAATGTGTTTTTTTGAACATAAAAGAATGTTAACATATTCTGTTATACCAAAAACACAAAATAATGATCTAAAAAGCATCATGACCCCTTTAACAGCAGTCAGTCAGATACACTCCTACTGACGGCTTCTACCAATCACGTGATCGACTAAGAAAGAAGATGACCTAGAGGACACTCCAGTACAATGAATCTAGTAAAAAAAAAAAAAAAAATATATATATATATATATATATACATACACACACACACACATATATATATATATACTGCATTGGTAGAAGTGTGGGCCTGATATTTAATAACGATTGTGAGGAGATAATGCTAATTTTAGAGATGGTTAGTAATAAATTGTACTAGAACCAGAGTTTTTTTTTGTGGAATCTTTGTAAAGAGCAAAAAAGTACAAATTAAATAAAATATTAATAATTTTATATATATATATATATATATATATATATATATATATATGTGTGTGTGTGTGTGTGTGTGTGTGTGTGTGTGGTACATAAAAAAGGTCATACTGCTAAATTATTGGCATTACTCCGGGAGATTTAATAATTTCATGCAAAGAATATGTTAGTATGCACTTCATTTTGTAACAATGTCATTTTCTAGCAGGTTTAATGGAAAAGAGTGGCAGGAAACGAGCGCTGTGACAAACAACAGGTTGGTAAGTGAGGTCATAATTTTGAGTCACAATGGCCAGTAGAACGGTTTGTGTTGTCAAGTAAACCCAAAGCTAAGGTGTGGGTGATTAGTTGTTCACTGCAGGTTAGAAAGGGGGAACAATAAACATGTTCATCAAAACCAGTTTTAAGCTGGTCTCCCAGCCTGACCAGCTAAAGAAGTGGTCAAAAGCCCTTTAAAATAAGCCTGCTTACCAGTTATGACCAGCTAAAACAAGGTAACCTGCTTAGAAATGTTTTTATTTTTTTAAGCAGGGAGTTGAAAAGAAAGTTAGTGCCCTTGTTATGAACAACACACCATTCACACACACAAACGCCTCAGCTGGTTGGCTTGTCTCAGTCTTGCTAGGCTGAGGCTAAAGAAGCAGTCAAAAACCCTCTAAAACCAGCCTGCAGACCAGCTATGTCAAGGCTGGATGACCAGTCCAGCTTAGGCTGGTTGTAGGTTTATTATTATTATTATTTAAGAAGTTTAGTGCCTTTGTTGTGAATAACATACAATTTTCAAGGTGATATTATTTCAGCGAATAACCTGAGATATTTATGAGAAAGTAACTATCAGCACCTAAGTGCCCATGCTTAGTGAATACTTAACTAAAATCTTTTTTTCATACCCCAGGACTTTTAATATGTGCAGCACGAGGAAACAATTATTCTGTAGAACATTTCTAGTATCTGACCTGTTATAAGAGAGAGAAAGAGAAAAGAATGACAAAACTCAAATACTAGCTAGAAGTGAAAGATGTGAGACTGGGTGAGTTCACCTACAGTCATAATGAACGCACACTACAGTGTTGCTAAAAAGCGACTAGCGACAAATCTAGCGACTTTTTTGACAGACCTTATTTAGTCTCTGAGACTCTCCAGTACTGCCGCACGAGCACGAGCTCTCTCTCTCTCCCAGCGCGCGCACACGCATCTCTATCTGCTCTGTTCAGCGAGCAGAGAGGAGCAGCACTTTCAGTTAAAAAATGATATTCTGTTGCTTCTAACTCTATTTTACATAAAAGTTTAGCCGAAATCACAGTACAACCATTGTCTTAATCTTATGTGTATGTGATTTCATTAGACAATGTCGTGAATAGGATCTTAGTGCAGAGATTAACATCTTTGAGAGCTGGTATGTAGTCTTAATGGACCGCGTTTCAGTCATTATAGTTTTAATCCAGTGGTCGGACAACAGAAACATAAAAATATAATAACAAAAAACGTTTTATTAAGAATTTTGGCTGCATTAAAATGCAGTACATGAGCACAGAAAGGGCAAGATAATATGACGCATTACGTCATGAATATGCTAATTAGCATATTACGTCATCTAGAAACATTTAGCGACTTTTCAGGCAGGGTTTAGCTACTTTCCATTGAAAGGAGTTGGCAACACTGCGCACACAGGGATGAAGAGAGTCACGAGCTCTGAATGAATGAATGAATGAATGTGTTCCAAATGACGGAGACGGATGAAGCTGCACGCTTTATCATAGAGAACTTGTAAGTTCCCATTATGATAATTACGCGTTTATTTTGGATGAATTGTTGTGACATTCTTCTGTTAAAATTTGTTGTCTCTCGTGAAGATGTTATGTGGATAAAAAATGAAAAAGAAAAAAGTTCGCAGTCGTGGTTCGTGGCTAGCAGCTAGCACCGTTGATGCCGTTTGAGTCAGAAGTTTATGCCACTTTTATTTTCAATATCTTAGACATATGTGACATTGGTATGTTTCCATTCTTTGTTTCTACAGCTCAACCTGACTCATTCGTCGTGCTAGATATTAGCCTCACTGAACTGAGATTGATGATGTGCGACAGGAAAGCTGCCAATATATCTCTGTATATTCTCATCTGTCATCTTTTCAATTTTCCCCGCGTTATGTTTCTAAATATAAGAAGAGCAGTTCTGAGTGTACCACCTGCCTTAGATTGGTGACCATCTGCCTCAGATATAATGTAGGGGAGAGCGGGGTAAGTTGTCACACTGTTCATAACTCCAAAACTTGAGGCTCTATCTTAAAATCAAATAGCCACTTTGTGTGACTTCTTCTTCTATAGTCAATTTCCTGTTCAAATGTGGTCAAGATCGCTCTAATCTAAGTTTAGCACAATTTTCTTATTTTTTGGCTTAAAGAGTAAAAATGTTCCACTCTAAATTTTATGCAATACAACTTTGTTAGGTATGAATGTTAAAAATTATTATTTTGCACACAATAGAGGAGACAATAACGTTTCTTTTGATACTTTAGCTGACGTGCTATATTGAGCTAACCTTGAGATTTAGCCAACTTTAGCACACAAGTCAGTTTGGGGCAAGTTGTCTCAATGACTTTGGGGAAAGTCGTCACATATGACAACTTGCCTCAGTACAAAAAAACACATAGAACATGCTCAAAAAACATTGAGATGTATTTCTGGAAACTGGTTTTGCACCATCCTATGTCACAGATCGACCCATTCAGAACCCTGCCAGGCCCCAGCAGCAAGTCTGTTCTGTCTAGCATGCCCAGTTATGCTTCTGCTATCACCAGCTCACCCTAACCCAGCAATGCTATTGCTGATAGCGGACTACCAACTCGAGCAATTCTTAGAAATAGAAAAGCAACTTGAAATTGAAAAGAATAAGGTTGAATCTAGCTAAAAGCGGTTTCAAAATTGTTGTATGCGAGTCAAAATCTGGACCAACTAAAAACAAGGCAGTTAAAAGAAGAAAAATAATAGAAGAGTCATCATCAGATGATGAAGAGTGCTTCTGCCTCGACTTTGTGGAGCCATTTTCAAACATTTGTCCAAAAGAGTCCTGGGTAAAATGTGTAAAAATCAACAAATGGGCCCATGATGCTTGCACTTCAGCAATTTAGGTGTGGCAGAATTGTGACTCTGAAGATCAGTCTGGTTAGTCAGATACAGGGAATCTGTTTTGTTCAGAGGTTAAACATGTTAAGTTAAGCGAGTTATCTGCAGTATTTCATTCAGTTATCATGGATCTATGTGCAAGCCAGAGAGCGTTTGAGTTTAAAGTTTAAAGTAAAGTGGTCTTGCCCATTAAACGTGTTTTGATTGAAATGTGTATTGTTTGGATTGAAATAATAGTTTTTTCAAAATTCTATAGGCATGATTTTTTTACATTTACAGTTCTGGGTGAATTTTAAAGTTAAAATCAATAATCAGAATTAAATAGTTGTGTTCTTATTTTTAGATAGTCTAGTGTGACAACTTACCTGCCGATGGGGCAAGTTGTCACAAGTGCACATTCTCTATTTAACAGTCTACAACTCTGGAATGATATAAGATATGAAAATGTAATGAAAACAACATATGTGCCCAAGACTTCATTCTTTCATTTGGTATGACATTTATATCATTTTGATCTACGGTGCTCATTAAATGTTAGACAGTTTGAAAAGTGTGACAACTTACCCCGCTCTCCCCTACTGGTCAGTTTATTTGTCTGATGTTGGTGTAAAACAGGATAAGAAACACCCGTTGCTGAGAAATAAATAGCCAACATTTACTTATACTAAAATATGGCTTCTTGAAAAACTGATGTTAATGTTATCCACCAATGAATGTAATCCAAATGACATGTTAACAGATGTACCTGACTTTATAATGGCATGAACAGAAAAGCATGATGTTCTGAAATTAGGTCATAGTAACCTAGTTTATGTGCTTTTTTTTCCACTTTTACTCTTACAGAATTGAGCTGTAAATGTTAGGGAGCAATACTTAAGCAACCATTCTAAACATGAGTAATTTTATGGCTTTTAGACATGGAATAATTTAATTACAATCAACTAAAAATGTGTGGCTGTTTCTATAGTGAATCACATCCTTCTATATAGAGCCAGGTATAGCCCCGTTAGTTGTCGAGAATTGTGAAATAGGTGAAAATATGTTAACAGGATGTTCACAATAATTGGTGAAAACAATATTATGTTGAAATGTTTGTCAGAAAAATGGATGTCTCAACAACAACTGGGGCAACAACAACGAGGACTTGTAAGTGCATACATAAAACTAATATCACAACCAATGCAAGAGCTGGAGTTGACATTAGTATTTTATCTGTTGCATGTTAATTCATGAGCAAAATTATTAACAGTTTATCCATTTATATTTCTTTTCATAGGGCTGCCTAATGTGGGGAATTTCTTACAATCTTTTTTTAATTGCCCTAAAACAACACTGCACGGGACCTAGTGGAAAGGGTCACAAGTTCAATTGATAACTTTAAGGTTATAAAGGGTAAAATATTTGTCTTAAGCTTTACAGTGAAAACTGTTTTCAAAAGTTTTGTAAAGACAAACATCAATACAACAAAAAAAATCTAAAAACTTAGGTTAGATAAAACTCACCCAACATAGTTGTTGCAATGCTTGTTCCTAACCAGTCCACAGTACAAACAGTTAAATGATACTAACAGCACTGATGCCTTGATCCATGTGAAAGATTTCACACCCTATTTTCTCATGGTAAACTCAGTGTCCTTTCTACACATTTGTTTTACATTATTAGACATTTGTGATGTCAAACTCGGGGTTTTGGTTCTTGCCTAAGGTAGGTTGTGTTACTATAATGGATTCACGGTCTGTGGTGTTAAAATGACATTTTTTGGATATTTGGACTTGAATTGTTTAAGATTGAAGTGCACCTACAGACGAATTTCTAGCAAGTTCATATACCCGAGTTACACTTCATAGAATCAGATTGGGAATGTTTTCACTTTGCTTAACTGTATTAACACTGGACAATATAGAGAGAAATATAATTTGGCAATTATTGCAACTGTGGATGGGTAATAATAAGGTTTCTTTTTAAGATAAAGTAAGCTATTTTCACCTTTGCAAACATTGCAAAAATAGATATTTTTGTTTGCATCAGTATTTATATGTCTGAAATGTAATTAACTGCTGTGAAGTGGATTGGAGCGCAGAATAAGTGTTTCTTACAGTACTGCAGCTTTTCAAGTATTATATTATTTTATTAAAGGTTACTAAAAATTTTTTATTTTTTATTTTTATAATCGACAGCTCTGGATCTTATGCAAGGATATCGTTTTTATTTCCCCTGATATGCACATCTGGGCAGAAGCAATATTTGGTTTTTGTGTCACAGTCACGGATCTATAGATCAGTGGTCACAGTGTAATTTGTTGACTCATTGTCTCAACTTGAAATTGGATTTATTCCACTGAATACACTCAGTAAAGGAACATTTCTTTTACTTGCTGCTTAATTATTTTATTGATTTTGTTGCATGCTTACATTTGAGAAACACATACAGTTTTTTTTATTGAAGGAAAAACAAAGTTTATCCAACTCCTATCCAAACTCTTAAAATAAAGCTGCTTTAAAAGGTTCTTCAAGCAATGCCATAGAAGAAACATTTTTGTTTCCACAACGAAAACAGAAATGTTCTTCAGATATTAAAGGTTTTTTTTTTAGACAAAAAGGTTCTTCTATGGCATCGCGAACCACCTTTATTTTTAAGAGTGATGTGAATAACACTTTCAAATTTAAACTCTACTTGTGCCACCTTTAGCAACAACCAAACCCTTCCTGGACATTAGTGGTCCACTAATCTTTGCAGAATTGCTTTAGTTTAATCAAAATGGGTTGTTGAGCATGAGCTGCTAGCTTAAGATCCTCTCAAAATTAGTCTATTGTCTTGCTGCGTAATCCTGTTGGGCTTGAGCTTTAATTTACAGACTAAAGTAACTCAGTGAACTCGTGAACGAGTCAATGTTTCGCTCATTATCTGGCTCGGCTCGGTGTTCATCTTCAGTTCTCTCTTCACAGCAGTTCAGTCAGTGTACTGTTTGAGTAAATGAATTACTCCGGGATATTGGTTTGTTTGAACTCAGAGGGAGTGTCAGCCATGTTAAAAAATTTCACAGCTTAATTCATTTGTGGATTAATGTTTATAGGAGACGAGAACCGTTTAAAACGATTCAGATCGATTTGGTGAACTGGTTCAAGAAGATCCGGTTACATCGAATGATTCTTTCGCGAATCGGATATCACAAACTGCTTTGTTTTGAACTCTCTCTCACAACAGACATGGTAGAGAAGACAATGCTGAATAAAGTTGTAGTTTTTGCTATTTTTGGACCAAAATGTATTTTCGATGCTTCAAAAAATTCTAACCGGCCCTTCTGATGTCACATGGACTACTTTGATGATGTTTTTATTACCTTTCTGGACATGGACAGTATACCGTACACACAGCTTCAATGGAGGGACAGAGAGCTCTCGGACTAAATCTAAAATATCTTAAACTGTGTTCCGAAGATGAACGGAGCTGTCACTGATTTGGAACGAAATGAGGGTGAGTTATTAATTACATAATTTTGATTATTGGGTGTGAACTAACCCTTTAACATTGTAAACAACTCTTTTAAAGTGAAAGTGAAGTGACATTCAGCCAAGTATGGTGACCCATACTCGGAATTTGTGCTCTGCGTTTAACCCATCCAAAGTGCACACACACAGAGCAGTGAACACACACACACACACTGTGAGCACACACCCGGAGCAGTGGGCAGCCATTTATGCTGTGGCGCCCGGGGAGCAGTTGGGGGTTCGATGCCTTGCTCAAGGGCACCTAAGTCATGTTATTGAAGGTGGAGAGAGAACTGTACATGCACTCCCCCCACCCACAATTCCTTCCAGCCCGGGACTCGAACTCACAACCTTTCGATTGGGAGTCCGACTCTCTAACCATTAGGCCACGACTTCCCGCGAGAGAAGTCTTTACGCGAGACACGACTTCACGCGAGAGATCTAAAAATTGGTCCGTGTTAGAGGAGCTCTGCTTAGTCTGCTCTGGACCAGTTTAGTTTCCCAGCATAAGTTGCCTGTGACTGAGCTTGAGCTATGGTAATTTTATTTTATGAAACCAAATCAAGTGAAAATAAGTCAGGCTAACTGAAATAAGCCTGGTTTATTTGGTAAACTTGTTTTATGAAACAGCCCCCAGTTGGCATCAGTTGATTTATCATTAAAAAAAAAAAAAAAATATATATATATATATATATATATATAGGATTTACTAATGTTGCTTTTGTTTTAGATTAAGATTAAGTTTCATTTCTGAAACCATTGCATGAATAAAACGATATTTATTAAAAACACATACACACACACACAAGTTATCATACGTTGGTGGAATATATCTATAGTTAATGTGATGTAAATTAAGTAACTTGTGTTAGTCATCTCAATGTCAAAAGGTAGTCAAAGGTAGTAGTGGTTTTTCTATTACGTAAGTGGTGCTCGCGCACACGAGGCCCCGCCTCTACTATTATTCTTGCTATGAAGGACTTTTCTACTGTCCAATCCGTTGCTCCTACTAGTCCATCCTGCCGCAGGAGGCGGGGCTTGTGGAAAACATGTATGTGCTCGTGAGACACCGTCACGTACACCAGCGGCACAGCCGGATGTTTGACAGCAGCAGGAGCCACTGACCGAGACCCACGGTATTTTATCAAGTGACCTTGCCGGTGGACACTGCATCAGGAGCTGTTAGAAACGTCCATCTCACGGTAACGAACATCGAACTTTAAGAAACTGTCCTTTAATGAAGACTGTTTAGTCAATTGTATTGTTTGGCAAAGTAGTTTATTGTGCATAGGTTGAGTTGTTATACAAGACTATTTTTACTTTGAAAATTGATGGTTTGTTGATGTGTCCATCTTAGAGAAAAAAAAAAAAAACACGGAAAATGCCACTGGGTGACGAGAAGAACGGGGCGTGCGATAGGTATGAATTAATCATCTCTTCCTTATTTCTTTACTCTTAACCCTCAGGTTGTGTTCAAACCCCTATAACACTTGTGGTGTTCCCGGTCTTTTTTGATCACGGCACAAAAATAGTTTATAAATATCTTGTTAAGCAATATTATTACTTAATATTGGTATCTTTGCCCGCTTGTTTTCTGTTTCTGTCAATTAGGACTGGTTTTGTGTTAATGCTGGAATCAAACTGATTGATTGTAAGCCTCATTAATCTGAGCTTTAGGTTCATCAGTTTTTGACCAAAAATAAAGTGTTATTTGTGGACAATTTTGTATATATTAAATAAAATATGAAAAAATAATACCCTAGCATGCTGTAAAGTTTAACCAAGAAATGTAATGTGAAAAGCTTTTATTTTGTACAAAAAATAATACAAATAAAAAATCACACTTGTGGTGTTCTTGGTCAAAAATGACAGGACTACAACAAATAGCTTATACATTTCTTGTTATGCTATATTATCACCTAAGTTTGGATTAAATCTTTTGACAAGCTGACAAAAAGATGGATACCAATATTAGGTGAACATTAGAATATGCTAGTGTGAAAGACAGTGCAATTGTTTTTCATATATTATTTAATATTGACAAAATTATCCACGAATAATGCTTTTTCACTCAAAAACTGAGGTATGTAAGCTTAGATTAATGAGTCCTACGATCAATCCGTTTAAAAAATAAACACAAAAGGAGTCCTAATTCAAGGCAAACAAACTGACAAAAAAATGGATTCCAATATTAGGTGATATTGCATTACAAGAGATTTATAGGCTATATTTTGTAGACCGGTCAGTTTTGACCGGGAACACAACAAGTGTAACAAGGTTGAATAAAATAAAAAAACGTTTAACGAATATGTACCATTTTTGTGGTGGAAGTAGTTATACCCTGTGTAAACAAAGTCAGTTAATATTAGTGCAATGCGATAACATTAAGTAACATTTTCGGGAGAAATAATATTCTTTCCAGGTCAAAATGACCCAAACACAACCTGGAGTTAATATATGCATGGACTTTCTGCCCTTCCATTTCCATGTCATTCAGTAATTTATAGAAGGATTTTATCCAACCACTGTATATCGCATTGGATAAATGACAGATTAATTTGCTGGACACAAATGTTGTTCCATAAGGAAAAAGTTTTTCATTTAGTTCTACAACCCGAATTCCGGAAAAGTTGGGACGTTTTTTAAATTTTAATAAAATGAAAACTAAAGGAATTTCAAATCACATGAGCCAATATTTTATTCACAATAGAACATAGATAACGTAGCAAATGTTTAAACTGAGAAATTTTACACTTTTATCCACTTAATTAGCTCATTTAAAATTTAATGCCTGCTACAGGTCTCAAAAAAGTTGGCACGGGGGTAACAAATAGCTAAAAAAGCAAGCAGTTTTGAAAAGATTCAGCTGGGAGAACATCTAGTGATTAATTAACATGATTAGCTATAAAAGCTTTGTCTTAGAGAAGCAGAGTCTCTCAGAAGTAAAGATGGGCAGAGGCTCTCCAATCTGTAAAAGACTGCATAAAAAAATTTGTGGAAAACTTTAAAAACAATGTTCCTCAACGTCAAATTGCAAAGGCTTTGCAAATCTCATCATCTACAGTGAATAACATCATCAAAAGATTCAGAGAAACTGGAGAAATCTCTGTGCGTAAGGGACAAGGCCAGAGACCTTTATTGGATGCCAGTGGTCTTCGGGCTCTCAGACGACACTGCATCACTCATCGGCATGATTGTGTCAATGACATTACTAAATGGGCCCAGGAATACTTTCAGAAACCACTGTCGGTAAACACAATCCGCCGTGCCATCAGCAGATGCCAACTAAAGCTCTATCATGCAAAAAGGAAGCCATATGTGAACATGGTCCAGAAGCGCCGTCGTGTCCTGTGGGCCAAGGCTCATTTAAAATGGACTATTTCAAAGTGGAATAGTGTTTTATGGTCAGACGAGTCCAAATTTGACATTCTTGTTGGAAATCACGGACGCCGTGTCCTCCGTGCTAAAGAGGAGGGAGACCTTCCAGCATGTTATCAGCGTTCAGTTCAAAAGCCAGCATCTCTGATGGTATGGGGGTGCATAAGTGCATACGGTATGGGCAGCTTGCATGTTTTGGAAGGCTCTGTGAATGCTGAAAGGTATATAAAGGTTTTAGAGCAACATATGCTTCCCTCCAAACAACGTCTATTTCAGGGAAGGCCTTGTTTATTTCAGCAGGACAATGCAAAACCACATACTGCAGCTATAACAACAGCATGGCTTCGTCGTAGAAGAGTCCGGGTGCTAACCTGGCCTGCCTGCAGTCCAGATCTTTCACCTATAGAGAACATTTTGCACATCATTAAACGAAAAATACGTCAAAGATGACCACGAACTCTTCAGCAGCTGGAAATCTATATAAGGCAAGAATGGGACCAAATTCCAACAGCAAAACTCCAGCAACTCATAGCCTCAATGCCCAGACGTCTTCAAACTGTTTTGAAAAGAAAAGGAGATGCTACACCATGCTAAACATGCCCCGTCCCAACTATTTTGAGACCTGTAGCAAAAATCAAAATTGAAATGAGCTCATTTTGTGCATAAAATTGTAAACTTTCTCAGTTTAAACATTTGCTATGCTATCTATGTTCTATTGTGAATAAAATATTGGCTCATGTGATTTGAAAGTCTTTTAGTTTACATTTTATTAAAATGTAAAAAACGTCCCAACTTTTCCGGAATTCGGGTTGTATGAGAAGTGATACAAAACGGAAATCATATGTTCCTCTCAGTGCCCTTCTCACGACCTCTGTGTTTCCTCCTGACAGTCATTACGTTATATTGTTTGGTTAAAGGGGTCATATGATGAGATTTCAATTTTTCTTTGGAGTGTTACAAGCTCTTGGTGCATAAAGAAGGTCTGTAAAGTTGCAAAGACTAGAGTCTCAAATTCAAAGAGATATTTTTTATAAAAGTTAAGAGTCAAGATCAAAGCCCACCGCCCGCACTCACTCAGCCCACCATCCGTTCCTCAGTTCCAACTGTGCAAGGGCAGTCTGGCGCTTTTGACTCACATCCTGTAAGTAAGTTTTTTATATTCCAAGAATTTGCCACTGATGATTCAAACGCGAGTTTTGAGCAGTGTAGAGTAGTGCTTGTTGTTTGTCGTTTCTCCAGACATGATTTTATGTTAATGTAGGGTGATACGCAATGCGTAAAAATACAGTTCCAGTCAAAATAATCAGTAATTATGTCCCCATTGGATGCAACAAATGCCTCATTTGTAATGGGTTTTATTGGTTTTGTCTCGTCGTGCCGGGACACAGGGCATCACAGTATGCTAAAGGGCATAACATTTCCATCACACGCTTGAGGTATTCGGCCAATCACAATGCACAGGATAGCTGACCAATCAGAGCACACCTCGCTTTTCAGAACGATGAGCTTTTTTGTTTTTTTAACCTTAAACCGCATAAACACATTGCGTTACTCCAAATACAAAACAAAGTTATTTTTAGCAACGTCATATGAACTTTTTAAAGTGTTACTTTAAACAGTTCTCCTAATAACCAACCAACAGCTGTCCTGTTTTATATAAATGCCAAACTTATATTTTCCCTGCATAGGTCCATATATGTGAACAATCCCCATTTAGACTCCATGAAAGATGACATCCTGTACCATTTTAACCTGGGAAAATCCACTCACGACTTACCAGCGATGTTTGGAGATGTCAAAGTAAACTTCAGTTCTTTTTTTATATTAAAATCTTACTCCTTTAGAATTACTCAGGGACTATCCAACTCACTTGGTTGTACATTTTGTCTCAGTTTGTGTGTGTAGGAGGAAGTCCATGGAGGATGAAGTCTTTCACTGAATACATTGCCAAAGAACTGGGGCTATCAGAGCCTAATGCTGAATTTCCAAATATATGTGAAGGAACGGATCGCTATGCCATGTACAAAGTTGGACCTGTGCTGTCTGTCAGTGTGAGTGAATTCCATTCAAAAGACTAGGGTCAGTAAAGGCATTTACAATGTTACAAAATATTTCTAATTCATATAAATGCTGTTCATTTGAACTCTTTTATTCATCAAAGTATCCTGATCAAATCAAATGTTGTTTCCACAAAAATATTAAGCAGCACAACTGTGATAATAACAGAGAATGTTTATAGAGTACAAATATGCATATTAGAATGTTTACGTGCACTCATTTTCACTAAAGGTTCTGTGTATATCCTAAACATTACAATATTCTTCTCATATTTGTTTACATGTGCGTTACACATATTACACACACAAAAAAAAAAGCTTCAGCATATGTGCAGTACCCACTCATCATGATCTGTGCAATCTGTAGGTATTTTTGAACCCAATTAGACACGTTTACATTCTTATCTTATTTTATTTGTGCCACGCCTTTCAGTTAGGTCAAATTTGGACTTGGATCAAACTCAGTCAGACTGATTGTTTACATGAAAACCTTTTTAGTCCAATTGAGCCATCAGTCAATTATAAACTATATATATAAAATTATAACTATATATAAAATTTTATATTTAAACATAGCTGTTAAGACTGGAGTAATGACTTCAGCTTTGCCATCACAGGAATTAATTAGATTTGAAAATATATTCAATTGGAAAAGTTCATTTAAATTGTAATAATATATTACTGTCTTTACTGTTTTTCGATGGTCTTACTGATCTTAAATTGTAATTATAGTGCCTTTGTCTGTACTTTTTATTACACAATTGCAAATTAAGTTTATCTGGGTGTTAACATTGTAATTTCTTCTGTGTTGTAGCATGGCATGGGCATCCCATCTATCTCTATAATGTTGCATGAGCTTATCAAGCTCCTGTATCACGCTCACTGCACTGATGTCACTGTAGTGCGCATTGGAACATCAGGTGGAATAGGTACACTGCTTTTACCATTGAACTGCTTAATCAAAAGGGTGTTTTCATGCTTTCAACATCAACTGCAACTCGCACCGATGTTGTGAAACCATGGGAATTTTTTTTTTTTTTTTTTTTTTTTTTTTTTTTTTTTTTTATATCATTTCCTGACTCATTGTTTCCTGACTGAGCAGTTTTTTCCGTCTTTTGTCAGGTTTAAAGCCAGGTACTGTGGTGGTTACCAAACAGTCAGTGGATTCTGTGTTCCAGCCTCGCTTTGAGCAGATCATCCTTGGAAAACCAGTGGTCAGGAGCACAGAACTTGATGCCGAACTTGCAGAGGAACTTTTTCAGTGTGGCAAAGACCTTGCAGAGTTTGAGACTGTTATTGGTAACACAATGTGCACCCTTGACTTCTATGAAGGTATAAATGTTTTGAAATTTTATAGAATGTTATAATTGCAGTGTCAGTTTTTTGCACGGTTGAGTTTGTTGCATTTGAATGCTCTGTCTTGGGACAGGTCAAGCTCGGCTGGATGGGGCTTTCTGCTCGTATACTGAAGAAGATAAACAGAGCTATCTTTCCGAAGCCTATGCCGCTGGGGTTCGTAACATTGAAATGGAGTCATCTGTGTTTGCAGCCATGTGCAAACTGAGCAATCTTCAAGGTATGTCATTTTTGATACACCATTTACTGAGCAATGAGCAATACTTGCGCAAGTTTGTGATATTTCATGGTTTAGGTTGAAGAATTTTTTCCTGTTTTTTCAGCTGCGGTTGTGTGTGTAACACTGGTGGACAGACTGAAAGGAGACCAGCTGACCAGCTCTCATGACATCCTGAATAGCTACCAGCAGCGACCTCAGGTCCTGGTTGGACATTACATCAAAAAGAAGCTGAATGCCTATAAGAAATTTTAGTTTGAAAGCTTTGAAAGAGTACGAGGTAAAGGTAGGGAAAAGTATAGTGCAGTTATTTGAATATATGGCAAAAAGCAGCTCTTATAAGTTTATCAAAAGGTAACAGAAATACCTTAGAATTTTTCTACAGTTTAATACTGCAATTACTAATGTGCTCATGCAACCTCATGCCTTGAATGTAATACCTTAATTTCCTTGTTTTAAATTGGTAAAAGGCACATTAATTTCTAGACAATTTGATTTGTCTTAAATAACATATATCTATTTTTGTTTTAAAAGGCACTTATTAAAACTACTCCCGATGAAGTAGTTGTGTAAAAGGGAAAGATTTTATACAAAAAAAGAGAGAAAGAGTTAAGCGGTTTTAGCACTAGTTACTTTTAAAAGGGTCCAAGGAGCATTTTCAAAAAACAATAAACCTCTGTTTGTTGGTCTATGATTATGTTACAAACAAATTGTTTGTAAAATTTTACTGTAATGTTCACAAATGTCTTAAAATTAAATGTTCACAAATTAATTAAAAATTGCATAATATTTCTCCTTAAGTTTGCTATGTTTAACATGGAATGTATTATTTTATTTCCGTAACTGAATGTTTTGTTATACAACATTCTGAAAAATAAAACAGAGATTAAATTATTTGTTAAATGAAAGCTGTATGTGGTCCAATTTCAGTTTTATATGAAATAAATGCAAATAAATAAATACTGTGTAGAAAGTGTTAATGTGTAAACATTATATCTAAAGTCAATATCAAGGTCAATTAGGAACATTAGAATATTAAAATAAGAAGATATAATAAAGAATATTAAAGGAATAATTCACCCAAAAATTGGAAATTTGATTCAAATTTACTCAACCTCACACCATCCAAGATGTAGATAAGTTTGTTTCTTCATCTGAACATATTTGGAGAAATGAATCATTACATCACTTACTCACCAGTGGATTCTCTGCAGTCCAAACAGGTGATTAAAAACAATAATCGACAAGTGATGCAAGTAAACAACAAGTTGAGAGTATAATAAACAAATCTATTATGAAGTTTTTGTAACTTCAATCCATTGCTTTCACTTAAATACGAGTTCTCTATAATATTGCTTTCTCCAGTGAAAACGTTGTCTTGTCTGAATCAGGAGAGAAATATGAACAGATCAAGCACCAATGACAAGCAGTGGGGGGAAAAAAACCCTACAAGACAGTTTCCTGTGAATTTTGATTTGAGAGGACAACAGTGCATGGACTTTTTCCACTGGAGGAAAAGTTTAGAATTATAACTGGTATTTTGAACAGATGCTACCATTAAAAATTAAAATGCCTTAAGGATGGATTTGTTTATTACAAACATAAAGATTTTCTCTTTAAAAGACATTTTGTGATGGATGGGAGTTGTGTGGATTACTTGTGAATTATTATGTTTTTAATCAGCTCTTTGGACTGTCATTCTGATGGCACCCATTCACTGCAGAGGATCCATTGGTAAGCAGGTGATGTAATGATAAATTTCTCCAAATATGTCCAGATTAAGAAACAAATGTATCTAAATCTTGGATGGTGTGAGATTGAGTAAATTTAAAGAAATTTTATTAATTCCTTTAATCAAAATATATGGCTGAGTCTCAGAGACTGCTGAGTTGCCTCGACAGCATTTATGATAGTATTCATGTGACAAATTTTGCTGCATAAATTTTTTTCTTTTTTTATTAGAATGGTGGTTTTGATATTCATGAATTGTCTCTAATCATCAAATCAAAAATTTCATATTTTTAACATGTTGCTGAATGATTTCCCAATTACAAAAATGTAACATTTGACACTCAAATAAATAATACCCTTTGCACAGCAAGTAAATAATCTCATTCCTCCATCTCAGTGTTTACACAAAATTGGTTGCATTCACCAATCTAAACTATTCAACCCTGTTACTCAAACTGCTGTATGAAAAAGTGTTCAAACACATCTCTTTTAAACCAACATTTGGTCCTGAAGTGGCTCGTCCATACAGTGAGTGACTGCCTAATAAAATCAAATAAGTTAATGGTAACCATTGACTTCCATAGAATTGTTTCCATGGCTAATGTCAACTGTTTGGCTACCGACATTCTTCAAAATATCTTCTTTTTTTTGTAATCAACAGAAGAACTTGAGGGTAAATGAAAAGTAAATGATGACATAATTTTTAATTTGGGGTGAACTATCCCTTTAAATCTGCAACCATGCTTGCCATTTTGGCATAGTTTGTTTTTAATGACAAATTGTCTATTTAAGGTTTATTCTGAAAAAATTACAAAATTACACAAATCACGATTGCAAACATATGCAACAGGGCTGAAAAATTCCAACTTATTAGCAAATTAAACAGATCATATATACATGTAGTTTGATCTCTGGAGGTTAGTTATAGGTGTTTTCAGAAGTAGATTGGTTACAACACGGTGCCGGTGCCTCCCTGGAACAGGACGTTGCTCCAGACTGGATGATGAAAGAGCTAGGAAGAAACTGGTCAGAGAGGCTACTAAGAGGCCTACAGCAGTGGCAGGAATTTGACAAAGAGTGGTCATTGTGTACATGTTATCAACAATATCACAAATTCTCCACAAATGTGGCCTGTATGGGAGGATTGCAAGAAAAAAGTCATGACTGAGCTTGAAGAGCACTTTGAAGAGGCAGATGAGACTAAAACTGAATTATTTGGCCTCAACACCAAACACAATGTGTTGGGGAAATTCAATACCATCCAAATAATACCATTCCTACAGTAAAGCATGGAGGTGGTAATATCCTGTTATGAAGGTGTTTCTCTGCGGCAGGGATTGGAGCATTTGTCAGAAGGAAAAATGGTTGGGGTAAATCCCAACAGACAGGCTGTAGCTCAATTGATAGAACACTTCGCTATCTAGCGCTAGGTTGGGGGTTCGATTCCCCGGCAACATATGATATGCAAAAATTGGTAGCCTGAATGCACTGCTAAATGCATACATTTAATTTATTTTTTAATTTAATTAAAATTTAATTTAATTTAAGCAAAAGGTAGTTCAAGGGGGTGATCCTTTTCCAACTCAATGATTCTGTTAAAAAATAACAATACAAATTCTGACATGGTGTTTCACTTATAAGTTGCACTGTGAAAACAGCTGGATAAAACAACAACTGTCCGTCTTCATTTCAGGCTGCAAAGCAACATAATGTGATTATTTTAAAGGGGGCTGATTCTGTTCTATCCCCACTGTATGTCTGTACCCACACACGACGCTCGATTATATGCAGGCCAGTTTTTTCCCCTCCTTCCTTCCACTGCTGTTGCGCGGACTCGATCAGAAGTCAGCCGCTCCCATTCCTCGCATCCCTCCGCGCTCCTTATTGTGCTCTGCTGACTCAGTGCCTTAAGCATCGTCCGCTCTCAGCGCCACTGGCACAAACCTCGACAATTGTGGAAATTAATACGGATTCAAGAAAGGACACCATGGCCAAAACAGCTATCGGTACGTGCTGCGCATTTCTTCACTTGTCATCTTTAATCCATTGTTGCATTTGTAAACGTATTAATAGAGACCGAGTCTGTCAGTGCAAAGCGTTATACCATGCCAAACTATACGGAGCATATACAATGCTTATATTAACATGTTTCTTATATTATTTATAGCTTATTCGTGCGAACAGTGCATTATATGAAATCAGAATCTGCGTTATCGGATGCATTCTACAATGTTAGATTTGCGTTTTCCCCCTATTTATGTAGGCTAGTCTATAGCCAAAGCGAATGTCATTCATTATGAATTGATATAAACACAGTACGTCAAATTCTCAGTAGTGCCATGTATTTATGTCTGATGATTGGCGATGGCGCACCTGCTCCTGCTGCCTCGCATCATAATGCAGAAAGACCGCACCCAAGAAACACAGCCCAGACAATCTAGCCATAAACCCCCACAGATACCTCCTCAGGGACCTTTTCCCTCAAGAACTTACATTTAACCAGCGATTCTTGCTTTATATGGAATAATCAAGACAATTAGAGCAGCTTTGTTGTAGTTGTTGTTGTGGATGCCATCGTTCTTGTTTTATAGACAATAGTGCTGGCATCAGGGATACCAAGGTGACAGATTTTCATTCACACTCCATTTGATTTTTAATAAGTATGCATTCAGAAACCACAAATATAATAAGGCTATTGTGAGATATAACACACAGGCCTAGCTCCTTCATTACATGCATAGTACTGTTTTAATATAACAGCATCAATAACACATCAGCATGGCTATGGTTCGAGTCATTTTGAAGTATATAAAATAGATTAAAATAAAATAATTTCTAATCTATTGTGTATTTTTTTTTAACCATAGTCAGATCCACGTATATTTTGTTGTGGAGTCATTTCATGACCAGACGGCATGGGTGTATTTCACAGTGATTTTTATATATGTATTAGTTTATTTTTGGATTCCGGTTAGCCTGCAAAATTGCTGAAGTTGTAAAGTCACCTTTCCGAATCTATCGGGGGCCTGTTGTGTCAGGCTGTATTGATGAGTGGAAGGCTCTGGTTCTGTGGGCCTGGTTGTTGATCTTGATAAGAGTAGCAGGGGAGCTGCAGGCGGCTGAACGGACGCAGACTGGGAGAGCGGCCAGCCCTGCAGCAGTGGGACGCTGCACATGGTGGCCTTTGCAGCACCGGACACACAAGTATTGACACTGTGTGGACACCAGTATGTGACCCTGGCTGGCAATAGCTCCTGCGTGTGATTTGGACATAGAAAGTATGGGATCTGTGTCTCATCTTAGATTATAACCAACTGATGACTATCATATTTGCATTCTTTTTTTATTTCGTTACAGTTGTTTAGTGTGTCCTAGTCTGCATGGTGTCTGACGGTAATTTTCTAGCAAATGGGCTGTTAGATGTGCTTATAATCTGTAAAACGCTGCCGAGGGCAGGAAATGGGAAGTTTCATTAGTGTGCCTCCTGCATTTTTCATGAGTCTGCAAGCTCCATTTGTTTGAATAGACTCTTCGTAGACTCCATTTGTGCCAGAGTTTTCAGGGATTTGCTAGCTGTATTCCAGTTGGTTTTAAACAGTTTACAAGAAAATAGTATTGCATTCTTTCTACTTTAAAATTCAGTGAGTTAAAAATCAATGTTACCTGCCGAAATGTACTTTCAATAATTGTTTCTAAATAGATTCTACGCCAGTTTTTTTTTATTGGTGTGTAGTGATCGTGTTGGAAAATTTCCCACATTTTTAATCTTGTTCACTTAATTCCTGATATTCAACTATTTAAACCCACTTTTTACATTGTTCACCGCTGTAATGATGATCATAGCCTTTCAAAAAGTAGCCAATGTAGCTAAAGTAGCAGAGCTGATCAGTCACTCAGTTGAAGCATCATAGAAACAGACACTCGGAGATGAAGCGTGTGTTATAGACCTCTGAAGATCTGCAGAGACGGGGCAATATGCTCTGGCCTGTAAACTTCAGCACATTTGTGCGAGAGTATGGATGTGTGTACACTAACAAGAGGCCAACTGTGTGTTGTTCCAGCATACAAGGAGAAGATGAAGGAGCTGTCCATGCTCTCGCTCATTTGCTCCTGCTTCAGCCAACAGACACGCAACAACCTTGTCTGTGAGTTTGACGGTAAGTGAGAGAACTAACTAATAATGATTTGAAGCAGTATAAAACTACATATAATATAAATATGCTGTGAGTGATATTTTATATCATAAATATAAAAAATGTTCTATAAATATTACAAAATAAATAAATATAAGATTTTTATATAATTATACATAAACCAAAACATTTAAAATGGTGTTTATTTCTTGTTTCAGAGTCTTGATTGATTGTGCTCTTAAATGTATGAAAACATTAATTTTTTAAAACACTAATGTTATTTGAAGCCCATTTCTGCTATGTAAGAAAACTAATTCATGCTTTTGGTAGATCATAATTATGACAAAATGTCAAAACTGAGATTTAAAAAAAAGTAAAAAAAAAAACAAAAAACAGTTTTGATATAAAACTGATATTATGACATAAGTTAAATTGTGAAACAATAAATTAATATTTATATTCAAGGCAAAAATAGACTTGTAATTCTAAGTCATGTCATAGTTATGACTAAGTATGTCAAATTAAAATTTTCATGGCAATAAATACAAGAAAATATTTAAAATGTTGATCATTTCCGGATCAGTCTTGATTAATTAATTATGTGCTTAAATTTATGAAAAAAGTATTAGACATGACGTTTTGTATTTTTGTCACATATGAAAAAAACTAAATAAAAAACCAGATTTGGTAAACCATAATTATGACAAAGAGTTAAAATTATACCAAAAATCAAGTCATAAATCATAATTGAGATAAATGTTGAATTAAGTCTGTAAGGTTAATTTATTATGAGATCAAGCTGGAATAACAGTCAAAAGAATGACAAAATTACATTATGACTTATGTCATCATTATATCATCATTTTGACCGTTTTCTCATAATTATGACTTAGTATCTAATTTTTTCATCTGATAATTATGACTTTTTTGCCTTAATTATGATGTTCTAAAGCATTTTATTAAGTACGGTTATTTGACATTGGTGGTTGTCTTGTATAGATATGGAAGTGAAGCCAATAAACAAAAGGGCCTCAGGCCAGGCCTTTGAGGTGATTCTGAAACCACCCTCACCGGTGTCAGACGTGGCCCACAGCATCACCTCTCCTCCAAAGAAGAGGGATATGTCACTGGAAGACATCCAGAAGAAGCTGGAGGCTGCTGAGAACCGCAGGAGGGTCAGTGGAACTGAATGAATCAAATCGGAATAGCTGTAGCTATAAAGCTGACCATTTTATTAATACAGACAAATGTATATGAAACAATAAATCAATAAATATTGCTCAACCACACTAGCATCTATTTAACCTGCAGGAACTATATTCCCTTTCATGCCCTTATGTTTGGATGCTTATGCATTCAATGACTTTCCTCAACAGTCCCAGGAAGCTCAAGTGCTCAGAGCTCTGGCTGAGAAACGTGAGCACGAGAGGGATGTGCTGCTCAAAGCCATGGAGGAAAACAGCAACTTCAGCAAGATGGCAGAGGAAAAGCTCATTCTGAAGATGGAGCAGAACAAGGAAAACCGTGAGGCTCACCTGGCAGCCATGATGGAACGCCTGCTGCAGAAGGTGAGCAAAACAGTTAGACTTTGTACATTATTTATATATATTCAAAAATAATTGAAATATTAAGTAGTTCTGAGTAAATATTGTTTAAATATTGCAAAATGTTGCTGTAATTCAATTGTTTTATATATATATATATATATATATATATATATATATATATATATATATTAAGATTTAATTTATGATTAATATGTAATTATCATGTTTATTTTAGTGTTTACTTATGTTAGTGTTAAATGTTATCGCACTATATGTATTGACCTTATCAGGAGCAAGATGCTGCAGTTTTCCAGCAAAACAGACTTTATGTATTATTTTTTATAAAAAATTATTGAAATGGACATTGGGTAATTATGATTATACATTGTTTAGAGACATATCTTTATTGCAAATATGGTTTACTTTTTCTATGTAATTTTTAAATATTTCTTTTAATGTTTAATTTGACAATTTCCACAATTTTTAATTATGTACATATGTATTGTATGTATTAATTTGTGTCATTATCAAGTAGAATGAGAAAAGCATTGAATAGACATACAAAATGATAGGGTACTCTAAATCAGTGGTTCCCAAACTTTTCCATTCCACGACCCACCTAGACAAGTGTAATATATTTCACGACCCACCAAAATATTAAAAAAAAAAAAAAAACAACGAGTGAAATTACTTTAAACCTAATCTTACTTAAAATTTTTATGACAGAAATTAAGTATTTAAGAAAAATAACCATTTTATTTTAGAGTACAACTGAAAATTTCACTACAAATTTACAAGTTTTAATTTTTGTTTACTGGCGTTAAAATATGTAGTGTCCATAAAAACGTGAAGCAGGCTCACTCCAGTGAAGTGTGATCTGCGCTGCTGTGTTTTGTTGCATTCATGATCCTTCCGTGTGTGTCGGCGAGAACGGAGCACAATCCAACACTTTTTTAGAAAAGCATAAGAAGCAAAGCAGAACTATCTAAAACAGTTTGGAGATTAAAATAATTGTGAAATAGGTAAAAAAAGACCGATTGAACCTTTTAATGACATTGCTCTGAGACCTTCAAAACACGCAACGCACACGGACTTAATTGCAATTTGAAAATCACACTAAGGATATTGCAGTTCATTATTAATGTTGGTGGGCTATATCGTTGTGATGAGTGGGTTCCCAGTTCCCGCCTCCTTCTTCCTGTGATTGTGAAGATTTTAATGTTTTACACTGGTGCCGAAGCCAGGGAGGAAGGAGGGGCGCGCTGCCGAAGATCCTTCGCCGCTGGGGTGAATCCGCAGTGCCATCGAGCAGGGCGAAGGAGTCTGCCGCCGAGGGTGCTCGATGTGGTGGGCTGGAGTGAGTTGCCGGGGGGGGGGGGGGGGGGGGGGGCGAACTCACTCCAGCCCACCGCCTCGATGACTCCTTCGTGGAAAGAGGTGGGAACCGGCGGACAATCAAACAAAGTTTTAATAACCAAATAAACACAAAACAGCGCGACAGCCCCTCTCGGATGACTGCCGTGCACAAATAAAAAACAAACACAAAATAAAACCCAGGCCTGGTCCTCTCTCGTCCTTCACTGTCATCGCTCCTCTTTTGTATCTTTCCGATCTCCTCCGTGGTTCTTGAGACCGGTGAGTGTTGCTCATTTCCCAATCACTCCACCGGCCTAGCTCTGTTCCCATGGCACTAGGCCCCGCCCCACTCGTCACATTCGTGCAGCCCTAGACTGAACTGTGTTAGTGTCTGTGTGTCATTGAAACGCAAAATTAGCTGCAGCCAAGTGACTTTGTGCGACCCACCTTGTTCCATTCCGTGACCCACGAGTGGGTCGCGACCCACAGTTTGAAAACCCCTGCTCTAAATATCAAACTAAAAACTGCCAGTAGGTGGCAGCAACTCACTGTCTTAGTGAGTGAGTGAGTGAGTGAAGGGGCGGTCACACTAGACTTTCAACGTCTGAAATATTTTCGGACGCCGCTGCGCATATGGATGGGAGCAGGATATAACATCAGGCACAAAGGTTTCCTCTCAGTTATCACAACTGTTTCTTTTGCAACGGCGTCGAAAGCGTCATATACTATACTCTCTGTTTCGCTCTATATATATAAATATATACAGACTAAGCAATAAAATGTGTCGGCATTCAAATGTACCATCTGTTCCTGTTTCCATTGACACTGCGAACCATGCAGCTTATTTTATTTTATTTTATTTTTATAATCTTTTAATTATGAATTATATAAAAATAGGACGCGCTGTGCTACGGCTAAAATTAGCGCTTCCTCCATTTTTGAATTTCTGTACTGAGAGGTCACGCAGGGATGTTTTGATCTTCTGGTCACACGTCTTCACGTGATGCGAATTCGCAGGTCAGAGTTCACCAAAGTTGAACTTTGGAATGCAGCAGAATGCAAAATCTTTCACATGAGCTTGCGTTTCTGGTCTGACGCATTCGCATGCGTATGAATGGAAGTCAACAGAACGAAAAGTGCGTCATGATTGAGTCATTCAATCATTCAACGAATCAACTGGTTCGTTCAAACGACTGTTTCGTTCAGGAAACGGAGCAAGTGTCTGTCTTTATGAATAGTTCTCTGATTCATTGGCTCAATCAATTCATTCAAACACTGGATTCATTAAGTAATGAACACCGGTGTGTGTCGCTTGGAAAGGAGCAGTTCTACTGTGGCTTTGCTTGGAACGATTTTTGTTTGTGAAATTGATCAAAACAGACAACATTTGACGATATGTTGACAATTTTTTACATAAAATTAACTTTTGTGCAATATCAATATCACATTTCCAATCGTGCAGATATTTGGAAAAACACTCTTGCTCATGAGATATAAATAAGAGACAAAAACCCATTCAGGAACGTTTTTGATCTTGAATTTCAGGAGCATATGACTGTAATAGGCAACATCACAGCGGGCCGGGCACAATACATGTGTTAATAATTTTAACAGATTTTGTCCAAAATTAATTGCACCAAATTAACACACTGCATTGGCATCCCTAGTTAGGTGTTTTTTATAATTAATTAATTTATTATAAGCCCTTTTCAGTCTTAAATTGAGCATCAGAATTATGATATGTGATCCTCTGTTTGTTTTGACTCTCTCAGGAGCGACATGCTACAATTGTCCGCAGGAACAAGGAGCTGAGGGAAGAACTAATAGCGTGAAGTTATCCTCCTCCTCCTCATCCAAACCCTTCATCAGCCAACCTGTCACCTGTTATCCTGCTCACACACACACACACACAGACACACACTAACACACACCTAACCACTGTTAAAAACCAATCAGAACAAGTAGTATCACACTCGTATACAGTTTGAACGGTCTTGCTTGATTTCATAGAGTAATGGGAAGACACAAGTATTATTTTGTAAACACATCTTTTTTTATCTCTCACTCTTTCTTTCTCTCTGTCTTTCTGTCTATCAGATTGAATGATAACAAATCAAATGTATCAAATCTACACGATACGTTATGTTAATTCATTCATTCTCATTTGTTTTGGTTCAGGCTCGTCTGCTTTGATCATGTGAAAGGTTCTTGATGTTGTGAGTAAGCTGCCGCTTACGTTTGCAGTGTTAAATGATGTGAAGTTTGGTGTAATTGTGAAGAATGCAAAACGCTTCAGTGCTCAGGCCCCAGATTTACATTTTAAAAACGCAAACCTACCCAGACTCATGAACATATAGTGCACTTACGTTTATATACAGCATGATCAAGACATTTTCCTGACCAGATAGCTTGAAATAGAAGTACTGGAACAAATAAAAACGTTAATAGTGTTTCATTTAAAACAACAGCATATTGTATTTCGCTGTATTTTAGTTTCTATGCATAATATCCTTATATAAAATGAAATATCTCTTTTTTGAAATATTACGCACATCTGCATGTCTACATCTGCAAACGTACTCTTTTGTTGGCTGACGTTTGGAAACACTGCACCCTTTCTGGACCCTTTGGACTAGAGTCTAAACAGCTTGACACAGCCTGCAGTAGAATACTACAGTTTTCTTCCCTGTTTTTCTTTTTGTTGACCTTCCCCATTCCCTTACATTGATTCAGGCCTTCAGCACTCAAGCTGATGAGTAGACATCTTCATTAGTGCAGCGCTCTCTCTGAATGTTCTGACATCTGTATGGCTTTATAAAATAGGTAACATCTTTACCAGCCGAATGTATCTTCATATACACCCAACTACAGCCTTTGACGTGTGACTATTTTCCTTTTGGTTTATTTTCGTGCGATTTGAGTGTGTGCAAGTGTGTGTGTGTCCACGTTAGGCTGACCGAGCATTTGTGTCCTTTCTCTTTGGAAGTGAAGTGATAGGCAGATGCAGAATATGCACTGAATGATTCTGATTTTGTTTGGATTTGTTTTTCAGATCACTGTCTCCTCTATAAATATGCTTGAAGTGTCTTCGGCTGCCAAAATTGTCTTTCCTCTCATTTCTGTGTGCGCAAACTTTGGTGAAAATAAAGGTTTGGGGTTCTGTGAATATGGTTTACTGTGTTTGCTTAATGTCATTCCATCGCTTCACCAGCAGATGACAGTAAACCTGTTATAACACGTGGGCTAAGCTTATTAACATAATTCACTGAGAACATAATGTGTGTAATCTATCTATCTGATCAAGTTGCAGTGAACAGGGCAAATCTACTATATACTATATAAATATATTTGTTTAGACAAAAATGTGCTTGCAATTAATAGTTAGGACTATTCATCATTTATATTACTCACAGATGGTGTAAAACAAAGAAATGAATCCCAGTTCACCCACTCAAATCTCCTCTTGCCAATTAACTTCTCAGCAAACTAGTGAAAAGAAGAAATTAATACCATAAAACAAAGTTCTCAGAAGTATAAAAGCAGAGGACCATATTGTGTTATTGCATTTATTTATTTATATATTTCAAATAAATCTTAGCTTTTAGCTTTGTAATTTTCTTTTCCTTGCACCCAGCGGTATTGGTTTTTATAGTTTTAAATATACGTTTGCTTTAAATTAATGTTACAGTATATTTGAATGACTAATATTGTTACTTTATAAAGATAAATAGATGTATATCTGCTTTGTGTTGTCTTATATGTTAGATCATTCTCTGTTACATTTTAATGACTATTGTTTCTGTATTGAAACGGTTTCTTTCTATACAATATAAAAACTATACAATAATTTAAACTAAATTATAAAACATAGAGAATAATTATCTGTTTAGTAATGTCATATATGTTAGATTATCCTAATATAATTTATATTCCAAAGCATACTGACAAATGATCTTTTTCTTTCTTTTTCTTTCTGATCAAGTTTATAACTCCACTGGGATCCCAAAGTCTCTGTATATTTTTATGTGCTGCACTACAAATGGTTTGTGCAGGGAGTAAATTAACTTTTCACACACAGACATAAGCACTAGTAAATCTTATTTGCTGCACATGCTAACACCTTTTTTCCCCCCACCTATTTACAGTCCAAAAGACAGCCACATCTGCTTGTATTTAATTATTAATGCAGTCATCTGGTAAATCAGTGATTGGACAACAGCGTCTACATGACTAATTAAGAGGAAGTAATGTCTGCGTTCAATTAATTAATAATTGCCACTGAGCTCCATGCCAATGCACCTGCGCTCCAAACATAACATGTCATGTTTAGATCTTCATATAATCATCAACCAGGACCTGCATTGACAAATAAAACTGCATGTAATGTGATTAAATTAATTAAAATATAATAATATTGCCTAAATATACGATTCAGATAATATTTATTTTCATTCAACCAATCAATGAATAAATATTCTGAAGGAATATTTATATAAAAAAATATAAATTAATGTATTTATATCTATCTATATATCTATACATTTTTGTACTATTAATCATCAGCAGATGGCGCCGTTTCTGTTCTGCACTAAACTTGGACCAACTACTGTGGGGTTGTTGTGTATGGATAATTGCTACCAATGTGTGGACTGATTAGGTGCAGATTTGAAGTCAGTGTTAATACCAAGCAAGAACAAAGATTCAGTTTTGCATTTGATGCCAGTCATCTCAAAACTACCTTAGACTGATAACGTTTGATTCATCAGGTCAGTCCCAATACTTCAGCAAAACTCCAAACCCTTGTTTAAAGATAAGTTAAACTAATTGTTATCAGTATTATTATTTGCATAACCAACATTTTCTCTTGACTTATAACGAACTTTGTTTAATATGTTTGACCAAATCTAATATCCAAATATCGATCTATCAAGCCCTCCCCTTTCAAAATCTTTTAGCCAATCAAATTCTCAAATATCACTGCGTTGTTACTGATTGGTCAGTGAGCGTCGACACTTATCCGTGCGCTCTTTAAATCTCCCTCTGCTCTGATATAAGCTTCTGCAACACTTTATATAAATATTAAAAATCAAAAGGTCGTGTATTGTAATTATCCAGTTATTTCTTTGTTTTTATTAAACACCGAACATAGAAAAAACAATGGTTGAGCAATTCGTTGGTAAATGGAAAATGACTTCAAGTGACAATTTTGATGAATACATGAAGGCTGTAGGTAAGACATAAATGTACAATAATGTTTATATATATATATATATATATATATATATATATATATATATACATATATATATATATATATACATTAGTTCATATATAACATGCTTTTTTAATCAAGTAAATCTATTTGTGTCAGGATGCGATTTTTTTGTTTCGTACACCTGTTGAAATATCAGCAATGGCATTGTCTGTATTGTATTTCAGGCAAAATATTTGTATTTTGTACACAGGTGCTGGTTTTGCTTCTAGGCAAATGGCTAACCTAGCAAAACCCAGTCTGGCCATTGCCTTGGATGAGCAGGGGTTCGTCTCCATGAAAGCTGTCACTACCTTCAAAACCCTGGAAATCAAATTTCAGTTAGATGTAGAATTTGATGAGACAACAGCAGATGACAGGAAAGTCAGGGTAAGGGTTAAAATAATAATAAATAAATAAGCAAACAAACAAATGCAGAAATAAAATGAATATTTTTAGTATATTTAAAAAGTGTGAGTGTAATAATTACATTTCCCTTCAATCCTTAATTTTCTTCAGACTACCATGAGCCTTGTAGATGGTAAATTTATTCAAAAGCAGACCTGGGAGGGGAAGACCACGATAATTGAAAGAGAGATTCAAGACTCCAAAATGATAGCGGTATGTGTACAAGCCATCTGCACAATATTAAAACTTACCAACATATTAAATAAACAAATTAATTTGACCTTTTATTTTATTTTATTACAAAAACATCAGATTTGATAAGACTTTTCAGTGTTGCATGTATTGTTCAGCATGCTGCTTATCTCTCTCTCTCTCTTTCTTCAGAAATGTATCATGGATGATGTGGTCGCTATCAGGACTTATGAGAAAGATGTGTGATGAAAGATGCACAAACTCTGGGCTTTAAGACAGATTAAAGACCCTATTAGATTTTAATATGTTTCAATTTGACTGATTTGATGGGAATCATGAGTTGCTTGGTTGCAATAATTTTGCTTATAATAAAATAATAAAAAAGATCAAATGTGTCTACACTCATTGATTGATGATTCATTTGATATAAACATTTTGTTCCTATATAAAAATGAAATACTTGACCTAAGAGCTGAGGAATTGGAAAATAAATACATGCAATTAAAAGTTGAGTAACACTATTACATCACACAGCATATACATAATTAGATGACACAATAGCAGACACTTTCAATTTGTATTTGGACCCAATAAGGTGCTAATCACTAAGTGTACAAGAAAGATCCAGTATAGCTCTATAAGTTCAGAAGTCAATGCAGATTTCACATTCTCTCCTCAGACTCTCCTTAGGCAGCCATTGCAACATTGCTGCTCTAGAATAAATATATATATAATTGCTATTAAACTGCAATTGCCATGCAACATCTAATTAAGGTGTGTGCTGCTACACACTAGCATAGGACTAAAGGCCAGCAGAATGCCCCATACTGTTTCCCATGCAAAATGATTTCTATTAATCTGTTGTATAAACTTCAAACAGCCTAAATTTCACTTCACATGGCTGCCATGGCAAGACGCTTGAGCTCCAATCACAACCGTAAAAAGATATCATCCGTGCAACATTAATCACCACCTCCTAGTGCCCGGTGAACATGTGATGTGTTAATCCTCAGCAGTCCAGTTCACAATAGTTTCCTGAGTCTAATAACCTCAATAACCCCAGGATTAGCACTACTTTAGCAGCTAGAGTGGCTGACTAGGCGCTCCTTGCAAACTTTTGCTTCTAAAATATACATTCCTCTTTTGTGATCCTAATCTTCATGAGTATTATAAAGCAATTTATATTAAAGCACGTGGTGTGAAAGAGGATTTAGCTTGATTTATAAGGATTAATATGCATTCAGCAAGACTGAAAGAGTAATTTGACCAAATAATGTTTTAGGAGAAGCAGCAAGAATTGTGAATTGATATGCTTTTAATTAGCTTTCTTGAAACCAATATTTTATTATTATTATTAGCTTTAAAGTGTCCTGATATTCATTTTATATAATAATAATAATAATTTATGTACGGCTTCAGTCAATGTTATATCAAATGATGCATGGTTTATAGGGTATTGTTTTATTATTGTTTTTATATATTAATAATAATAATTGATGACTAAATGTAAATGTAATTATTATTCCTACTCATCCAAAATCCAAAAATGCTGTATTTCTGTTCAGACAGTGTTATATGAAATGATGCAAGTTTGATAGGGTATTGATTTTATAATAATAATAATAATAAAAATAATAACTTCCATTAAAAAATAGTCCTTCAGTCCTTATTATATCAAATGATGCATGCTTTATAGAGTCTTGGTATTATTTTTTGATGTTTTTATATTATTTAATAATAATAATAATAATAACTTTGCATAAATTGCAAAAAATACTGTACTTCTGTACTGTTTTAGTCAGTGTTATATCAAATGATGCATGCTTTATATAGACAAGATATTGCTTTTTCAAAATTGTATATTATTCAATGATAATAATAATAATAACAACTTTGCATAAATTCCAAACAGTGCTGTATTTCTGTAAGATTTCAGTATTTATTATATCAAATAATGCATGATTTTGTCAGGGAATCATCTTAGTCACAGACACTTCCATCATCACCGTCACCTGGTCCCAATCACACCTGATCGCAATCTGATCACCTGCACTTAAAATCCTACCCAGTATAAAGCCACCTTCACTTTAGTACTCCGCAGTCTGGTCTACCGTTCACTAACCCGAACAGTACCAGACTCCCTTTTACTCTAACTCTAACCTGTGTTGTGCCCTAAATCTCCAGTACCCCAGACAATCCTCCCATGTCTCTCCTGTGTTGTCCTCCCAGTCTCCTGCATGGTGCCCATCTCTAGTTCTAGTTTGCCGAGCCATTCTCCACCGCAAGTCAAGTTTCTGAACTCTGATTCTTACCCTTTCCATTCCCATTAACCACCTCTCTCTGCCTGATTCGTGACAGAAGACCGGACCAATAAAGACATCTCCATGGATCCCTGGTCTCCCGCTCCTGCAGATCTACTGCAGGAGCTGGTCAACATACTTCGAGCCTCACTCACCCTAGCTCCAAATCCTCCATCTGCCTCTGCCAGTCCCATGGCATTGCTTGCTATGTGGGGGAACCAACTGGTTGCGGTGGCTTTCTCCTCCAAGTGGCATTATATATATCGAGATGCCACCACAGAAATTACCCACTGATCACAACAAGGTAGCTTTTCTGATTTCTCTCCTGTCTGATTCTGCTTTGTCTTGGACAAAAGCTATATGGAATGCCAACAGTGCCATAACTAACTCTTACGAAGCTTTCACTAACCACTTCAAAGAAGTGTTCGGCTCCGCTAGGGGAGAACTGTTTCGGATCAGCTGCTGCAGATACGTCAAGGAGCCCTGGCGACCAATGATTACACTGTGCAGTTCCGAACCCCCTGCCAGTGGCCCTCCAGTACTAGAACCCATGCAAGTGGATTCAACCCAGCAATCTCAGCAGGAATGCACTAGCAGGCTTGCGGCTGGACTCTGTCTCTATTGTGCTGCTCCCAAACATTTCATTGGTGCCTGCCCTGTCAAGCCCCCACATCCCACGGTGAGTACCATCCAGCACAACCCTGTTATCTCCTCACTCTTTACCATGTCCGTACAACTATTCACTCCCTCCTGTTCTGTTACAGTCTCTGCCCTGGTCGACTTGGGCTCCTGGGACAACTTCATCTCGCAAAGCCTCCTAAGTCGTCTTCAGTTGCCTCGCCACCGCCATGCCCAGAAGCTCAGTTGAAACGATCCAGGGAAAGCCGTTAGGACGTGGGCACATGAGGTATCAGGCTCTTCCAGTGAAACCAAAATTGGGCTCTTTCTTGAAGAGGAGATCAAGTTTCTGGTACTGGAGGGACCCACAGGGGAAATCTTCCTGTGATGCCCCTGGCTCATCCAACATTCTCTGATGATCAGATTGTATTCCTGGAGGTTATTCGCTGACTCTCTCTGCACTTCAACGTCCACAAAACCACTCCTCACTTTGCTAGGTCGCCTCCACGTGCATCAAAAGCCTGGATCCCAAGGTAACTCCCTCCATCCCATTTAATTGTGGAGTTCCAGGATGTCTTCAGCAAGCAGGTGGCTACCCAGTTACCACCTTATCATCAACCATGGGACTGTGCAATCAATCTGCTTCCTGAGGCTAAACTCCGCAAGGGTAGAGTATACCCCTTGTCCATCCCAGAGTGCAAGGCTATGGAGGAGTACATCCAGGAGGCTCTTAACCAAGGATTCATCCTACCGTCCAGCTCCCCAGCTGTCTTGAGCTTCTTTGTGGGCATGAAAGATGGGGGCATGCGGCCATGTATAGATTACTGAGCACTGAACTCCCAAACAGTCAAACTCCCATATCCTCTTCCCCTGGTCCCGGCTGCTCTCGAGAAACTCTGTGGGGCCCGCAACTTCAAGTTGGACCTGTGGACGGCATATAACCTCGTCAGAATCTGGTAGGGTGATAAATGGAAGATGGCCTTCATTACCCTGTCCAGCCACTATGAATATCTTGTGTGATGGCCTGTTGGTATAGCCTGTTTCCTTGCGTCTGGTTTATTCTCTGTTGCAGGGGGCGTGGCTATCGTTTGTCAGTGAGATTGCGGACGCCTGGGTCCAGGTGTTTCACGCCTTTATAAACCAACCACTCTCTTTGTTGAGAAGGAGCCGTTCTCTCCCGTGCACTATTTTGTTCATGCAACACGCAACAGCATACGTTCCATTCATCCAAACATGCACTTCATTCTACTGACCTTACTGACTTTCACACTTCATGGTTGTATTATGTTATGTTAGTTGTTGTATCGGTGTTTTTGTTTAGTTAATAAATTCCATTTTGTGGGTTAAAACTGCGTCCTTCTATTTTTGTCATGGCTTTAGAGCCAGGTCGTGACACTTGTTATGCCATATGGCCTTACAAACGCCCCCACCGTCTTCAAGGGGTTCATGAATGAGGTGCTCCGGGAGTTCCTTCACAAGTCTGTGATCATGTACATCGGTATCCTCATATACTCCCAGAACCTGGCTGACCATCGCCATCATGTGAAGCAGGTCCTCCACAAGCTACAGCAACACCAATTATACCTCAAACTGGAGAAATGTGAGTTCCATCATCACACGCATCCCATTAACTGCAGTCATGGAGTGGCCTACTCCCCAGTCGGTTAAGAAGCTTCAGAGATTCTTAGGATTTGCCAATTTCTATCAATGTTTTATCAAGGATTTGAGTCCGCATACAGCTCCCTTGACCACCATGCTCTGAAGAAATCCCCTGTCAAAAGTCACTGTCCTGGAGTTCCAGCGCCCATGAAGCCATCAAACTCGCTCTTGAAATGTGGCGGCATGGGTCGGAGGGAGCCAACCATCCATTTACTGTTATCTCCGATCACAAAAATTTTCAGTATCTCTGTGACGCCAAGAGGCTCAATCCCCGGCTGGTCCGCTGGTCTTTATTCTTCACATGCTTCAATTTCCACATTATCTACCATCCTGGCAATCGGAACTGTAAGGCCGATGTTCTTTCCTGGCTCTATTCCTCCAATGCTCCAACAGACCCATAGCCGATTCTCCCTCCAGCCTCATAGTCATTCCCATCCTTTGGAACCTTGACGAGGACATCAGAGCCACAACTCAGACCAAACCTGCTCTGTTGGGAGGCCCAGAATGGAGGACTTTTGTACCCAGATCCCATCGGCAATCCCTTCTGGGCTCTGTCCACAACATCCCACGCTCCGGACACCCAGGCAGCCAATGGAGCCTCTCGCTCCTCCAAGCCCAGTACTGGTGGCCCAGTATGTTACGTGACGTCCGCAGTTGCTCGGTCTGTGCCATGTCTTCCACTCCTCATCATCTTCTAGTGGACCTTCCAGTTACCTACAGCCCTAGAAACTACTGAACAATTATTTATTAATGTCTTCAGGAACTTTGGGATACCCAAAGATATAGTGTCAGATCAAGGTCTACAGTTTATCTCCCACGTGTGGAAATCCTTCCTCCTGCTGCTAGGGGTCACAGTGAGCCTATCCCCTGGATACCATCCCCACACGAAAGGCCAGACTGAGCAGAAGATCAAGGAACTTGGGCGCTACCTCAGGGGATACTGCCAAGAAGATCAGCACAGCTGGAACCACTTCCTCCCTTGGGCCAAGTATGCACAGGACTACTGGTTCTAGGCAAGCGAGAGAGTGTGGGACACAGCCCATGTCCATCTCCGGTGGGCCATATGAAGACATAAAGCCTTCGTGGATGCCTGACGTGCCCCCACTCCTGTTTACCTCCCTGAAGACAAGGTATGGGATATTTGGGATAAGGATATTTGTCTCCGTCTGCCCAGCAGAAAGCTGAGTCCCCGCTACATTGGTCCGTTCATGATCGAGAGGCAGATCAATAAGGACACTTGTCAACTGCAACTACCACCCAGGTAATGAATTCACTCCTCTTTTAATGTCTCACTCCTTAAACCATGTTCTCCTTCTACTCCAGACACCCCGGAACCCAAAGAACCCCTTCTCCAGAGATTCTGGACCAACCCTCCGTCTACCAAGTCAGAGACCTCTTGGACTCGCAGCGATGGGGTAACCAGCTTGAAAACCTGGTCGACAGGGAAGGTTAAGGACCAGAGAAACGTTCCTGGGTGGCCTGGGATGACATTATTGACCCTATGCTACTGGAAGAGTTTCATCACATTCATCCCAATTGTCTCATACCCAGAGGCCGAGGTCACCCATCATTCCATCAGGGCGTCGGGAGCCGCCCCAGGAGGAGGGGGTAATGTCAGATGTCATCTCAGCCACCTTCACTTCAGTACTACGCCATCTGGTCTACCGTTCACTACCTCAAACAGTACCAGACTCCCTTTTACTCTAACCTGTTGTGACGAGTGGGGTGGGGCCGAGAGCCATGGGAACGGAGCAAGGCCGGTGGAGTGATTGGAAATGAGCGACACCTGCTTGACCCACCGGTCTAAACCTCCAGTACCCCAGACGATCCTCCCATGTCTCTCCTCTGTTGTCCTCCCAATCTCCTGGTGCCCGTCTCTAGTTCCGGGTTCCCAAGCCATTCCCCATCGCCAGTCAAGTTTCTGAACTCTTATTCTTACCATGATCATTACCAGCCTTCATAACCATTTCCAAGTTCTGTCAAAAAACCTACATTCTCATTAACCACCTCTATCTGCCTGATTTGTGACAGCTTTTTTTTTTTTTTTTTTGTTATTTAATAACCATTCCTTTGCATAAATTCTGAAAAATATATTTATATAGTCAAGATTATTCAAATTGTTGTTACATTTAATTATTATAATCATAATTATTATTCATTTGCATGAATTCCCAAAAATTTCTGTATGGCTTCAGTCAGTGTTATATCAAATGATGCAAGCTTTATAGAGTCATGAGACCGATTTAAGTCAGAGAAAGTGAAGCCTTGAATTTTCTGTGGCATTTTCTCTCAATGCTCCATTGTTTTCTAGACTTTACTTACAAGGGACACCATTTTAGGAATGTCCTTCAATTTTTTCATGAGCTTAAATTTCAGCGAATTTGATTTTACTCTGCAGCAGGAAGTTGGGAGCATATTTTTTTGATTTGCATTAGTCTAAGTTTGAAGTTATTAAGTGTTATCAGTCACTGTCAGTGGAATAGATTTAAACCATTTTCCATTAAAACAATATTTCAAACTTTTTAAAATCAAAACAGGATTTATAGATATAAGTGCTTGATTGATATAATACCAACAACTTGTTGAATGAATCAGAAGCAGATGTTATTTTAATACTGCATTGAATGTGAAGGGTGACATCAGGTAATGCTGAACACCTAAGATCCTTTCAAACTTCTTATATAGGATACTGGTAAACTGATACCAGATACTGATACCTGTTTTTCTCTTTCAGTGTGAAGTATGGAATCTCTTAAAGTAGGAAGAAACGAATGATAAAGAAAGGGTTCATGTAATTTAACAGAGCTCAGCTTTCATAGAACTTAAAGTTCTTACAGTTCATGAGCTAACATCTGTAAAATAATATAGAATGCATTTGATGTGTTTTCAACTTGAACCATGTACTGTATGATGAATAACGTTTTTCTAACAACACTGACATCTGGTGTTTATTACCAGCATGATCAGGTTTTCAATCTAATCTCTCTAAAATGCTCTTACATAATTAGATTTAAATAAGTTTAAATAAGGTGTGCAAATTATGCAGAGTTATGCACACAATTAAACAGCTGCTTTTAAACGTTCTTCTTCTTTTTTTTCTTTCTTTTTTATCATGAAACAGAACGGTTATGTAGTGCTTAACCATCATAATCTGAAGAACAAGAACATTCGAGCGATGTCATGGCTTACTTTCCATATGGGGTGAAGACGAGACTTGATGCAAAAGAAGTAAAAGACTTGATGCAACACTGACATTTATTAAAAATAGTTCATAAATGATTAAAGATATAACGACTTTCGTAACTTTTAATCATTTTTATGGCACCTACAAAAATGCAAGGAAGCCCTTTAAAACTGTACCATTGTTACCCATTCATTGCTAAAGGAACAATTAAAGAAACTATTGAAAATTTTATTACAAATAAAAATAGTACGTAAATTCAAAGTTTGATTAGTTTGTTTCTTAATTACCAGCATATTGCACGTTGATAGCCTAACGTATAAGCAGAATTTAATTAAATAATCTTGATTTAATTAAATAATCCAACATGATAAGGTGTGCAAATGTAATACAAATAACACTGTCCAAATGGGCAGTAACCCTGGTGTGCTACTGTAAGCTACTGCAGTGGGAGTAATTTACTTATCTAATTTACTATTTAATAATTTTTATTATTATTAGCCTACAAAACAAAAGCAAAGACTATTTTAGAAACACTTGTCCGCCAAAATAACTTAGCATATGTCATGATGTCATTAAATACTTTTTTAAACCGTTAACTTTGAACATATTTCACTTTTAAGTAGCACTTTTGATTGTCTGCTGTGTGTAGAAAAGTACCTTCCGTTCCGAAAAGTCACGCTTAAAAAGAAGACCACCTTTCCGTTACGTACGTTTGTCGGCGCTTTCGGTACTTTTCGATTGTTGTACTTTTCGAGCGGGAGCGCAGTGGATGGGCCTTTTATTTTGAAAAACTGCATTTCAGTGAAGGCAACGGCGTGATTAACGGAGGCTTCACGGCGGCCGAGGACCGTATGCCGTTGACAACAAAGACGAGAGGCAGATTTGTATTTCGAGTAAACACGGTTTCCTCATATAAGCGCTAAATTATTCCGGGTCAGAAAGAGAAAAAACGACCGCTATCGTCGTGCTAATTGGGTAAGTAGGTTATTTAGTTATTTGTTGTGCTTCATCGGTGAAATGACTTCTTTGAAACGACATGCACTATTATTATTAATATATTTATGTGTCATAACAACTAGCCGACTGGTTGACAGCGATAAAACCGCACTTGTATTTTTATACTTATAAATATAAACACTTGTCTTTCTCTGTAACATCTGGGTAATGTCAAGTTGCCAAGCTTACTCGGTTATTATCATGACTGATCTGAACACAAATTGTATTATATTAATTATATAGATTTTTATAATTACAAGTATAAAGATGCGCCATAAGGGATGCATGGAAAATAAACCCATCCAACTATTAGAAACAGTGCTCAGCTGCAAACACGCCCTGGGGACTATTTCTGTCCGTGTAACGTTAAATAATAATGTTTTGAACTCATGAAAGCACAGCCCAGTGGTTATTTTCTAGTGATTCAAGTGTGAAATCTATTTAACGTGTATGTAAATGGCAGAGGCTGTAAACACATCGCCCAGCCCCTTCTAGGAAATCGACGTTTGGCTATAAACAGAGCAAAGAATCTGGAGCAACACACACACAGCTGACTTCCTGCATGCCGAGCATTTCACTCTCTCACTGAAGGAGAAATTAAACGTTAACGTATCATAATACACTTACAAAAGTTACCATGTAACAGATTTAAAATGACATATGCTTCAGACATCGCTTTTTGCTAATCGAACTATTTCACGTAGAGAAACATGTTTGATCATTTTTATTGGAATAATCCACGTGAGATGAAGGCTCCAGATAACTTGGGCTTCTAGAAAAAGCTATTTTATACGTGGAGAGGGTCGCCCACATGCTTACATCACCGATCTAACATTATGCAACTGACAGAGACAGCAGTAATAATTGAGTTTATTTTATACACAAAAATGATTGAAATTGAATCCAAAAATGTCTATTATATGCATGTGTGAAGTGTGAGGAGCAGGTACTAAACAACTGCTAAACAATTACTTAGTGAGTGCACTTTTTTTTTGGAAGGAGGGGGATTTTTAAATGACTGGTTTTATGTGAGGAACTCTTGAACTCAACTCTCAACTCTCATAACTGTTTTCTGGTGGAAATTATGCTTACCATGGCAATATATTTTTGTAAGGTTAGACATAACGAGCGCATTACAGTGCCCTGCAGATCTGCGGCACTTTGATATAAAAAGAATAAAATGATGTGTGCTATTTAAGCTATCACAACCGAGTGGTTTTCAGATTTCTAGATGTTCAGTGATTGAATTAAACTTTTTGTACGCTTTGCCAATGAGAAGCTTAAAGAGATTGTTTACAAATTCTAAAATTCTTCCATTATTTGCATTTGCTTCCTCACGCCAATCCAAAACCGCATGACATTCTTTCTTTTGTGGAACATAAAAGAAGATATTTTGAGAGATGTTGCAATGTTTTTGTGCTTTTGTTTTTGGGTGTATCAATAAAAGTCAGTGGTAACCAAAAAAGTCTTTGGTTACCAGCATTCTTCAGAATTTTGTACTTCGCAGAAGAATGTCAAATAGGTTTGGAACAACATTAGGTTGAGTAAATTATGAGTAAACATAATCGTAATTTTTGCATGCACTATACCTTTAATGTTATACGACAGCCCTCTTTTAAAATATAGTGAACACTTAACGCTCAATATAAGCCAACTCAAGACCAAAAGAGGTTAGCTGTAAACCTATGCCAGATGAGTTGTGTTTTATCCAATAGGTTGACTGTCTGTGATGAAATTCGAGTTAGATTTTGTAAATTGCCCAATTAATTTTTTTTTTCTTTCTGCTTTTAAAATACTACATTCGCAATGTCGGTGTAAATATGAAAACAGCTTACACCTCAGGTGTCCATGTTGACAGATGGCATTTGTGGGGGCATAACTTTTGCCCTGCTGAATCCTGCCCCTCGACAGAACCTGCTCGCAGTAGGTCGACTGTAGCTGGCGAAGGGAGCCGGAAGCCCCTAGTGTTCCTGGAGGAAGTCTGTTTCGTTCCTCACAAGCTCCTGTGGAGAAGGAGTCAGTGTGTTGAGACAATTAGTCGTCTGCTTCTGATCCAAGACCTGGTTTCATTTTTCTGTCTGGAAGGTTGACAAGGATTCGCGTAGATGTGCTGGTTTTAGATCAGCTCTTAGAAGCTGCTTTGCTGTTGCAGGTCTTCTAAAGCGCACACATGTAAAGTGGAATGTTTAGCGTCCTCTCATGTGGTTAAAAGGCGTGATTTTGTTTTGTAAGTGCTGTTTGGTTGTGGTGGGACTTCTAATAAGCACTTCAGGCCTGTTCCAGCAGGTTTTTACTACATGTGCTTGTAAGGGTTATACATTTATCACAACTTCAAATAGGATTTATTCTCTTTGGCTTGTGTTTTGCTTATTAACATGCCTTGTGGTGGAGTTGGAGATTTTTCTGATATTTACTGTATGATGTAGCTGACTTCTATCTGATGAAGTACACTGGACTCATTCTTTGCTTTATTCTTGTTTCCAGGAAGCGCACCATGTCAGCTATCTGTGGACCCACAGGCTGAAGAGGTCTGATCGTTCTGGAGAGCAGGGAAGCGAGAGATGGGGAACACGGCCACCAAGTTCCGCAAGGCACTGATCAGTGGAGACGAGGTTCTGGCCTATCAGCTGTACGAGGGCAACCCTCAGTTCAAAGAGTCTCTAGACCCCAACACCTCATATGGGGAACCGTACCAACACAACACCCCGCTCCATTATGCTGCCAGACATGCCATGACACGCATACTCAGGTAAGACATGGTTTATCCAGTAATATTTTGTATTTTGGCATTCTGCTTAGTTTTTATTTTAAGCTATTACTGAGTTTCTTTCTACTTTCCAGATGTTAAATGATTGACTTTATGCTTTGGTGTCTTTTTTTTTTCATGTAAATGTTTATTAAAAAATGAAAATTCAGCAATTTTGTGCTCACCTTGATGTTGTTGCTAAACTTTATTTCTTCTTTGCAACATAAAAGAAGATATCTTGAGATACTTTCACAGTGTTTTTTGTATTTCATATTTTTTATTTTTCTGATGGCCTGAAGACAGTTATGACTATGTCATTGTCAATAAGTGTTTTAAAATATCTTATAACCTTTTCATGACAAGACATTGTTAATGTAATGTGGTGCCACTACCTGAAGATGCAATTATTTTTAATGAATTAAGAATTCATTAGAATTCATTCCTTTAGGATATAGGATAAATATATTTAAAAACATTTTTTTTCCAAATAAATTTCCAAATTATGACACATGAAATTATTTTTCTACTTGATGGTTATTACCTCATTAAATTTTTAGAGTATCTAACTATAACTCTTTTTTTGGAAATTGTATAAATATTTTCTAAGCCATATGAAACCAACATGAATACAGAAATAAGATTTTGAAGAATTGGGTTTTATAGTAAATTTTCACTCCACAGAACATTAGAATCTGACAGACTCGGGTCTATCTATTAGGCTCCAAGCAGTATTTTTTAAGTGATACAAGACTTCCTTGGTTCTTAAATGCTCTTAAACTGTTAGAAGTACTCAAATCATCACATTCTGCTGTTTTTCCAGCCCAGTGTGAAACTCTTTGGCCTAGAAGTGTGGAATTTTAGAGGCCAATCTTTAAAAAGTTATTTTAAGACAAAACAGCTGTTTCAACTGCAAATGTGATGAAGATTCTGGGTCTGAATCAGCAGGCCAGTGTTGCTCAAAATGTATAACTGTTGGAAAGAGACTTGCTTTTGGAAAGTTAGCTATATGGGGGTGGTGTGGTGTAAAAATAATCATTGGCATATTGTTATTGTCAGAATTTTATTATAGATACATCCCTAAAATCTGGTTTCTTAAAGCAAAACCGATTGAGAACCAATGACTGCACTCTTTTTTTTGTTGAACGTGCTTTTTACCTTTTTTTTTGTCCATGCCATTATTTTGACATGCCATCTTTTCACAGGTCCTTCCTCTTCAGCAAGGATGGAAACCCCAACAAACGTAACATGCACAATGAGACCACACTGCATGTGTTGTGCATGGGGCCAAATATCTTGCTCTCTGAAGGGGCGCTGCAACCACGACTAGCCCGTCCCTATGAAGATGAACGCAGACGGGCTGAGTGCCTCCAGATGATCCTAAAATGGACCGGTGCCAAACTGGACCGTGGTGAATATGAGAGTGCAGACGTCAGTGCCACAGATAACAAAAAAAACACACCACTACACTACGCCGCTGCCTCAGGGATGAAGACATGTGTGGAGGTACTTTATTGGCTACACTTTATAGTACGATTCCAGGTTAAAGTGATACTCCACCCCAAAATGAAAATTTTGTCATTAATCACTTATCCCCATGTTGTTCCAAACTCGTAAAAGCTTTGTTTGTCTTCGGAAGACAATTTAAGATATTTTGGATGAAAACCGGGAGGCTTGTGTTGTGACTATCCCATAGACTGCCAAGTAAATTACACTGTCAAGGTCCAGAAAAGCATGAAAAGCATTGGCAGAATAGTCCATCTGCCATCAGTGGTTCAACCAAAACTTTATGAAGCGACGAGAATACTTTTTGTATACGATGAAAACAAAAATAACGACTTTATGCAACTATTTGTCTCTGTGTCTCTCTGCATTCTGTGTGGGCCGCGCTGCACGGATGTGCTGTTTTCTTTAAAATCAAAGTGTAAATGCACATAGAAAACGTATTCTTGTGTCGTGGCTGACACAGAAGAGCGTAAGCTGCTTGTGTTCAGCAGATGTTCTCCAAAATGGTGCTATGGTGATGTGCTATGTGACTCTTTAGCTCCGCTCACAGCATGCCATCAGGAGCTCAACTGTTTTTGGAGAGAAGCGGTACAGCTGAATCAGTCTTTTATAAATCTGATAAAACTTAAGACTCTTCGGAGATATGAAGGATGCAGTACTACTCAATAGGTACTCAAGATTAACATGAAATGGCCAGAAACTGTTTGTGTTATGTCTGCTTTAAAATATAACTGATTCATGTTTTGAAACTTCCTTGAACGGATCTTCAGTACTTCAGTACACACACAAAAAATTTGACTGGCCAATTTTTCTTCCATATCTACTTCTCAAAAATAAAAAAAGTAAGTGTATATGTATAATAGTTAATGTTCCGAAAGGTACAGTGAAACCTTATCTTAAAAGATTAAAGGCAGGGTAGAACTTTGTGACTGGATGAACACTTTATGGTCCTATGCCTTCCAACGACGATATAAATACATATAATAAATAATAAATAAATTTAGACCACTTAACTTGGTGATTGCTATTGGGATGTAAAGAGACTTAACCAGCCTAACAAAAAAAGTTTTTGAGCCAAATCTCAGCAACGCTGCCTATAAGGTAAATTTGGTTCCTCATAGACCTCTTTAATTTTGTGATCTTTCCACTGCATATTAAGAGTATTACCTTCTCTCTGCAGTTTCTGGTGAAGCGGAGTGCAGACCTGTTTGCAGAGAATGAGATCAAGGAGACCCCATGTGACTGTGCAGAAAGACAGCACCATAAGGAGCTTGCGCTCAGTCTGGAGTCTCAGATGGTCTTCTCCACTGACCCCCATGCAGAGGATATCGAGGCAGAGTATGCAGCCTTAGACCGCAGGGAGGTAAGCTCTCCAAATAAACTGGAATTTCTTGTGACATTAACATTGGCCTCAAGTCCTGGTTTCCAGATGTGACCGATTTAAACCTGCATTTTGAAGACCAATAAAAATATAATAGTTTGATTCCGATGACTGATTGCTGATTTAGTTATGATTAGATGATTAATACGTAATGGTCTATGTTTCAGTTTTATGAAGGTTTGCGAGTGCAGGACCTCAGGAGACTGAAGGACATGTTGATAGTGGAGACGGCAGATATGTTGCAAGCTCCTCTCTTCACTGCAGAGGCTCTTCTTCGGGCTCATGGTATGATTGTGTCAAACACTCAGGGTGCATTCACACTTGTAGTTCGGTTCTCTTGGTTCGTTTGGGTCCGGACCTAAAAAGAAAATGATACATTTGATCCTGGTCTGCTTAGCGTTCACACTGGCATTTTTGACAGTGAACCTAAAGATACCAAACCTAAAGGCAAAATGATACGTTCACAACCTCATTGGTCGGGTTGAATGACGTATATTTCGTGACTGAAGTCCCCGAACACCCCAAACTAGGGCTGCTCCGTTCACGATCGGCCGATCATTGATCGTGATCGGAGCAGCCCTACCCCAAACAGTTGGTGTGTTCGACTTAAAGAGGTGCTGCGCAGACCGATCGGTGTATGACATCGAAGTACTCATTCACAGATCGGTTTGCTCAGCACCGCTTTAAGTACAATGCACCTAATGCTGTCTGCATTTACTTTAATTTCACCACCTGCAAACTTACAAAGACCTCATAAAAGGCACTTTAAGGGGCCGTTCACATATCGCGTCTTTTGCAAGCTTAAGTTTGTTATTTCAAATGTAGGCGCACGGTATGCGTGCTCATAATTGAAGTGTTGCATGTTGTCATTACTTCCTGTTTTTGGTTCGTTTAAAAGTCTTTGGTATGTGTTGCATTCATATTTCATTCGAACCGCACCAGAGTTCATTTGGAACTGGACCGAGACCCATCTTTTTAGCAGTCTCGGTCCGCTTGTTTGGTGCGCATCAGGTTGCACTTGCACCAGCGTTCGTTTTAATTGAACCAAACATGACAAGCGTGAACACACCCTCAAAGATATATTCACTGCTGGTGGCTTGCCTAAATTGAATTGTGGTAAAATGTGTTGAGAGTTGGGAGTACTACACTCTCACTAGTGCTATAAACATTGGTTTTGTTTGGTTTGCTTGTTCTGGTTTGGTATATTTTGTTCTATTTTAATTTGTTTTGTTTGACAGTCAGTCGTGATCATGCATTTGTATTTTATGAAAAAGCGCAACTTTGACATTTTGGTAACACTTTAGTATAGGTGAACACTTCGCTATTAACTAGTTGCTTATTATCATGCATATTTCTAGCTTATTGGCTGTTTATTAGTACTTCAACACTATTAATGCCTTATTCTGCATGACAATGTTTTAGATCCCTTAACCCTACCCCATCCCTAAACCACTACCTTACTTACTATCAATTATCAGCAAATTAAGAGTTTGTTGATGGAAAAATCTTATTCACTTATCTAAAGTATTACATCATTTTTATATTAACTCCTTTTTTCGGAGCCTTACACATGTGGGGGGAAAAAAAACTCAATATATTGTGATCACGATTTAACGACAGTTGAAACGAGGGACCGAAATAGTAGCCTATATTGTGGCACGATTTAACTAAAATGACACAATTAAGTAATTAAACAGATTCATTTGGGGGAACACATTTTTTAATTTCTTTTTTCATTTTCCTTTTTCTGCACAAGAAAGTCATTTGATGGACAAATGACTTGAGCATAGGTAAATGATGACATAGATTTTAGTTTAAATTATCTGTGGAAGGTGCATTGGACTGACCAACTTTCACTTTTTTTAAAGGGATACTCAACATCAAAATAAAAATGTTCTCGTTAATCACTTACACCCATGTCGTTCCATAATGTCGTTCATAAAATACATTGTCAAGGTTCAGAAAAGTATGAAAACCATTGTCAGAATAGTCCACCTGCCATCAGTGGTACTCTGTAATGTTATGAAGCTATGACAATACTTTTTGTATGTGAATAAAGCAAAAATAAGCTTAACATTTGCATGTGTTTTATGCCATGCCAATTTAAACATTCAAAACAGAAGCAGAAAAACTCAACTGAGAGCCACGTAAACACCAAACCGAGCTGTTCTCCGCTTCCACCCATGCCTGAATGAATGAATACACCTCTCCAGTTTAAACATACAAGCACAAAAAAGCTTCTACAGGCCTAAAACACCGAATTGAGTTTTGTCTCTTTTTGCTCTTAAAATGACAGATTCATACAAAATTGTCACCTCTAAAGTATCCTCGAAAAAATGGTCGGTTATGTCTTAAATGAAAGTAAACAATTGCGAAATAAATGGAATGTGTATCATATTGGATGTATTGTGACTGCCCCTAATTTACTAGCTGCTGTCAGTGTCCTTAATGTTAATCCAAGAAAAACCACTCACTGCTCTTTACCGAATTACTTTGTAGTTTTAACAATAATTAATCTATATGTAATTTTTACAGTAAAGACTGTGCAATGCTATTTACATTTGATTATTCAGTTTCTGTACCTGGACACCTACAAATTTGAAAAAACTTAAATGTTCTTTAATTTCTATATTTAATCATATTTGTGCTATTTACACAATTTCAAACCAGGCAGACCGGTAAAACCTGCACCGGTGCCCAGCAAACCCCAGCTATGGACCTGTACACCGATCGGTCTGTTTCAAGTCGAACATACAGCTGCTGCTGCCAACTTATGACAATAGATTTACAGTTCAAGTTAGGTAGTCTGTCATCGATGACAGTAGCTCATTGGAAAAGGATTGAAAATGCCCTTTATTCTGTTTGCACTATTAAATGCTACTGCTTATAATAAAACAATACAATTTTGTTCCATGTTTTTTTTTAAATTTTTTTTAAATATATATATATATAGTCATAAATATCGTTATCGCAAATATTCTTGAAATATCGTGATATAGTTTTGAGGCTATATCGCCCACCTCTACTTATAAGGCATGTAATTAAATTTTGAACGGATATGGTGATTCTGACTATTATGGATATTATGCTTCCAACTATTATTTAGAAAACAAGCATGCAAGGGGAAGGAATTTTGTAGAACTTTGTGTGGGATGGCCGTGTTTGGGAATTCTGTGTAAATCTGTGGGCATATATTCTGTGCAGGTCTATTTATTAGGTTCATTCTGATTGTCCCTGGAGAAGTTAACTAACCTGTAAGGTATTTCGCTGTACAGCAAATCTGAAATGCATCCATGCTCACAAAGCAGACGTAAATATTTCCTTCCCCTTAATTTTACAAGAGCACTCCTGTCTAGAGCTGCTAAACTCTCTGGCACCAGACTCATAATTGGATCGGTGCTTTCTTTAATAATCTTCAATTATGTGAGCAGGCTGTCTAGCAGGCCTTGTTCCAGATGACTAGAGCCCATGGGAGAAAAGGGCAGAGCTCTGATTCATGTGCACTGCTATTATTGCCACAGCCTCTCTGGAGACCACCAGCTGAGGCTCAAATATGCAGTTTTACCTTCTTTTAAACTTAAACCCAAATTCACACTCTTGACTCCTAAGACTGTGATGGCATACACACTAGAGTACAGACGATTGAGTTAGCGGATGTAATGCATTTTGAGGATTTTCATTTGGGAAAATCTTGCCTCTTTCTTTGGAAACAAGTTTTATTTAGTTGTTTTTGTTTGTGTTTTGCCTTGGACTGTGGAATGTGTTATCTGGCCTTTAGCGTCTGGAATCTCTCTCCAGGGTTTCCTCTGGGAAGTGGCATTTCTTATCTTTTCTTACCCCAGCACAGTTTGTTGATTTTGACCGATAAGTTCATTCGACAGTATCAAAGTATATGTCCTTTTTATATGTCACCACCATCCCATGGCATAGCCTTGAACTAGAGGATTATGAACTTTTGTTCTGTTTGCGTAAAACTTCCTTTTTCTTTTAGGAAGTGAATGTCTTTTAACACCTTTTAAGTGTTAAATGTCTTGAAATGCGTTTTAATGGTTACTTATTATTGCTTATAGCATACTTCAGTTCCTTTTTTTCCTCCCATGTGGGATTATACCAGCCATGACTGGCAGGTTTGATATAAAGACAAAGTCAAGTGGAACCTACTGAACATCTGGGGCTGGGGGATGCACAAAACATTCTAAAGAAGAAATTTCTTCTTTACTGCAGTTTTCTTCTTATTTTTTAACTTTAGAAAAAAGTTAAGAATATTTTGTATTCCCAAAAATTAATCTTAAGAATATTCTTATCTTTTTTCTTAAGATTGTTCTTAAGACAAAACTTAAGAAGAATTCAAATTCTTTAAAAGAATCTTCTTTAAAATCATCGTAAATAACTTCTTAAATTTAGGACAGCCCCACACTTGTCTTAAATCCCAAACAATAATAATTATTTAATTAATTTATTGGGTTATTTCAAATTAATTGTTATATTTAAGCATTACAACAACAGCTACATATAATACATAGGAGGACTAGAGATGTGCACGAGTTTTCTGAAGGGACAGCGATGACCGTTAAATGTTAACATGAGCGGTCATGTTTAGCCTGTGTGTGACGCTGCTTTTTGCTGACTTCAAAACTCATTAGCAACTCTAAAACGAGTCAGATAGGGAGGTTTAATTGAACGGCGTTAATTTTAATTTATAAATATATAATCTTTGCCAGTATTCAGCGCATATGAATGCGCAGGACGCATTTGCTGTAGAAGCGCAGACTCAAATGGGAAGAGGGAAGTCGTGGCCTAATGGTTAGAGAGTCGGACTCCCAATCGAAAGGTTGTGAGTTCGAGTCCCGGGCCGGCAGGAATTGTGGGTGGGGGGAGTGCATGTACAGTTCTCTCTCCACCTTCAATACCACGACTTAGGTGCCCTTGAGCAAGGCATCGAACCCCCAACTGCTCCCCGGGCGCCGCAGCATAAATGGCTGCCCACTGCTCCGGGTGTGTGCTCACAGTGTGTGTGTGTGTTCACTGCTCTGTGTGTGTGCACCTTGGATGGGTTAAATGCAGAGCACAAATTCTGAGTATGGGTCACCATACTTGGCTGAATGTCACTTCACTTTCACTTTCACTTCACTTTCAAATACCGGAAGCGTTCACTCAGATGAGAGCGCAAAAACACGGCACAAAAATTAAGGAAACATATCGCTGCAGCTTGAGACAGGCTATTTAAAAAGTAACAGGCTGCATTAAAAACGTGAAGCAAAATGGCAGTCAACGTCGCAACGAAAATATACAGTCTATGGTGCATGCTTATTATGATTATTAGGGTAATCTACAGGGAGCACAAAAAGACAATAGTGTGAGTTTACCACTGTGTCATGTATTCATTCAGATAACGGCTGTTATTTTCTTCTTAAGAAAAAAATTAAGATGTTCTTTAAGAATATATTTGAGAACTTATTAAGAGTTTTTCAAGAATTGCACTTAAAGGGTTAGTTCACCCAGATAGCAAAATTATGTAATTAATAACTTACCCTCATGTTGTTTCAAACCCGTAAGACCTCCGTTTATCTTTGGAACACAGTTTAAGATATTTTAGATCTAGTCCGAGAGCTCTCTGTCCCTCCATTGAAACTGTGTGTACGGTATACTGTCCATGTCCAGAAAGGTAATAAAAACATAATCAAAGTAATCCATGTGACATCAGAGGGTCAGTTAGAATTTTTTGAAGCATCGAAAATACATTTTGGTCCAAAAATAGCAAAAACGACGACTTTATTCAGCATTGTCTTCTCTTCCGTGTCTGTTGTGTGAGAGAGTTCAAAACAAAGCAGTCTGGATATCCGGTTCACGAATGAATCATTCAGTTCACCAAATCGAACTGAATCGTTTTAAATGGTTCGCATCTCCAATACGCATTAATCCACAAATGTCTTAAGCTGTTAACTTTTTAAATGTGGCTGATACACTCTCTGAGTTCAAACAAACCAATATCCCTGAGTAATTCATTTACTCAAACAGTACACTGACTGAACTGCTGTGAAGAGAGAACTGAAGATGAACACCGAGCCGAGCCAGATAGCGAACAATAAACTGACTCGTTCACGAGTCAAGAACCGGTTGCATCGGTTTTCGGATCACCAGTAGTTCTTTCAGACAGTTCAATTCAATAAACCGGTTGAAGAATACGGTTCACCGGTTCTTTTGCGCTCGATGTAATGGCGTCATTTGCAATGATTGCCCTTGATTCAAGCCTTTGGTTTACCCGCGCTCATAACACTAGCACAGAATCAGTTCAGAATCAATCACCAAAAGAATCAGTTCGGTTCATGCGCTCTGTGTGTCAGTCTGCTTCACGCTGAATCACACATGCGCAGTATCATCAGCTCCTCGATTCTTCTTATCTGGCTCGGCTCGGTGTTCATCTTCAGTTCTCTCTTCACAGCAGTTCAGTCAGTGTACTGTTTGAGTACATGAATTACTCCGGGATATTGGTTTGTTTGAACTCAGAGAGAGTGTCAGCCACATTAAAAAGTTAACAGCTTAAGTCATTTGTGGATTAATGCGTATTAGAGATGCGAACCGTTTAAAACGATTCAGTTCAATTTGGTGAACTGAATGATTCGTTCGCGAACCGGATATCCAGACTGCTTTGTTTTGAACTCTCTCACACAACAGACACGGAAGAGAAGACAATGCTGAATAAAGTCGTCGTTTTTGTTTTTTTTTGGACCAAAATGTATTTTATTAAGTTATTAATTACATAATTTTGGGTAAATCTGGGTGAACTAACCCTTTAAAAACATTCTTACGAACTTCTTGGAAATAATCTTAGGAAATTTCTTAATTTATTTCTTAAGAAGATTTTCGTGAGTCCGGCCCCTGGGTAGGTTTTTCCACCCAGAAGAACAGCTTTGATAAAACTCTTGAATCAGCTGTAAATTCCACTGCAAAAATACATTTGATGATGGAAAGAATGTCTATTTTTAGAATCTGGGTGACTCCTCATGTACCGCTTTTTGTTTTTTTTTGTTTTTTGGCCATGCATACTGACTCAAGTTTCCTTTTGAAATTTAGACTGGGACAGGGAGAAACTCCTGGAAGCTTGGATGTCTAATGCTGAAAACTGCTGTCAGCGCTCAGGTGTTCAGATGCCAACTCCCCCGCCCAGAGGCTACAACACCTGGGACACCCTGCCCTCACCCCGTACGCCTCGCACCACACGCTCATCTATCACTTCTCCGGATGAGATCAGCCTGACCCCTGCTGATGATGATCACTCCTTGGTGAGGGATCAGATTTGGTCCTCTATTAGTGATTGGTAGCTCATTGTAAGACCTCTTCTGTCGAGGTGATGTACAGTAGTTTGTTTCAATGTAATAAAATTGAATGCATAGGTAGATACATTTCGGTGGTGTAGTCATGGGGTTAGATTACAACCTCTGTGCTACAACCTCTTACTGCCTCTGATGAGTGGTATATTAAGGATAACAAACATGAATGTTTCTGTTCAAAATCTTGTTACACGGTCCATATCTCTGAATCTATATATGAATCTATATTTACTTTCACCTACAGATAAACCCAAATATTTGCATATGAAAATGTTGCTTTATCAACATATCCAGCTTTATCCATATTTTGCATCTGCAAAAAAGTTTTTGGTTCTTAAATAAATACAAGGGCTGTTGCAAAATGAAAATGAAGAACAAGAAGAAAAAAAGTAGCAGATATTAGAAAACACCAAAAACCAAAAATATTTGTAAAAGAATTGGGTTCAACAGTTTGTTTGGTTTGTACTCTTAGTAAAATATATTTGCATGTATAATAGACCTTACATACAAACACCAAAAAGCTAAAAAAAAAAAATTTAACCCATGTTTGGCTTCTAAGTTCCAGTGATTAAATTCTACCATACAAAAATCACAAATCACATAAATGTAATATATTTTCATAAATTTTATTTCTGAAATTAGAGTTTGAACTTGCTTTTCCTGCATCCTGTGCTTCTGATAGCTGAATGACAAGTGCTGCAAGTGCTTTAGGAGTGTAATCTAAAATGAAAAATTAAATAAAGGGGTCATGAACTGCCTTTTTTATTATTTTGTACTGTTCTTTGAGGTCCACTTATGTTTTCAACTTTTTTCAACAAAAAAGCTTTTACATCAATAAGCTATTTTCTGCCTTGTTTTGACCCCCTCATCGGAATGTACTGTTTTTCATGATATTAAACAGCCAAATGTCATTTGATGAAATGTTTATCATTCTGATCAATTTTATACTGCTTCATGTATAGAATGTAGTTTATATCTAGCTGTATAACATTTAACATGATATTGCCTCACTAATGTTGTTTTGTTCTCCACTGTCAGTGCGGAATTTGTATGTGTGCAGCCTCCTTGTTTGAGGAGCCTGTTGATATTCCATGTGGTCACGAGTTCTGCAGAGGATGCTGGGAGAGGTGAGGGCTTTTTCTTCAGAGGCTTTTAATTCAGTCACATTACAACCATAGACAGTCCTCACTACTGCTGTAATGGTCATGTATCAGTCTCTGTGTACTTGCCCTTGGCAGTTTCCTGAATATGAAAATTCAGGAGGGGGAGGCCCATAACATCTTCTGCCCAGCCTATGACTGCTTCCAGCTGGTTCCTGTTGAGGTCATTGAGAGCATTGTGTCCAGAGAGATGGACAAACGTTATCTGCAGTTTGACATCAAGGTATAATTACATGATCAGATGCACATTAGTCTTAATTATGTGCCTAGATACTGTTGTAATTGTTTTATTTAGAGTTTAACTTGAAGATCGATTAAGCAGTACAACAGACATACATCACTAGGCCCGAGTTTTGATTTAAAAAAACCCTGTGATGCTGCTGGTTTTCCATTCAGACAGTGGAGTTTACGTGTTTAGTGTTATTGTGAAGTCAGTCCAGAATGGTGGAAGATTGAAATGGGAGCTGAGAGTGTTGAAGTAACTGTAACAATGGCAGCTCTCATCTGAGAATGTCTGAGAATGACACTTCTGACGCCCGGGGAGTCCCAAGCCTTTCATTATGTTGCCATGATGATGTTGAATCTTCCACAGGGGCGTCTGAGCTCTGTCGTAGCCATTTTCAGGGTCATAGTGTACTAACAGACTTTTGGAGCTGTTGGCAAAAATTAACTCCGATCCTGGCATCATAACAAAATTTAGCAGATTAGATGAACCAGAAAGGACTAAATATTTTTAGTTAATCAGCAAAGATTTATGGCAAAACCTCAAAACTTTACACGACAGAAATCATTTTATTTAATTCTATAATGGTAACAGGACCTATTGCATATTACTAGCATGTTGGTTGTTTATTAGTACTTATAAAGCACATTAATATTAATGCCTTATTCTGCATGACCACATTTTAGACCCCTTAATCCTACCTCATACCTAAACTTAACAACTACCTTACTAACTTACACCTATTACATATAACTTACTAAATCAGTGAAAATATGTGAAAATTTTACGCATTTAGAATTTTGGTATCAAATTTTGGTATCAAACATTTTAAAAAAAATGAAAAACTTTTATTTATTAATTCAGTTGATCAAATGTGGTTATTAAGTTGTTGCAAATTATAATAATAATGATAAATGTTATTTATAAAGCACCTTTATATTTGAGTAGAATCCCATAGTGCTACAGATTAAAACAGTGATTACTATTTCAAATAAATGCTGTTATTTTGTAACTTTATATTTATCAAAGGATCTAGATTAAAACGTATCAGGGTTTCCACAGAAATATTAAACTGCACGACTGTTTTGAACATAATAAATAATAATAAATATTTCTTGATAACCAATCATCATACTAAAATGATTTCTGAAGGATCATGTGACACTGAAGACTGGAGTAATGGCTGCTGAAAATTCATCTGTGCCATAGCCAGAAAAAAATACATTTTAAAATATATTCTAAAAGAAAACCATTATTTTAAATTGTAATAATTTCATTTACGTTTTACTGTATTTTGGATGCAGCCAAAACATGCAACCTCGGTGAGCATAAAAGACATTTCAAAAACATTAAACAATTTTTGACCCAAAACCTTTGAATGATATAAGTTCATATTATATATATATTATTAATGTTAATTTGCAGCTATTTAGCCTAGATATTTAGCTACAGTGCAACTCTATTTCTCTTACTGGTTTGTTGTTGTTATGAACAATGATTCTGTTTTCTTACTTTAATTGGTGATATATTGAAATTAGTACTGAGGTCCAAAGCCATTTTTACTATAGTCAGAAACTATGTAGTAAAGAATTCTCTAATCTATTCTAACTTGTGTTGATAGGAAACAAAGAGGACATGAGATCCATCTAAAAATGCCAAATATACAGTTTAGCAGTCATTATACATTAGAATCAGAAAATTGCAGAGAGCCACATATTAAATGAGTAAGGCAGTATTTTGGGTTTTAAATGCCTCCCTCCCTCGCTTGCTTTCTTCTTCATTCGTTCTCTGTCCTCCTTTTTACTCTTTTTCTTCTTCTCCCTCAGGCATTTGTGGAGAATAATCCTGCCATCCGGTGGTGCCCGCGGGCTGGCTGTGATAGAGCGGTGCGATTGGCTGGACAGGGGCATGGTGCCAGTACCTCTGACCCGCTCACTTTTCCTTGCCTCCAGGCCCCTGCGGTGGACTGTGGCAAGGGCCATCTTTTCTGCTGGTCAGTGCCAGTCACTGATACAAATCTTTCAAGTCATTACACCAGAAGAGAGGATTTATAATTCTGAACAATATCTCCAGTTCACTACTTGATATAACGTTAATTATATCAAGGACTCATATTAATAGTATTTAAATAATATTAACAGTATTTCTAAAGGACTCATATTCTGCACTTATTTATTTTAGCAGTGCAAATCACGTTAACAAAGACGTTGTTGAAAAGATCACCCGTGTTACATAAATATAGAAAAATGATGGAAGAATGTGTGTTTGGATGTATGTTCTGCTCACAGTGGTCACTGCCGATGCAGCTGGCTGAGTTTCTCTTTCCCACAGCTCTGGTCCTTATGTCCCCAACACACAAACACAGACATATACACGCACCTACACAGTGGGCTCGTATCTCATGACTGCCAGTGCCAAATCTGAGCATTATATTTGAGTCAAAACACCCTTCACTCTCTGTCTCATATACACATTTAATATGCCTGAGTGAATATGCATTGAATCTAATATGAAAGAAGCTGTTGTTTAAATGTATTTTTGGTCAACAGTCTGCCAACATTGTGTTCTATATCAGTGTTCTATATCAGTGGTTCTCAACTGGTATGTCACCATTCTGTCCTAATTGGTTAGTCGATGGCAGGGAAAAAAAACAATGCTAAATGTTAAACTAAAACATCTCAAACTCCTGAAACCTGGAGGGTACAAGGAACGGATCTTGTTATATTACATCATGTTAATATGTTAGCATAAGTTAATCTCTTACTCATGTTTGACACGCATATTTATCCGTCAAAGCCTGTCCACCACCAACAACTAAAATGTATAGAACATAAATAAAATATTCACTAGAAAAGGAGTTTCCTTTATGCTAAGGCCTGACATCACACTGGGGTTTCTACCCACAGGGAGTGCCAAGGAGAGGCCCATGAACCATGTGACTGCCAAACTTGGAAGATGTGGCTCCAGAAAGTCAGTGATATGAAACCGGAAGAACGTAAGTTTGTTTTGATCGACTTTTCAGTAGCTATTAAGATAAATATTCTGAAGTAACATTCCTACCTGTCCAAAAATGGTTTTGGACCTTAAGCAACTTTATTTCTGTCTTTTTCCATTACAGTGGCAGGTGTAAGTGAGGCGTATGAAGATGCTGCCAACTGCCTGTGGTTACTCAGCAACTCCAAACCCTGTGCCAACTGCAAATCTCCCATTCAGAAGAATGAGGGCTGTAACCACATGCAGTGTGCTAAGGTTATTTGTGTAAAAATAATAGATTTATATACGGCATATACCAGGTTAAGTATGGAGCACAGTTATGGAGTTTTTTGGAGCTGTAAAATGCAGGCTTGAGAAGAGTTAGTGAGAACGTTGGAAGGAAACAAATGGTCAAACTTCATACCAAGGAAGTTTGAAAGGGATTGACAAAAACTAAGTCAGTACACAAATCTGAATTACTTTTAAATCTCCTTTGTCCAGTGGCACTGACCGAAATGAGTGGGAGGGTGTGTATCAAAACAGGTTATAAAATAACTGAGACTATTATGGTTGCTGGTATGACAAATAAAACATTTGTAGATTTGGAAAAGGAGAGGGCCGAAAACAGAACCCTGGGGGATTCCCAGAGTAAAAGAGTTGTTTTCAAAAGAGCTGAAATGTTATCTTCCAGTAAGAAGTAAACCAAGAGGGAATTGTGACAATTTGGCTTTTGAGCCATGAAAAGAGTAAATCAAGACTGTCAAAAGTGGAAATTTGGATGAAACCTGATTGGAAGGCTCAATGAGGATTATTAAAAAGCATTGAATTTAAGCTTTTCTACTTGTCGTTTTGGCTTTTTATGTTATGCCAATCATAATTGAGTGATTGACTGTTAAGATTAAGATTTGTTTCTAAAGTTCTTCTTGTGCAACAGTGGGCTGATGTTAAATCATTTTAAAACAATAGATGAGGAAATCTGGATAAATCTCTTTGATTAAAGAACAAGAAATGTGTGTGGGTGTTGCTTAGGAAGGAATCCATTACTGTTAATTCAATCTTGATAATCCTGCAAACAAGGTTGCTAAACAGGGAAAGACATTTCAAGTACTAGCACTCCAAAAATAAAAAGTGAGAGATAGTTTCCTAGCAACACACATAATCCTTGCTGTCAGAATCCCAGTGTAATGCCCGCTATGCATTTGCTAGTGACATAATAAAAGTAGACTAATAGTTTTAGTTTAGATGTTGTTAATCAAGAATGTATGTGTGTACAGTGCAAGTATGATTTCTGTTGGATCTGTCTGGAAGAGTGGAAAAAACACAGTTCCTCTACAGGAGGTTACTACCGCTGCACACGCTATGAGGTCATTCAGCAGGTGGAGGAGCAGTCTAAAGAGATGACCGTTGAGGTACATATTTTTACATACATGCTCATGCTGTTTTGTTTGTTTATATATTTATCAAACACCATAAGAGTTGGAGTAAGTATGGAGTTCTAAGTAATGAAAAAGAAAGAAAAATATCTTAAAACTGAGTATGGGTGTGTTTGGATGTTTACACACACGCACACGCACACGCGCACACACACACACACACACACACACACACACTCACTCACTTATGTTTTTTGTTTTTTTGCAGGCTGAGAAGAAACACAAGAACTTCCAGGAATTGGATCGCTTTATGCACTATTACACACGCTTTAAGAACCACGAGCACAGCTACAAGGTAAAAAGAAAAAAGAAAAGAAAAAAAAACTACAAAGATCTGCATGATTTCACACAGTCAAACATAGTCATCGGCTACAGGAAATGCCATGAAGTCTGGTTCACAATGCAGCTTAGTCTGGACAACAACCACCTTGACTAGAGGTTGTCTAAATGGCATTTAAAGTGAAAAACCACCTTTTTTGTTTTGACCTGCTGTTTATGAATCATATGGTTAGTGATCAGACATTTGGCAGTCTGTGGATTGACATTAGATGTGACAAAATGACCCAGAGGCAAATGGTCTTTATCTCTTCCTACAGCTAGAAGAACGTCTGCTTAAGACGGCCAAAGACAAGATGGAACAACTGAGCAAAGTTTTGAGTGGAAGTAAGATGCAAAACCACACTTACATAATCAGTGTTAATTAATTATTTCTAAGCTGTGATGATGCATTGACAACCTTGTATCAGTCTGTTGAATTTACAGACTGGAAGCACTCTATAGAGAATACAACTTGCTTTTATATTCACACAGTAATTCCTTCTACATTTAGCAGTATATCAAGTTTAATACTTAGTGTTGTAGACGTTTTAAATTAGATATTAACTCCTGTATTGTATTACTGTGTTGTTGCAGGAGAAGGTGGCCCTCCAGATACTACTTTCATTGAAGATGCAGTGCATGAACTACTTAAGACTCGTCGTATTCTCAAGTGCTCTTACCCTTATGGGTTCTTTCTGGAGCCCAGAAGCACAAAAAAGGAAATATTTGAACTTATGCAGGTTAGTAATACAGATGCTAGTTATGGGATATGCTTACTGTGTATGTTCTGAATTCGTGACAACTTACTTTTATTCCTCTTGTTAGACTGACTTGGAAATGGTGACTGAAGATCTTGCCCAGAAAGTCAACCGACCTTACCTCCGCACGCCTCGCCACAAGATAATCCGCGCTGCCTGTCTGGTGCAACAAAAGAGGCAAGAGTTTCTGGCCTCCGTGGCAAGAGGTGTGGCGCCCAACGATTCTCCCGAAGCCCCTCGACGCAGGTAAGGGGCTCTTCCTCAATTACAGGCTGCTTAAAAATAAACAAAAAAGCTAAATAGAAACCTTGAAATATATATATATTTTAAAAATAGATTTTTTTATAAACAATAATAAAGATTTTTTTTTGAAAACGGTATTAAAAAATATGAATCCAGTTTTAAACTCTAAAAGACATAGAAAACACATTGCTATAAAGTAAAGGTTTTGATTTGCTACTGTATTTTAACAGTAGTAGTGTATTTCCTAAAAGTGACTTTTCATTTGCAAATGCAGCCTCGCAATGTATAGGATCACATGGGACCTACTTTTTTGTTTGCGTTTACAGTTTTGCCGGTGGAACATGGGACTGGGAGTACTTGGGTTTCGCTTCTCCCGAGGTAAATCTTTTGTTTGGTTAGTTTTGAGACTTTGGGAATAGTTTGTGTCTTTGGTAAATCTTCTTAGCTGGTATATGGTGCCTGACGTTTTTCGCAGTGCATACCGACCTATATAACAAGATTCAGTCCTGTTGCAGCAGTTGTGAATGTGTGAGACTTTTAATGTTAAACAGTGTACCGCTATTTTGTTCTAAAGATCCAGAGGAATCATGCCTTTCTCGGAGGAATTGATCCGAGAGAGCACTGTCAGTATACAGGAAGCCATCCGCAGGTATCAAAGAATCCTCATTAGATCCCATCTCAGGAACGGCTACACAACCAGTGGAATGGCACCTGTCATGTACACTCCATCACTGATGTCATTGTCCACTTTTATTTGGGCGCATGAATAATTTTTTTCTGTTCATATTCTGTTGGCGCTGTTCATATATTTCAGATGATTGCTGTGCACTCCAGATAAAGAATACTTATGCGGTTAACATCATCTGGAGACCGAGATCTTTTTCTTTTCTGTTAATGTATCCCGAACATTGTCTTCTAAAAGATGCCTTTGGTGTTGCAACTTCAAAAGGCAGTTTCCTGCTTTTTGCTTTGACTTTTCCATGAAAGGTCATGAAATATGCGTTTTTGTAGATGTTTTAAAGTGAACCAGGCCACCACTTCAGTCTGTATTGCTGGTTGCTGCTCTTCTTTTAAAATCATGTGTGCAGGCTATGGTGCAATTTTTTTTTTGCTCTAGATTTATGGCTTGTAGAACGTAATAGTAGTGCTGCACTTTATTCAACCTTTTTTTTCATTGTTGATGCTTGAGCGGTACTTATCAGGAATGTTTTTCCTAAATGTACTTTATTTATTTTTGCTGTCGTTACTGCATGGTAACTGCATGTGGGGGGGTTTGTCGACCTGTGGTAAAAAAATAAAGTTGGAAGAAGTGCAGTATAGATCAATTATAATTGGTGATTAAATCTTAAATAGATTATACTGACACATATACACCGAAATGCCATATATTGTTAGTTTTGTAGTAAATTTCATTACAGAGCGGATATGTACATGATTTGTGGAGCTTAGTTAGTTTTGAGTGACAAGTTGAGTAATAATGCCATCATTTTGCTTCTTGTTTTGAACTATTCCTTTAAAATAGCCTTCTCGAGTTTACTCAAAGCGTCTGTCTGTTATTCTGACATGACGATGCCCTGAACTTTGATGCTGCCACACAGCAGAATTCCTGTAGAGAGCTGTAGGGTTCCTCTGAGAGTCTGACTTTTATTCACAGGGTCCAGTGGGAATGCTGGTGCACCTCTTGAAGCATCTTTGAAATGGTGTGTTGTGTGCGGTTTTGTGTTGTAGGCATATGCTGAGTTCCAGTACAGACGCAGACACAGGCAGCGCAGGAGAGGAGACATGGCCAGCCTCCGCAGCAACACACCCGAACCTGATGACCTAGGCCACAGCAGTTTAGGTATGTTTTTCATGAAAGTGTTTTCATTTTGGTGCCCATATTTGCTGCTACGTGTAAGCATTTTGTTGCTCCATTGCTTAAGTAGCTGCGAGTGAAGTTTTCACAATTTTTTTTGCTGTCCTCTGCACACTGAAGTCAGCAGAAAATACACTGTAAACCAATTTATCACCACTTCATTTTGCAGTATAGGCTTTTTTTGGGAGAAATATAAATAAATGTAATGGATCTCTTGCTCATTGTTTGAGAAAAGATGTCTGTCAGGCCATATGCTCTGCTTATGAAGACATGGCACACTGAACAACACATGCTGTACTGTAAATCTGATTGAATCCAAATCCAAAATCCTTTTAACTGTGGTAAACTGCCAAAAGTTTTATTTTCTGTTGAAATGTTTAGGTGATGTATTTGTAATATACACATTCGTTCTGATGAAGTTGCAATTTAGTACATTTAGAAGATGTGAACTTTAAATGTGATATTGAATAACACTGTAGTTAATATTATAATCAAGCACTCCACATGTGCTTTACTATGTTAGTCATCACCATGCAACAAAAGATTATTAAAACGATTTCAAACACAAACCTTCAAGATTATTATGCAACATTAACTGAGAAATCATGGGTTGCAAATCCTTGTGTTTTTCGCACCATCACCATTGATATCAATGGTTTTGTAGTGAGTAGAGATCCTTGCAATAAAAAAACAAAACTGTACCAGCAATCCAACTAAACGAAACATTTTCCATTTGTCGTGTCTTTTACAGACACTCAAGAAATCGGTGGTGGTCAGAGACTGGGTCTGCCCAGGGTGAGTTGAGACCCTCTTAACAGAGGTTATATGGTGGAACAGCTGAGAGTAACATCTGATCTTTTACCTTTCAGCCTCACAGTTCCCTGGATGAGGATGATCCGAATATCCTGTTGGCCATCCAGCTGTCTCTGCAGGAGTCTGGGCTGACTGGAGCCAGTGCTGGCATTGATGCACAAGAGATCCTCGCAAACGAAGCATCTCTGGGGGCTATCGGATCATCCCTGCCTACACGGCTGGACCCAGTGCTGTGTGGGATAGACGTGCCCCGTGCTGCACTGAGCAGCTCTGAGCTGTTAGAGGTGGGTGACAGCCTAAAGAAGCTCGGTAATATCAGTGGCCAGAACGTCCCTCTGCGTTTTGACAATCTCAACAATCCTTCCTTTGAGTCTGCTGAGGGTCCATTCCAGGCTCCTTCGGGACATATGGAAACCTCGGATTTCGATTCTGACAACGCCAACCTACTAGGAAACATCATGGCTTGGTTTCATGACATGAACCCGCAGAATATCAATTTGGTTCCTTCAGCTGGTGAATTCGGTGCTCAGTCGGCAAGGATGACATCAGAGCCGTCTGAGTGCACCGTTCCACAGTGGACAGCGGGGGGCGATGGAGAGGCAGAGCAGCAGTTTGACTCCGGTATCGTCACAGGAGAACGTGAGCCCATCAGACCGACACAATTAGACCTGGTAGGCCTCGATATGTGTCCGGTACCTTCTGCTACATCCGTCGAGTTGGGCGAAACTCCGAGCGGTTTGAACCCGTGTCACTCTGACACCCCAAAATGTGACTCAGACCCCGACCAGCCTAGCAGTAGCTCCTCTGAATGGGAGGGTCAAGTACACCTTGTATGAAATACTGACTTCACTTACTAGCTAAGCCACTTTTTTTTAATGATGCCGGATTCAATCGTTAAGATTAATCACGATGAGAAGCTTTGTATTGTCAGATATGTAGAAATCGAAACCATTGTTGAGTACTCGCTCAGTACTCGTGTGTTTCAGGCCTCATGAGGCACATGTTCTTTGCTCACTAAAAAACTTGTTCCGGTTCTGGAGTGTTAAACAGTTTTAGAAGAGTCAGCAACTGAAACAGAAAGCGCCATGAAGATGGGACAGGAAGTGAGGTAGTTAGAAAAATCTACTGTATAAAACAGGACGACATTTAGTGCGAGTTTGACTGATTAAATAGGATGTAAAAGATACTGTAGGTGCCAAAAAACACTGGCTAGCACACGCCAAGCGGACGGTGTGCTGATCGTGCCTGCTGCTGAGGGGCTAGCCGCCCTATAGAGTACACTATCCTTCCTTTAAACTAGATCTGTAGTATTAGAGAAGTACACAGCAGCATCACGCTCAGAGGAGCAGGGCTGATAATCACAGAAACTAAATGAACCGTAATTCTAGTTGCAGTCAACTTTTCTTTTTCTGGTCATGCGTTATCACTGTAATCCGTCACCGGTTAATTAGAATGGAAAGTACCGGCGAGGTTAAACTCAGTTCAGGAGCGCCACGCTGGATCTGGAAAATGTTTTGTCTTTGCAACTTATCACCGTGCCTTTTCTGTGAAACTTCTCTTTATTTTATAGCCGCTCTCTTGTGCTCGGAGCCCAGAGTGGGGGAATTTCCAATACGAATCGTAATTAGCAAACAGCTCTATGTTTTTTAAAAGACATTTTTATACATGCTTGTTTGTTTGTTTGTTTGTTTGTTCTTCAGCATGACTCTGGCCCCTTCTTCCAGGTTGTTTTTAAAGCAATTAGTAAAAAAATAAAATAAAATAAAAATATTAATGAACTCTGAAACATTTACGGATCAAATCCATTTATATTTAATAAGATTCTATTCATTGTGTTAAGATGTGATTTCCACATGGTCACAAAGTAAAAATCAAACTCTTAAATTTAAATGTCAGATAAAAATCCGTTGATGTTTTCCCGGTGCATTTCTGATAGAAATGTATAAATTTGTATTTTTTTTTGTTTTGTTTGTTTTTCTATTAAAAACCACATTTTCTCATGGTCCCATCTTTGGATTTTTCGGTAGAGGCCAAGGCATTTCATTTTGATGAAAAGCTGTTTCATATTATTTCTATACATGGTAAAACTCAACAATTATTATTTTTTTAACTGTGGTATTTCATTACAATAAATGATGGAGATGAATTTTCTATTTATTTGAAATTGAATGTCCTTAAAAATGAATGAAGACATATATATATAATATATATATAAAACATGGTGCCATTTTTCATTATTTGCTTATAACTTAAATCTGTCTGCTGAATAATTCCTAAAAGCCATTCAAACAAATAAACAATGTTGTTGAATTGCTTCAGTTTTCATGTGAACACCTGCCACACTTTTCATCTGATGAAACGGCTAAATCACAGCAGCACTAAGTTTTAAGAACTTCATAAAATGTAATGCACAAAATTAGCTCCCATTTCAGCTATGGAATAGCCTGTTATAGCTCATAGGCTTGCCGTTATGTTGGTGGTTTTAGCTGTGGGTTTGACTGAGCAGGGGCCTGATGTTTTACTGTAGGTTGATGTCGTATGTATGTTGATTCTGGCCTAATGTCCGAATGCAGTTTTACGCTGCATAAACTTTTCAAAGTGAAAATGAAGACAAACCTGTCCGTTAAGTGTTTTTTTTTTTGAATGATTCCGCTTGTCAAAGTGGTTGGGGGAGTGCACACACACTTTTTTTTCTGTATAGGTTGTATGTGGGATCGGAATGGCTTTAGCTCACTTAATCGCAGTATTTCTCCAGACTAATGTATGTTGCCAATGGTTGAGGTGAAGCTAATGTCTGTTCAAAGTAAGCAGATGGAAGATTTCAAACATCTGTCCAGACATGACAAAAAAAAAAAAAAAAAGTGAATGACAAAAGTTGTCCTGTATGTGACAGTATGTTGTGCATTAAGTAATTATAATAAAAATAGATCATGTTTTCTTGACAAAAGACCGTTCAAGTGTCGATGCTATTGTTTAGGGGTGGGGGAGGGAAGAAAAGCACATTTTGTAACCCGTTACAGATTTTATATTGTTAAGCACCTAATCCTTGAAATGGTATTTGCACTTTCATAATCTTTACTTGATACATTCCCAATTTATATGGAAAATGCAAATGTATGATGTTTGGTCAATGAATTGGACTGATTTGAGTGTGAATCTCAATAAAGTTGCTAAGACAAGTTCAGTTGTAAAAGTTGTAGTATTCTTTGAACAAAACATACAGTGGAAGCCCAGTGCAAAAGCAACATATGATAATAATAATTAATATAATGAGAATGTGTTTACTAAAAGCCATTTAAAGGCAAGTGGCTGCTACAAATAATATTTTTCTTATTCTTCTAATTGAGATCAAGTTCAAGTGGAAATGAATGACAGTGTTCTCTTGTCTTGAGCATTAGCCCCTCTAGTGGGTACAAATAGAATGACACTATTCCTGCTTTCTTTGACTAACTTTTCATAAAGTGAACCTTGTAAAACAGTAGTTTTATAAAAATAAATCTTATATTATATTATTAACATAATATTTGGTGTTCCAGTCTGTTTGTGTATTATTTTTATATCAAAAAGAAGAAGAAGAAATTATGTTTCTATTTATTGACTTGGTTAGATGCCTAGGGGTCAGGAGTTCGGGGAATACCAGGAGGTCACAAGCACAGTGACTTTACTAAATAAAGGAATCTTCTATATTTGCAAACCGCTATTTTAATTACACTAGGGCCAGTTTTATGAAAAAGACTGGGTAACTTTGTGATCTGAATGTCCGATTTAGGACAAACAGGAAGTTACTTTCCATTACTGAATATTACAGTATCTCGAAAACCTTTGGATCTGTAAGCCACATTTAAACATGCATCGAAAGACTTATTACTTAACATATTTTAGATAACACAAGAATAAACCATGCTTTGTTTTTTTGTTTTGCCTTTTTAATGAAAACAAGTGTTTTTATTGTGCAAGTAACAATGTGAGAGTGACAAAAAAAACAGTACTTGATAGCATTGCAGCAGTGGATGAAAGTAGTTTCAAGCACTTGAATAGACCAGCGGTCATGCACCAGGGCTCCAGTAGAGAGTAGTAAGTTCCCAGAGAATGAGGGAAGGTTTCGCCTCTTTTCTTTGAATTGCTCTGGCACGAGGGCGTCTGTGTTACTGGCAAGCACTATTGGCACTCTCTGTCCCAGACTCATGGAAGCAATTCAAGGTATCATTTAGAGGAGGAGGAGGAGCTCAAAAGTTCCTCAAGAGGCCATTAAAACATGTCAGCAGAACATCCTGTGTTTGATTCCCACAGTCAAAACCAATTCGAGGTAAATCATCTAGTTTTTAAAGGCACATGAAATTGCTGCTATTGTATTTCTGTATTTATGGAGATTCATCCCTCATGTTTGCATGGGGCTATTTATAACTATATGTGATTACAAAATAGTTTTGACAGTCGTTTGTTTTGTTCTCTCTCATTGGGATGCTTTACTGGCTCAGCTGGAATTGATTCGAAGGAAGGGTTTCGCTCGCTTATGGAATTCTAGAAACAATAATGTTCCCATGAAAATCTCTTTAATTGTAGAACTGAGCTGAACCGTTGTCATTCATGCAACACTCATCCATCTAGTTGTTCATTAAATGTTTTCGTTTGGAATCGTTTATTTGTTTACTTCCTAGTATTACTTCATTTTGAGACTCTATGATACAAGAATTTCTTTCAACTTAAAAGAGCAGCAGTGGACTGAGAGAGATAGCGCTTGACCTTTACTAAGTGATCCATGCATAATCGGGAAGGAGGGTTTCCAGACCGTCTGAATTCTCACTGTAATTATGAGCGATATCTCACATTTGGTCATTGCACAACAGAAAAGCAAGCTGATAAATGGATGAACTTGTCTGAGCGAACAGTCCAAAGATCTTATCTGGTTTATGATTTACTGCCTTTGAAACTAATATTGTGCGACAGGATAGATACTTTTGACAGATAAACTGTAAAAAGTTGTGTGTCAAATTTAGTATTTTGTTAAGCCTCAGTTACAATGCATGCATTTATTTGTTGTTTGTTTGACTGCGTTTGTTGTTTTCTGGTTAGTTGTTGGTTGTAGATTACTTAGATATTATAATCCATTACTTACTCCAAATTACATTCAAGTACAAAAAAAAAAATTAAAATTAATTGTTGAGAAAACACTGAAATTATTTTTGTAAATCAAGTGGTCAAATAATGTGTGCTCTAATCAGAAAAAAAGAAACAGGGGTCAGCAGAGCTCATTAACATAAGAAAATGCAACGAAATGGCTTGCTCTGAAAAGAGCTTTTTTTGACAGGGTAAAAAAGGTGTTTTTTACACTACCATTGAGTATTTTAACCAAATTATGTTACAAACTTTTCATTAAGACAAAGAATCATATCAACTTGTGGAAAATGGGCACCCGATGACCCCTTTTAAACCCATCTAAATATTTGCATGACCACACTTTAGATCCTAAATTCTAAACGACTATCTATAAGCTGCAAATTAGAACTTTATTGAGGCAAAAGTCGTAGTTAATAGTGAGAATTGAACTTTAAAATAAAGTGTGACCATAATAACATATTCACTAGGAAAAATATGTTTGCTTTTTTAAAGAGGGGTCAAAAATCATCATATTTGCATTATTTGTTTTCTGTTTGACAGCACTTGTTTTTAGAAATAAAAATGTAAAAGTAAAAATGTTCCAGATAATATATATATAAAAAAAAATGCAAAACTTTTTGCAACAGAAGAAGAACTTGAAGAACTTGAAGAAGTCTCTTATGCACATCAAGGCTGCATTTATTTGATCAAAAATACAGTAAAAAAGTTTGTGAAATATTATTGCAATTAAAAACTATTGTTTTAATACATTTTAAAATGTATTTTATTCCTGTGATGGCACCCATGTGTCATATAGAAATCGTTCTAAATATTGGTGCTCAAGACACATTTATTATTATTATTATTAAAAACAGTTGTGCTGCTTAAAATAGTGGTGTACACTATGATAGCATTTATTTCAAATAGGAAACATTTTGTAACATTATCAATGGTTTTACTGTCATTTAATTTTTTTGTGCATTCTTGGTGAATAAAAGTACTAATTTAAAATATTTTATTTTAGGACGTGAAAGAATATTAAGGAAGGGACTATAATCATATTTGAATGACTATATGCATTTACTCATATTTGTACCAAATGTATAGTCTGTGGGCATCTTAATTGTTCGGAGAACTTTGACCTTTTGAATAAATGTCTAATATCTTTTGAGAGCTGTGAAGACATCTGATATAACTGATGTCTATAGTGTCTACAGCTGAAAGACTATAATGTTATTCAAAGGGCAATGTGTAATAACTGATTTATGTCTCCTGGACTCCAGTGAAGGTACCAGAAGATCATTCTCTGCAGGGAAAAACTAAATCCTGTATGTAAACTACCTAGGTCATACCTTCTGCCCTCTAACACCAGCCATATGGGGAAATTGCAAGCACATGTGGTTTTGATAGGGACGCAGTGTTAGTCCTGCTCCATGCTTTCTCAGAGCAGTTACCACAGAGCAGGACTGTTACATGGGCAAAACCAGCCCAATCTCACAGCGACCACATGCAGAGAGGACTGAAAAATCAACACACATGTTTGGCGTAATATGAAGGAGATCTCCGTGTATTAAGTTGAGGCCCCATGCTTCTATGTTTCATGGTGGAAGCGCTGTCGACCTGACCATGGGAGTCCATCACTGAAAGTTTGATCATTTGATGGAGGAGAACTAAATTGACAGATGTTTAAAATTAGTTGGAACTACTTCAGGTTTCTGCTTTGAAAGTACACATTTACCACATTGATGCACCAGTCTGGCTCCAGGTTTTAATGTAGTAGTTTAGCCAAAAATGAGAAATTCAGTTATCATTTACACATCCTCATATTATTCCAAACATGTATGACTTTCTTTCTCCTGAAAGATGTTTTGAAAAATGTGTGACACTTTTTTTTTTTACAGTGTCATTCACTCTCAGGAAAAACATACAAATGCTGCCACGGGGCGATGCTGATTATAGCCCCAGTGACAGCCTTTGTAAAAAAAAAAAAAAATTATTCTGAGAGTGTTGTTACACGTTGCTTGCACTTACTATATTATTAACAGTACATTATGCACAATTACAAGCAACTAACCCCAAACCAAACTCTAATTAACCCTAACCCAGTGTACATGTTGTTAATTAATATTACTCAGTTCTTTTGTATAATTGTGTAACTGCACTGTAGCCAGGCCACCTTAAAATAAAGTGTGACCAAATGTGTGCATGCAATGAAAGTTCATAGGGTCCATAATACCTTCGTTGGTGTTTCCAAAGAAAGCAAAAATGATAAATTTTACCAACATTCAAATAGTTAATTATTAATTGAAACATAAATAAACAAAAACAACCTGTGCAAACTGTTATGAAAACTTGAACTGAAATAACATAAATTCTATTGTGCTTAAGTTATTTGTTGCATTTAAGTATGTAGTTTTACCTGTCCCACTTTCTGTGGAATAAAGTTCAGGTCAGATGTATTACAGTAGCTGCTTTCTGCCTAAACCAAAGGAAAGTTTTCTGCAATAATGTGTTTACTTACCCACCATATTCATACCTAAAATTAACATATGCACTGGACAAAATATTTAGCAGTGTGTTTTATGCTTAAAGGGTTACTTCACCCAAAAATTAAAATTAATGTCATGAAAGACTCACCCTCATGTCGTTCCAAACCCGTGAGACCTCTGTTCATCTTTGGAATACAGTTTAAGATATTTTAGATTTAGTCCGAGAGCTCTCAGTCCCTCCATTGAAACTGTGTGTATGGTCTACTGTCCATGTCCAGAAAGGTAAGAAAAACATCATCAAAGTAGTCCATGTGACATCAGAGGGTCAGTTAGAATTTGTTGAAGCATCGAAAATACATTTTGGTTCAAAAATAGCAAAAACTACGACTTTATTCAGCATTGTCTTCTCTTCCGTGTGTGTTTTGAGAGAGTTCAAAACACAACAGTGTAGTGATATCCGGTTCGCGAACGAATCATTCGATGTAATCAGATCTTTTTGAACCAGTTCACCAAATCGAACTGAATCGTTTTAAACTGTCTGCGTCTCCAATACACATTAATCCACTAATGACTTAAGCAGTTAACTTTTTTGGGTAAACCAAAGGCTTGAATCAAGGGCAATCATCGCCAATAACGTCATTACGTTGAGCGCAAAAGAACCTGTGAACCGTTTTCTTCAACCGGTTTATTGAATCGAAATGTCCGAAAGAACTACTGGTGATCCGAAAACCGATGAGTCAATCTTTTGTTCATTATCTGGCTCGGCTCTGTGTTCATCTTCAGTTCTCTCTTCACAGCAGTTCAGTCAGTGTACTGTTTGAGTACATGAATTACTCCGGGATATTGTTTGTTTGAACTCAGAGGGAGTGTCAGCCACATTAAAAAAGTTAACAGCTTAAGTCATTTGTGGATTAATGCGTATTGGAGATGAGAATCGTTTAAAACGATTCAGTTCGATTTGGTGAACTGGTTCAAGAAGATCCGGTTACATCGAATGATTCGTTTGCGAACCGGATATCACAAACTGCTGTGTTTTGAACTCTCTCACAACAGACACAGAAGAGAAGACAATGATGAATAAAGTCGTAGTTTTTGCTATTTTTGGACCAAAATGTATTTTCGACGCTTCAAAAAATTCTAACTGACCCTCTGATGTCACATGGACTACTTTGATGATGTTTTTCTTAACTTTCTGGACATGGACAGTATACCGTACACACAGTTTCAATGGAGGGACTGAGAGCTCTCGGACTAAATCTAAAATATCTTAAACTGTGTTCCGAAGATAAACGGAGGTCTTACGGGTTTGGAACGACATGAGGGTGAGTTATTATTGACATAATTTTGATTTTTTTGGGTGAACTAACCCTTTAATGCAATGACAGCATTCAAACCGACACTAAGTGCTCTTTATGCTCTTAAAACCGTAACACATTAAAACATTTCAAGAAATAAAAAGTAGTCAAGATTTTGTAAAAATTTTTGATATGGAGATTTGGAGTGTACCAACTGTCGGGTCTCGGGGCTAATCACCTGTCTTTTTGGTGTGGGTGTGTGTGTGTGTGTGTGTTGGGATGGTTTGACAGCTCACCACGTCTGCCTGTTTGTGTTTTCCCCGCCTCCCTTGTTCCCCGTTGTTAACCATAATTGCTCGCCACCTGTTCTCTATGTCCTTCTAATTTTTTCCCCTTTATTATTCCTTGTGTTTCTCTGTCTATTGTCAGACTGTTGTTATTCGTTCCAATAGCTCCGATCATCTAGCAGCTCTTTGTACTCACCCTGTCGTGTCTTGTCCTCAGGCTCCAGTGTGTTTGGCTTATTTCTCTGCTCTAGTTCTTACAAGCCCAGAGCTCCTAGTAGCTTCAGCTGTTCGTCCTGTCACTGCGAGTGAAACCTGTGAAACGTGACTCATCTGCTGTTCATCCTGTCACTGCGAGTGAAACCTGTGAAATGTGACTCATCTGCTGTTCATCCTGTCACTGCGAGTGAAACCTGTGAAACGTGACTCATCTGCTGTTCATCCTGTCACTGCGAGTGAAACCTGTGGAACGTGACTCTTTCTTCTCTGTCTCCGCTTTGTGAATAAAGCCTTGAGTTTACCCGCACCTGAATCCAGCCTGCTCTCTCCTGACAGAACAGTCTGACCATATTATGGATTCAGCGGGATCTGGTCCGCTTCGCTCGGCTCTCGCTCAACAGGGAGTGTTGATCGGGCAGCATGCCACTCAGCTCAACACTACCGCGCTGGATGTGGAAGTTCTCAGTGCCCGAGTCTCCGAACTCCTCACACGGGTGGACGATCTTCAGCAAGAGGCAACGAGCCGGGGTCCCGTTTCTCACACCGGTATGTCACACGAGTCCGAACCCCATGCCAACAATCCGCCGGTCTACGATGGCGATCCTACCGCCTGTCAAGCGTTTCTCTCCCAATGCTCGCTGGTGTTTTCTCTGCAACCCCGGCGTTACGCTAATGAAGAGACCAAGGTGGCTTACGTCCTTACACTCCTCTCGGGCCGTGCCCGCGAATGGGGAATCGCCGTTTGGAGATCGCGGGCTCCCTGTTGTGCCACTTTCGCGGATTTCAGTCAAGAGATGGCCAAATTGTTTGATCGCTCTGCTCAGGGTGACGAGGCGGCGGCCCAGTTATCACGACTGTCTCAGGGGAGGAGCTCCGTCACTGACTATGCTATCCAGTTCCAGACTTTAGCTGCGGCATGCGGCTGGAATGAGAGCGCGCTGCGCGCTCGTTTTCTTGAGGGGTTGGATTTCGCCATTTCGGATGAACTCGCGGCCATAGAGCTCCCGCGGGAGTTGGATAGGCTCATTAGTCTCGCGCTCCGCATTGAGGGTCATCTCAGCCGGCGCCGCAAACAACGGCAAACACCCGCCCCGTGGCGCCACCTAGAGTCCTCTTCAGCCAGTTTAGCCAGCCGACAGCCCTCGGAGGAGGAGCCCATGCAGTTGGGTCGTTTACGGCTTACACCACGGCAGAAGCAGGAGCGTCTGTTGTCGGGGGCGTGTCTATACTGCGGCAAGGGAGGCCACTTCGCCCTTCAGTGCCCATTAAAGGGCCAGGGTCCACCAGTGAGGCGGAGCGTCCTGGTGGGGACGGTTCTCAGCTCAAGCTCTCCTGCAACACGCACTCAGCTGCCGTTCCAACTCTCCTTCCAGAGTCATTCACACACTGGACTCACCCTTGTGGACTCAGGGGCTGAGGGGAACTTCCTTGATGCTGCCTCTGCTCAACGTTGGAAGATCCCGCTTGTTCCTTTGGCTAGCCCCGTTTCAGCATGGTCATTAGCTGGCCGTCCCCTTACCACCATCACCCACGTCACTCCCAAGATAGACCTCCATATTGCTGGCAGTCATCATGAGCGGATTGAGCTGTTTATTATTGATTCCCCTAAGGCTCCTTTAGTTCTGGGACACCCATGGTTGCACAAGCACAATCCCCACTTTGATTGGGTCTATAATTCTGTTTTAGCCTGGAGTCAGTCTTGTCACGTGTCATGTTTGGGTGCTGCTTTTTGTCCTGTCTCTGTGTCTTGTGTTCCTCAGGAGGATCCCTCTGACCTGACTGGTGTTCCGGCGGAGTACCATGATCTTCGGGCGGTCTTCAGTAAGGCCCGGGCCACCTCGCTACCTCCGCATCGCCCCTACGACTGTGCCATTGATCTCCTCCCGGGCTCTTCTCCTCCTAAGGGTCGTTTATATTCCCTTTCAGGTCCAGAGAGAGAGGCCATGGACAAGTACATACGTGAGTCACTTCAGGCTGGGCTCATCCGCCATTCCTCCTCTCCCGCTGGTGCAGGGTTTTTCTTTGTTCAGAAGAAGGACGGCTCCCTGCGCCCTTGTATTGATTACAGAGGTTTAAATGACATTACTATCAAGAACAGGTACCCCCTACCTTTAATGTCTTCTGCTTTTGAATTATTACAGGGAGCTCGGGTCTTCACCAAGTTAGACCTGCGCAACGCCTACCACTTGGTGCGCATTCGGGAGGGGGATGAGTGGAAGACGGCATTTAACACCCCTTCGGGACACTACGAGTACTTGGTTCTTCCGTTTGGTCTGACCAATGCTCCAGCCGTTTTCCAGGGACTCGTCAACAGCGTGTTGGGTGACATGATTAATCAATTTGTCTTTGTGTATTTGGATGATATTTTGATTTTTTCTTCTTCTCTCCAATTACACACCCAGCATGTCAAGGCGGAGAAGTGCGAATTCCACGCTGAGTCTGTTACGTTCCTTGGCCATATTATTTCTACGGAGGGGATCAAGCCTGATCCCGCTAAGATTGAAGCTGTTGCCCAGTGGCCGGTCCCTGACTCCCGGAAGGCTCTGCAGCGTTTCCTGGGTTTTGCCAACTTCTACCGGCGTTACATCCGGAATTTTGGTCAGATCGCTGCACCGCTGGCAGCCTTAACCTCCACTAAGGTGTCTTTCAGGTGGAACCGGGAAGCGCAGGTAGCCTTTGACCATTTTAAAGTCCCGTTTTGTCTCTGCACCTATTCTGATGGTTCCAGATCCGGAGGCCCAGTTCATTGTCGAGGTTGATGCTTCTGACGTTGGGGTTGGCGCAGTTCTATCTCAGCGTTCCCTCCATGATGGGAAGGTTCATCCTTGTGCATTCTTCTCTTGTCGTCTCAGCCCTGCAGAACGTAACTATGACATCGGCAACAGAGAGCTGCTGGCGGTACGATTGGCCTTGGGTGAGTGGCGTCATTGGTTGGAGGGGTCAGCGCAGCCCTTCTTGGTCTGGACGGATCACAAGAACCTAGAATACATCCGTTCGGCCAAGAGGCTGAGCTCGCGTCAGGCCCGCTGGGCGCTCTTCTTTGCCAGATTCAATTTCACCCTCTCGTACCGGCCGGGATCAAAGAACACCAAGCCTGATGCCCTCTCTCGCCTGTTCGGTGCTCCGGGGGGGGAGTTTGCGGCCGAGGCCATCCTTCCTGAGGGGGTGGTGGTCGGGGCTCTTTCGTGGGGTATCGAGCAGCGAGTTGAGGAGGCCGGTCGAGGGGTGCAGGTGCCGGGAGAGTGTCCGGCGGGCAGGTTGCTGGTGCCGGCTGCGCTGCGCTCTGAGGTGCTTGAGTGGGGTCACTCATCCAGGTTAGTCTGCCATCCAGGTATTCGGAGAACGTTGTCTGCCATCCGACAGCGTTTTTGGTGGCCTACTATGGCCGCAGAGGTTAGACAGTTTGTGTTGGCCTGCCCCACATGTGCCCAAAGTAAGCCTGTCAATTGCCCTCCTGATGGTCTACTGCATCCTCTCCCTATCCCTTCCCGTCCTTGGTCACACATTGCCCTTGATTTCGTCTCTGGGCTTCCTCCGTCGAAGGGAAACACTGTAGTTCTCACGGTGGTGGATCGCTTTTCCAAAGCGGTTCATTTTATTCCCCTGCCCAAGCTACCCTCCACCCGGGAGACCGCCCAACTGGTGGTGGATCTCGTCTTCCGTCTCCACGGGTTACCGGTGGATGTGGTTTCTGATAGGGGTCCCCAGTTCGTCTCCCGGTTCTGGAGGGAATTTTGTAGACAGATTGGGGCCTCTGCTAGTCTGTCATCTGGTTTTCATCCTCAGACCAATGGGCAGTGTGAGCGGGCCAACCAGGATCTAGGAAGAATGCTCCGCTGTCTAGCATCCAACAATCCGAGTTCCTGGTGTCAGCAGCTCTCCTGGGCAGAATACGCCCATAACACCCTTCCTGCGGCCGCGTCAGGTATGTCCCCTTTTGAGTGTGCTGTTGGTTTTAATCCACCTCTGTTCCCATCACAGGAACCCGACGCAGCGGTTCCATCCGCCCTGGCTTTCGTCCAGCGCTGCCGTCGCACCTGGGAGAGAGTCAGGAGGATTTTGGTCCAAGCCTCTGACAGAACCAAGGCTGCAGCTGATCGTCGCCGGTCCTCTCCTCCTACCTATGTGTGTGGTCAACGGGTTTGGCTCTCTACCAAGGATCTGCCTCTCTGGGCGCCTTCTCGTAAGCTGGCACCCAGATTCATTGGGCCTTTCCGCATCACCAAGGTGGTTAGTCCGGTGGCGATCAGGCTCAAGCTCCCTCCTACTCTTGGTCGGGTTCACCCGGTGTTTCATGTTTCCAGGGTCAAGCCTATGTTCTCTTCCCCCCTTAATCCTGCTTGCAGTCGCCCCACCCCCCCACCCCCTCGTCTTGTGGATGGATCTCCTACCTATACGGTTAAGAGATTACTCGATGAGCGGCGCCGCGGCAGGGGGTTTCAGTATCTTGTGGACTGGGAGGGGTATGGTCCAGAGGAGAGGTGTTGGGTGCCGTCCCGGGACATTCTGGACCGCTCGTTGATTGAGGACTTCCGGCGGCATCGAGGTAGGCCCCTTCCTAGAGCGCCAGGTGACGCTCCTGGGAGGGGGGGGGGTACTGTCGGGTCTCGGGGCTAATCACCTGTCTTTTTGGTGTGGGTGTGTGTGTGTGTGTGTGTGTTGGGATGGTTTGACAGCTCACCACGTCTGCCTGTTTGTGTTTTCCCCGCCTCCCTTGTTCCCCGTTGTTAACCATAATTGCTCGCCACCTGTTCTCTATGTCCTTCTAATTTTTTCCCCTTTATTATTCCCTGTGTTTCTCTGTCTATTGTCAGACTGTTGTTATTCGTTCCAATAGCTCCGATCATCTAGCAGCTCTTTGTACTCACCCTGTCGTGTCTTGTCCTCAGGCTCCAGTGTGTTTGGCTTATTTCTCTGCTCTAGTTCTTACAAGCCCAGAGCTCCTAGTAGCTTCAGCTGTTCGTCCTGTCACTGCGAGTGAAACCTGTGAAACGTGACTCATCTGCTGTTCATCCTGTCACTGCGAGTGAAACCTGTGAAATGTGACTCATCTGCTGTTCATCCTGTCACTGCGAGTGAAACCTGTGAAACGTGACTCATCTGCTGTTCATCATGTCACTGCGAGTGAAACCTGTGGAACGTGACTCTTTCTTCTCTGTCTCCGCTTTGTGAATAAAGCCTTGAGTTTACCCGCACCTGAATCCAGCCTGCTCTCTCCTGACACCAACAGCCTCAAATGCTATCAATAAATGTACCATGTTGATAGCATTTAGGAGAGCAACTTCAACTTTAAAGATTGCACTTTTGGGGACATCTTAACACCATCCAGGTTCAGGAAATGTTTGTGGAACACCTCAAAGGTGTAGCGCAGTGTTGGGGGGTATGCCAGGTTGAGGGCATAAATAAGCCCCATCAGCAGTATGCAAGCTTTAGCAGTACTGCCGCATCTTGGAAACATCTCCCTGCCTTCCAAAATGATGGACACATCAACTGGATCCTCTTGATCAGCACCATGGATGACCAGTATCTTAAGGATATGTTCAGCAGCATCACTCCGAGTGTCCTCCTGCATACAGTTTATAAAAAAGAAAGAACACAATTCTATTGAGAAACAAATTCAAAAGAGATTCATTATCAATGCAGAACGAACATGCTTGCTAAAAATTACTTAAAGGAGCATTGCGTAGGTTCTGAAATTTCTAACCGTTGCTGACACCAGTGGCCGTTAGAGGAACTGCAGCCAGTCTCATGCTCGTTCTCAGTGCGCACGTTCTTTTTTTTTTTTTACTTACGAGGAGTGTCCGTGGGTGTCTGAATTGTGCTGGAGGCTGGTCACTTCTTTCCATCCGCAGAGTCCATTTGAAAACACTATTGCCGCTGCTTACTATAATGGCTGGCGTGCCGTATGGTTTTAAGCCCATGTAGACGAGAATGCGCATGACGTCACATTTTGTGAATTTTCGCGCCAATTCGGGCCCGACTCCTCCACACACAATTGAGCCTACAGGCTGATAGAGGCAACCGTGGTGGACAGTTGAGGTGTCATTCTTTTTTTTTACATCATGGTTGGCTCATACATGTTCAAATGAAAACTCTATCTGAGGTGTCACTGAATGACACCTCAACTGTCCACCACGGTTGCCTCTATCAGCCTGTAGGCTCAATTGTGTGTGGAGGAGTCGGGCCCGAATTGGCGCGAAAATTCACAAACTGTGACGTGGGGAAGTCGTGGCCTAATGGTTAGAGAGTCGGACTCCCAATCGAAAGGTTGTGAGTTCGAGTCCCGGGCTGGCAGGAATTGTGGGTGGGGGGAGTGCATGTACAGTTCTTTCTCCACCTTCAATACCACGACTTAGGTGCCCTTGATCATGGCATCGAACCCCCAACTGCTCCCCGGGCGCCGCAGCATAAATGGCTGCCCACTGCTCCGGGTGTGTGCTCACAGTGTGTGTGTGTGTTCACTGCTCTGTGTGTGTGCATTTCGGATGGGTTAAATGCAGAGCACAAATTCTGAGTATGGGTCACCATATTTGGCTGAATGTCACATCACTTTCACTTTTTTACTTTCATCTTAAAGATTATTTTTTAAGTAAAAACCTCCACATAGCTCCTTTAACATAACTCACATTGTTAAATTCAGTATGATGTGTTTTACCTTGAGTCAACATAAGTAAAAAAGTTAGTAGAACATTGCGCAAGACAGATGCAATTCACAGATTGTACCCATAAAATGAATGTTGTTCGAAACCATACATTGTGTGACTCTGCACCTTTACAGTGCCAGGAAACCCTTTGTAATATCCAGACTACGTTTAAGTTGTGACTGCACATAATTTGGACCATTGCTGAGTGGAAAATCTTCATGAAAAAAAAAAAATCATGCTTTACCGGGCAATCTTCAAATAGCTCTTCTTTCTTGCCGAGGTACAGGATAAGGCTGTGGATGACAGTTTCACGTCTGCTTTGGTACTGTGAAGGTACAGATAATGTGTCAATACTGTGTGAATTACAAGCAGGAGGAGCTGTTCTGCATATATACCTGCATGCAGTTTGTCTGTGTGCAGTATTCAGCAGATTTTAACAAGTTAAATTTAAGTTTTTAAAAATAAAATTATATATATATTGTCACATTTTTATCTATTTGTTAGACATTTTTTGAAAAGATTCCCTGGTGTGTAAGTGTGAGAAATAAGAACAGCAATATTATAGTATTATTACAAAGATTTCTACTTGCCTGTATGAGAAAGTTGGCATGTCAGACCAGAAAGATATCGCAACGCACTCCTGTACTGTTCTTTTACCTGTTGAGAGAAACAAATTGTGGCATTGAGATCTCATTTACATTTTGTTTTAATTCCTTTTAATACAGCATTGAACTTGTTATGAGTTTGTGCCTGACAATGAATTGGCATGGCAACGAGGCGGAGAGGCTTGCAGCCCATTGCGTTCAAAGTTAACGGTTCTTGCTTCATCTCCTAGACTGAGATGCACAGGGATGAAGCTACTGATGCTAACTTTGGGCTAACCTTTAGCCCAAATCCACCCTCACTTAAGCCGTGAAAGGCTGTTGTCTAACGTTAGGTTTTAAAAACATTACATTTTATTTTCCTTAAAAAATTGACCGGACCTTCATACCGCTAGCTTACTAAAATAAAATGGCTGAATTCATACAAGCACTTGATGCTACACATCAATGTTTAACGTAATTGGTATCCAAGTTCACCTGCCATCTGGTTCTGCATTTTTTTCAGTGGATATAAAATGACTAACGTTAACATTAGACACTTTTAAATAAGGCTAACATTAGCTAGGACACACACAGGCAGTCAGCACGTTAATGTTACGTTACATCTATTTCCTTACATAACGTAACAGTTTCAACTTTATAGAAGTGGATAATAGCGGCGCTTTAGCTAACGTTAACCTTATTGTGATTAAAACTCACGTTCAGATAATTTTGAACCGTAACGTCTATGCAATAATCAAACCATCAAAATGAACACATAGTTGTTATCACAAATCTAAAATAGAAAAGTCAAAACTTACCGAAAATAAGTCAGCCAAAAGTGACTGCCCAAACCGACCGTCTCTGCCACTGCCAGATGGATCTTGTTAAAAAAAAAAAAAGCGCGCAGATTCAAACGCACTTTGCTCTTCAGATTAAAATTTATTTAGTATTTTAGGTGAATGTGCTGTGACCATAAAACATTAAATAGTACTTGTAAATATATAATAGAATTTACTTTTCTTCTCAATTATGTTATTACATAGTACATACATTTTCACTGGAGGGACAGAAAGCTCTCGGACTAAATCTGAAATATTTTAAACTGTGTTCCGAAGATGAACGGAGGTCTTACGGGTTTGGTACGACATTAATGACATAATTTTCATTTTTGGGTGAACAAACCCTTTAACTTGAGCAAGAACAAAATTATTTGTTCTTAAATATGACATGCCATAGAAAACATTCAATTTAACTTTCTCGTAGACACATTGTTACAACACTAGATTTGTTTTAAAATAAATTATCAACTGTTTGTTTCTTAAATTACTGCTTTGATTATTGTTTTGCAAGATAGAACCTTATAATTCCTTCAATATCTGCATTTGACCTGTTCCAAAAATCCCCATTTACAAATCTGAGAGGATTTTGTATTGTACATTTAGACAGGGGCGAAAATTTCATCTAAATGTTGGGGGGGTAAACATAACATTTCTCACGAGCAAGTTTTGAAGGGGACACCAATAAAACAGGCAAAATTGTACTTAAGGATATGTGTACAGAGAGGAAAGCCTACTACTTACTTACTTTGCCTTCCTTTGTTCAAAAAGTGGATTCATTCAGTTAGGAAACACCTCCTCAGTGTGTTTCTCAAAGACGCAATTACTGTTACTGCTGTAGCTTAGTTTTCAACTTTTTTCGTTGGTGAAATAGAGCTAAAACAGGCAATATGGTGTCTAAAATGCACTTAATATTAACTTCTTGTTTATAAAATTTTTGTTTTTGTTTGCACATTTGTTATGCTTATATCTGGAGAACAACTGCACTCTTAGTATGATGTTATACTATTAGATTAACTATATTAAATGAAATAAATGGCTCGTGGATTTTAAAATAGATGATGTTACTTTTCTCAGCACTCCTCAGCGCTGAAAGTGAACACTCGATGCTGATTGGTTCCCCTGGCCTCCCCTCCTCTTTCACTTAGCAGTTGTAATTACATCAGCAAATTCGGCACATTCGTGATAAAAAAAGCGGAGCTTTCATGTAATGGTATTACGACTGTGAAATTACAAACAAAAATATACACATTCTGAGACATGAACTGAAACGAATAGTAAATTTTATTTACATTAAATCTTCCTCATTTTCACCTCAAAATTTGGGGGAATCTGTGCCTAGCTGCCTCTCCCGACGAGCTGCCACTGAAACCGACTAAATCATAGTGAACGCGGGAAAATCTAAATGCGCACCCGCACTAGTCTAATGTAACGTACAAGACTTGTATATGCCTACACTATGGGTGTGTGTAAGATTTTATTAAACAAACTAGGTAAACGCCTGTATAAAACAAGGGTAAACGTTATAATCGCTAACAGTGTAGACTACATCGGTGACAAAAGTAAATTGGTACACAATAATATTTTTTGACCACAATTTATTAATGACTCAGCATCCTCTATATTAAAGAGAAAATAAACACGTCATTTGATATTTAATGTGAATAAAGTAAGCTTGACTAGTTCCACAACTACTGAAACACGATGTTTTCTCGCACCGGAATGTGTGTGTCGGTGGTGGTGAGGTAAAAGGGGAGCAGGCAGTGGACCAAAGCACTGAGGCAAAGCAGGGGGAACTCGAGATGTTTAAAACTTTTTTGTTGTTGCTCCATTTGCATTTTTATTGTTTTACTACTTGCACAATTAGTTTAACTATATATCATTATATTATTTACAATACACATATTTCAATTAAATTTTAGGGGGTGACAACCCTCAGATGGGGGGGGTCCGGACCCCCCCGACCCCCCCCGCGATTTCCGCCTATGCATTTAGAATACATTTGTCATCTGTCATTTTCTTATATGAAAGTGGTTTTACCCCATATCATTTTTGCTATACTGAATGCAAAAACTTTGATGCTCAATATCTCAATACCGGCTAGAATGCAGATAGAACCTTATCTTTTCAAAGTAGCGATTTGTGTCATTTTGTGCAGGTGTGTTATGTATTATTATGTTAATGTTGTGTGTATATCTGTTTGATCCCATATGTATAGAATGTGACTGAGTTTCCTTGCTAGAAAAGCATCTCAGTTTACCAGTGTTTATTCACTGTTCAGGTTCAGCACACACAACTCAATCCCCGACATTATTGACTGACTGAATTATTTGAATCAATCAAATAATTTTTTTGTCTTCTTCACAAAACATTGTTAGTACATTGTTAATATCTTGATATTATTTTTTTATGGTGGATGGCCGGATCTGTGTGCGTTGTTTACCTGGGGAAGAGCAGCAGGATTCATTATGGGAAGAAGTGTGGATGTTACTTTAACTCATAGCCAGGGTTGAGGGGGCCCCACGGCGAATGGTCCGAGGGGGAGCCACCTCTTCTCCGAATCACGCTCGGAAATGGACCGAGGGGAACCTCCCGGAACGTGATCGCGAATGGACCGAGTGGGGCCCCACTCTCTACCCCGCATCAGCTAAGGACGGCCCTGCTCAAATGACCTACCTAAAGATTATTGCAGTACACTTCTTCATCGCAATGGTGTTCCCTGATGGCAGTGGCCTCTCTCAGCAGTATAATGCACACTGCAGAAATTAAGGATCATTGACATCATTCATTATAAATCAATTAAAACTGATGTGGGAAACAATCCTATCAGACCTTTTTTTAATCTCTTGGAAATTCCTTTTCATTTTCACCCAGAAGATGGCTTGCAAGAAGATTGTTCAAAAACTTTTTCACAGATGTTGATTTGAGAGTCCATCATATTTCTTTTTTATGTGGCTGATGGGACGAAGTTGAACTTCCGATAGCAGATTGTTCCGAATGGCCTGTAAGAACATCTTTTTACTTGTGTTGAGACTAAAATAGTTATCTGGTCTTTGTTGTACACCACACAAAGTAACTTCAATTTCTTGAAGTCTTTGTGTGGATGTTTACTTAGGTTTCTCATGTTCATAGTCATAGTGAATGTCTGGAACACACCACTAATACTGTAAGTGAGAAAGAAGATCCTTATCGCTGATGTATCCTTTGGCATAGAAATCAACTCCCTAATGTGAACGAAAGCCCAATGGTGTCAGAAACCACTGTCATTGCCTTTTTCTTTCTATGACAATGGAGTGTAAATCTGTGTGGTTGTAAATGTTTGTGGTTCAACAAAGGACAGACGGGAAACATTCTTAATTTATTTTGTCCTGGTGATCAAAGCAACTGGAGGACCATTTGGTAAGAGCAAATAAAACAGGTCAGATGCAGCTCTCCCATGGCTTCAAAAAAAACCTCACTGTTTGTATGGGAATCAAACATTAAGTTTTGTTTTTGTTTTGTTTATTTGTTATGAACTATAACCATACATGTAATCAATGTAATCTAAACATCTGATATTTAATTTCTGTGATCTCAAAGTAAACCTTAAATGTGAATAAATTAATGAACAGTAATTGTTGTCATCTAACAGATGGAGATTGGAATGAAAGCATATGTCCACATTCCTTGAATCTTTGTTAAATACTGCTTCAGTAGCTTTTCATATTGTTTTAAAAAATTTATTTTGCAAAATGTTCACAGTTAATAAGCATAGGATGCACTGTTTGAGTGTGATGGTGGATATAGATGTTGAAGAGTTAGATTACTTACACAGGACAATCATATTACTTACTTCTAATTTCTAAAGACTTTGAATATAAATAATAAATAAATATGTTAATGTAATTTATATAAATTCAATAAAATCAACCCTATTAATTCCTTTAATTAAATATTTCACAAGCTTAGAAGGATTCAATTTGTTTTACATCTCTAAAGTGGTTTATATGTAAAAGGCTTACACTTTAAATTGTCACTGTTAGTAATATCTATCCAAACGTGAATAAAAATGTGTGTGCTAGAACCTCAATTTACATATGATTAATGAGATCACATTTAATTTAATTTAATTTAATTTAATTTAATGTTAGGGTTAGGGTTAGGGTTAATTAACAGGGGTTGGCCACTGTGCTTTACAGAGAAAAAAAGAAAAGTAACACATAATGAAATAAAAACTTAATTAAGATTTGTTGAATGCCCGGATAAGAAGGTAAAATTTTAACTTAGATTTAAATTCAAGTAGAGAGGTCAGGGATCTCAGAGATAAGGGGAGAGTATTCCAGAGCGTAGCAGTGAATGAAGATGTATCATATCGATCACAAGTGCAGTATGGAGTACCTCAAGGCTCAGTACTAGGGCCGCTACTCTTCACACTTTATATGTTACCCTTGGGAGATATCATCAGGAAACATGGTGTTAGCTTTCACTGTTATGCTGATGATACTCAGCTCTATATTTCTTCATGGCCCGGTGAAACACACCAATTTGAAAAATAATGGAATTCATAGTCGATATAAAAAACTGGATGACGAGTAATTTCTTACTGCTAAATTCTGAAAAAACAGAGGTGTTAATTATAGGACCTAAAAACTCTGCTTGTAATAACCTAGAACACTGTCTTAGACTTGATGGTTGCTCTGTCAATTCTTCGTCATCAGTTAGGAACCTAGGTGTGCTATTTGATCGCAATCTTTCCTTAGAAAGCCACGTTTCTAGCATTTGTAAAACTGCATTTTTCCATCTCAAAAATATATCTAAATTACGGCCTATGCTCTCAATATCAAATGTAGAAATGTTAATCCATGCATTTATGACCTCAAGGTTAGATTATTGTAATGCTTTATTGGGTGGTTGTTCTGCACGCTTAGTAAACAAACTACAGCTAGTCCAAAATGCAGCAGCAAGAGTTCTTACTAGAACCAGGAAGTATGACCATATTAGCCCGGTGCTGTCAACACTGCACTGGCTCCCTATCAAACATCGTATAGATTTTAAAATATTGCTTATTACTTATAAAGCCCTGAATGGTTTTGCACCTCAGTATTTGAATGAGCTCCTTTTACATTATAATCCTCTACGTCCGGTACGTTCTCAAAACTCAATTCAAAAACTCAACGCAATTTGATAATACCTAGAATATCAAAATCAACTGCGAGCGGCAGATCCTTTTCCTATTTGGCGCCTAAACTCTGGAATAACCTACCTAACATTGTTAGGGAGGCAGACACACTCTTGCAGTTTCAATCTAGATTAAAGACCCATCTCTTTAACCTGGCTTACACATAACATACTAATATGCTTTTAATATCCAAATCCGTTAAACGATTTTTAGGCTGCATTAATTAGGTAAACCGGAACCGGGAACACTTCACATAACACCCTATGTACTTGCTACATCATTGGAAGAATGGCATCTACGCTAATATTTGTCTGTTTCTCTCTTATTCCGAGGTCACCGTAGCCACCAGATCCAGTCTGTATCCAGATCAGAGGGTCACTGCAGTCACCCGGATCCAGTACGTATCCAGACCAGATGGTGGATCAGCACCTAGAAAGGACCTCTACTGCCCTGAAAGACAGCGGAGACCAGGACAACTAGAGCCCCAGATACAGATCCCCTGTAAAGACCTTGTCTCAGAGGACCACCAGGACAAGACCACAGGAAACAGATGATTCTTCTGCACAGTCTGACTTTGCTGCAGCCTGGAATTGAACCGCTGGTTTCGTCTGGTCAGAGGAGAACTGGCCCCCCAACTGAGCCTGGTTTCACCCAAGGTTTTTTTCTCCATTCTGTCACCGATGGAGTTTCGGTTCCTTGCCGCTGTCGCCTCTGGCTTGCTTAGTTGGGGTCACTTCATCTACAGCGATATCGTTGACTTTATTGCAAATAAATGCACAGACACTATTTAACTGAACAGAGATGACATCACTGAATTCAATGATGAACTGCCTTTAACTATCATTTTGCATTATTGACACACTATTTTCCTAATGACTGTTGTTCAGTTGCTTTGACGCAATGTATTTTGTTTAAAGCGCTATATAAATAAAGGTGACTTGGCTTGACTTGACCAACAACTGTGAATGCACAATCTCCTCTCGACTTCAACCATGTTCGAGGCTGGTTGAGAGAGTAGCTGTTAGTGGACCGTAAACACCTGCCTGAAGTGTTCAGACTTACAGTAAGAGAATGTAAGCACAAGATGATTTAGACATTTAAAAATGAACAACAATATTTTTGAACTGAATGATTGCACCGGCAACCAGTTAAGGAAGTAATACGTTCACATTTGTGGACTCCAGTTAAAAATCTGGGTGCAGCGTTTTGAACCATTTTAAGCTTAAAGAATTCCAATAATCCAAGCAGGATAGAACAAAAACATGTGTAACTTTTTCAAGATCTTTGGAGGATAGAAAAGACTTAACTATATATAGAAGTTACAGGTGAAAACACTTGACTTAACTATATGTTTATGTGTTGATCAAACTCTAAAGTGGAATCTACACTGAACAAAATTAAAAGCGCAACACTTTTGTTTTTGCCCTTTTTTTTCATGAGCTGAACTAATTTCTGGTTCCAAAAAACCAGGCAGTATCTGGTGTGACCACCATTTGCCTCATGCTGTACAACACATCTCCTTCACATAGAGTTGATCAGGTTGTTGATTGTGGCTTGTGTAATGTTGGTCCACTCCTCTTCAATGGCTGTGCGAAGTTGCTGGATATTGGCAGGAACTGGAGCACGATGTCATATACACCGATCCAGAGCATCCCAAACATGATCAATGGGTGACATGTCCGGTGAGTATGCTGGCCATGCAAGAACTGGGATGTTTTCAGCTTCCAGGAATTGTGTACAGATCCTTGCAACATGGGGCCATGCATTTTCATGCTGCAACATGAGGTCATGGTCATGGATGAATGGCACAACAATGGGCCTCAGGATCTCGTCACGATATCTCTCTGCATTTAAAATGCCATCAGTAAAATGCACCTGTGCCCATACCATAACCCCATCGCCACCATGGGCCAATTGATCTACAACGTTGACGTCAGCAAACCACTCACCCTCTGTGCCATACACGCTGTCTGCCATCTGCCCTGTACAGTGAAAAACGGAATTCATTCATGAAGAGAACAACTCTCTAAAAGTGCCAGATGCCATCGAATGTGAGCATTTGCCCACTTAAGTCGGTTACGCAATAATCATGCTGTCTAATCAGCATCTTGATATGCCACACCTATGAGGTGGATGGATTATCTCGGCAGTGCTCACTAACACAGATTTAGACAGATTTGTGAACAATATTTAAGAGAAGCAGGCCTTTTGTGCACATAGAAAAAGTCTTAGATCTTTGTGTTAAGCTCATGAAAAATGGGGGCAAAAACAAAAGTGTTGCATTTATAATTTTGTTCAGTGTAAAAATACTCCCAGATTTTAAGAATGAAACCTAGAGGTAACAAGTAAACTTATATGTTGTCTAATGGCAGGTCCAGAGAGGGGTGGTAAACTGACATTGAATTATGTCTAACAGAACAATGGGTCCTTGACAAAAAGTTTTCATCGAAATTCAGCTCTCATGTAGTGTTTAAAGTGCTTGATCACCCATCTGTAACTTTATTATGGCATCTGTTTTCTTTTTATTTATTTATTTAGCGGTTGAGATGTGACCTTCCTTGCAGTGCTTTGCTGTCATCTTCTACTTCACGGGATGTGGGATAGATGTGAACTCCCTTTTTGTTTCTGCTCCATTAGGGAGAAATAATCAGAGACAGGAGTGATGAAATCCAGGAAATTTGAAAGGAAACAGGCAGTGGGAATGTTGTATTTTATGACCAAGCATTGGTGAGTTTTGCACATTAGCAATCGTCTTGAGCCCCCCCAATCACATTCATCTTTATAATAACACTTACAGTTCACCTATAACCAACTGTAACCACCTGATTCATGCTTTGTGATGCATCTGATTGCTAAACAGAAGGAGACAACCACATGTCTCTCATGCCCGTAACTCATAACTAATTCAAGTTTGGACAGGAGAATGAGTATTGTGGAAATACTGGTAAGAGGGTTGAAATGGAGGTTAAACTTGAGGTTGACTTAACTTCCGAATAACTGCATGTGCAACCTCAGATGTGCTTTATTTCCGAGACAAGGTTTGGGTGGTCTCAGACTAAAAGACGAGAAAGCAGAAAATGTACAGAGTTGGTGGCCATCTATAATTGCTCTGCTTTAACCATCTGACTATGAATTCAAAACCTCTGAAGAACTATAAATTAGACAAGGAAATTTTGAAAAACAGTTTGAAGGGAATATTTATTTTTTATTGTATTCATGTCATATTTTTTGTAGGTTATACCTCTACATGCCTTGCTGTGTGGTTGCTAGTTGACGGTTAATGCGTTAAATGTTACTAAAGCGTTCTGAATGCTTTTAGACAGACTGATAAATAGATAAATAGACAAGAAATATTCAGAAAAGCAGGCAGATAGCTAGATAGCTAGCTAGATAGACAGATAGCTAGATAGATAGATAGATAGATAGATAGATAGATAGATAGATAGATAGATAGATAGATAGATGGGAAAAATAGACAGACAGAAAGATAGACAGCTAGACAGAGAGACAGAGAGACAGATAGATAGATAGATAGATAGATAGATAGATAGATAGATAGATAGATAGATATAGACAGAGAGACAGAAAGAGAGAAACGAAGACACAGACAGGCAGACAGATAGACAGACACAGAGATAGAAACAGAGACACACACACACAGACAGACAGACAGACAGACGGGAAACAAATAGACAGAGAGACAGAGAGAGAAACAGAGACACAGAGACAGAAATACAGACACAGACAGACAGATAAATAGACAATAAAAATAGATAGGCAGACAGACAGACAGACAGACAGACAGATAGACAGACAGACAGACAGACAGACAGACAGACAGACAGAAAGTAAGACAAGATAAATAGACAGGAAACATGCAGGTAGGCAGACAGACACACAAGGAAATAAATAGGTAGACAGACAGATAAATATACAATAAATATTCAAAACGGCATGCAGTTAGATAGATAGATAGATAGATAGATAGATAGATAGATAGATAGATAGATAGATAGATAGATAGATGGATGGATGGATGGATGGATGGATGGATGGATGGATGGATGGATAGATAGATACTCAAAGAAAGACAGATAGTGACAGACAAACAGACCTACAGAAAGATAAATAGACATACAGACAGAAAGAAAGACAGGATAAATAGACAGGAAACATACAGGTAGGCAGACAGATGGGAAAAATAGACAGACAGGCAGATAAATATACATGAAATATTCAAAAAGGCAGGCAGATAGATAGATAGATAGATAGATAGATAGATAGATAGATAGGTACTCAAAGAAACATATGTATATATAATAACTAAACATGTATATTATTTTTTTTTGTGTATTGTTAGTCAAAAACAGAAAAACATTAATTAAGGAACAAAAGTAGTGTGACAGGGCTGAACTAGAGCCACTACATCAGTCAGAGCAGTTGAAATGTGAACCCCACTTCAGATCTCCACGCCTGGCACAGGTAGTCAATAAAAATTTGTTTCGTGCTTCATAAAAGCAGCACACACCGTAATGTGAGAATGGAAAACTGAAGAACACGTTACACAGTGCCACATCGACACAATGGTTAAATTGGTGTTCATGACCTGACTGAGAGGCTGTCGTACCTGCACTTACTCCTCTCAGCCACCGGTGGCCGCTCTAACTCAACGAGCCGAGCATGGCTCTGCACCTCAGACTTTCACTCATGAGACTTTCTCCAATTCTCATTATAGTCACCTTCTTGTGACTGCTGAGTAAATTGGCAGGCCTCATAAAATGAAGTTGGGAAGTAACTATTAGTCTCAAGCATTTTTCAACTAGTGGCACTAATGAAATGTAACACTAACCATTTGACCTTTAACATGCTTAATCTGCTACATGTGTGACCCAATCCCTTAATGCTTTTACATGTTGTGATTTTCAAAATGAAAAGGTAATCCAATATGTCATTCTTTAGTATGAAAATATACATATGGAGTTTGATTCAAATTAATTCCCAGAAGGCACTTTGTGGTTTTTCCATATTGGTGAACATCTGTATACGTACAATACAACAAAAGAAACCTAATGCATGATATAGAGCAAAATACCTCTGGATTATTTCCACAACAAAAAGAAGTGGACAAATACGAGAACATTTACCATTTAGATAAAGTGACAATGATATAATGAGAGGTGTTGTAAATTTTTTATTATAACATCTCTCTGTTTTTTTCCCAATAAAGATCGAGGGGTCAAAAATGAAAACTGCAGCTATATGGAAAGGTAATCTACACAATGAACTTCAAATGAGGAGAGAACAGAAATTACATATTTGATTAAGTTTGACAGGATTTGGAATGAAAATTTCCAGCCAATGTGGTGGTACTTAAACTTATTTCTTAAACCATTGAGTTTTACAGCCAAATACAGCCTTCTTCTAATTAACAAGTTTAGATGTTTGAGCTGCATCCATTACTAACAGGTGCATAAAATCAGATGAACAGCCATACTTGTACCATGGTCACTCAAAAAAAAAATGCTCTCCATTTACTTTCATTCATACGTATGATGATATGGGATAAACACACGCTCAAAGATATTTTGACTTCCTCTGTATAGTAAATATCAACTTTGTATGTTTTTAATGTAAATATGAATAGCATAAATACATGAGCAATAGTGGATGGATGTCACATATGGACCTCTTGGCTGAGTTAGAAAGAACAAGCCAAGGTAAATGAATAGTTCACCCAAGAATAATATATATTTTTTAAATTTACCTGCTCAAACATGGATCCTATGCAGCGAATGAATGGCATAAGAATGAGAGTCCAAAAAGCTAATAAAACATCCACAAATAATCCACACAAACAGTCCATCAGTTAACATCTGGTGAAGCAAAAAAAACTGTTTGTTTGTAAGAAACAAATCCATCAAGACGTTTTAACGTCAAACATGGCTTCTGTCTAAAATACAAGCCCTCTATCAATAATTCAATATCATCTGAATCAGGAGAGAATTATACACAGATTAAACACTGTTCAAACAGTCCAGAACATTTGTAAACCAATATGTCAGTGAATTTTGATGTGACAACTTTGAAGTCAACAGAGGGTGGACATTATTCACTGGAGGAAGCATTTGTTATAGATTATAGGAGTGGTATTTTGTCCAAAAGCGATGGTTTGAAGTTAAAGACTGGAGTTTATCATGATAATTATTGTGATTTGATTATTCTGATCTTTTTTTTATCATCTTAGAGGATCCATTGGTGAGCAAGTGATGTAATGCTAAATTTCTCCAAATCTCTTCCGATAATGAAACTCATATACATCTCGGGTGGCCTGATGATGAGTAAATTTCATCAAATTTTCATTTTCAGGTGAACCTTTCTTTTAAAGTGTAGTATTAGAACAAACTAATTTGAGGTTTTGTTACGTTATGCTTATGGTTAATGCTATAAGTTATGACGTAATGACTTTTAAAGCAGATTCTGCATAAATGTTACAACTTACTGGCTAGTTGACCACCTAGGGAACTATTCTCTTGCTGAGCCATATTTTAAAAGCTAATATAGGATGGATGACTGGGTTGGCCTGTGTCATTTATATGGGGACTGAAATGTCAGATTTTTCATGTGCTCTACATGTTGCTTCTACTGTATGCTCTCCTCAACAATCTGTTCATCCACTTGGATCATGTTGCGTTCCAATCCAATTATGCAGCCAGTTCAGCTTAATTTGTCACTTGAATTATTTCAGCAGCACTATCTTTAGTAGAGCTATGTCCTGTTGCAAGGAAGCACAGCAGGGAGCAATTTAATGGAACACAGCACTGCCGCTGCTCTCCACTGTTACACTGATCTTCACTTCACTGCACTGTAAAGAATGTTTTGATCTAATAGGATGTTCAAATCCAAACAGAAAAAAAAAAATAATAATAATTTTCAAAGAAAAGTTATTGAATTGAACTGATGACAAACTATAAGATGAAATTTAGAGGGACATTCATATACTGTATATTATTTTCTTTTTAAATTGCCTTAAATATGCAATTGTAACTGAGGTGCTATAAATCATTGAAGTTTAGAACAAGTAGTTTTTAAAATAAATTATTATTTATTTATTTATTCGCTGGAAAGGAGTATGTTTTCATAGTACATCAAGGTCTCTCATGATTTGATCTCTTTAAAAAACATTAGATTGTAAATCCAACACTGATCCAACACAGTACTTTTTCCTTCAGTGAGCATAAAATTGAGGTGTCAGTCTTACAGTTTTCTCAGCATCCCAGCTACAGTACATATGAGAGCCCCAGTTATAGTCCCAGTACGGCAACCCCACCTTCAACTACAGAGAAATCCAACCCAATAAACAGAACTTTGGTTAGCGGGACTCATGAACTTGGTTCTGTAAAATGACATGGCGGCCTTGGGAGGTGCTCAGTTTTTACTTTTTTGCACAGTGATAACAGTCTGGACTAATAAAGGGATCAGGATCCAGTTGAAATACTACATGACAAGGCAACAGTGAAGGCAAAGAATCCCTTGGACTCATTGTAAAACCAATAAAAACATTGACATTTAGTATTAACACTTTCCTCTGTTGATTTTCTGATGAATATTGCAAAACAGGGACAAGGGAACACCAAGTTAAATAAAAAAAATTTATGAGGGGATTATGTTTTTTTTTTTTTTTGTTATAATTGTTGTTATTATTTTATGGTTTGGTAGAGTCCAAGTTAATTTTTATGTGGAAGACACCACATAACTTTTCTGAGAATCCCAGGTTCATATGGCTATTCAGGATATCTTAAAACGTCTTTCAAATATAAGCATTCTAAGGAGGGTTGGATTTGTATTATAAATAAAGTATTCTCTGCAGCTTATATTTGAAAAGAATATCAATTGTTTGGTTGCATCATCATTTTAATAATTGTCATGTAAGATAAAAGCTATTTTTTTCAAGTCATGTCCACTCACGATACCTCTCTATCATTAAGATGCATGACTGAGAAGATTGTCCCATAAAATCTCACTCGCCTGCATGACTATAATATATCATCTTTCCATTTTACCACAGTATATGGTCATCTGTAAACTACTTCAGTAGGAATCAAACAGCTGTATTCATAAAAAAATCTGGCTCAAATGAAGTGAATAAAGGTCATACAACACAGGTTAAACAATCATGAGCGTGGCAAAGCTACGAATGCATAGAAAATTATTGTTAAAGTGCTGTCTTCTGGGGTGTAGTGATGATAAGGCAATAAAAGGACATCTGCAATGCCAGCATAAAGAAAAACAAATACAACAAAAAAAGTCAAGAAGACATAAAATGAAATAAAACAAGACCATATATATATATATATATATATATATATATATATATATATATATATATATATATATATATATATAACACAAGATAAAATAAAACAAGATGAACAATACAAGATGAACAAACAAAACAAGATCACATAACAGACAAGCAAAAACAGCAATCAAAAAAACGACAAAAAAATAAACAAAATGAAATGAAAAACAAACAAAACAAGACAACACCAAAAGTCATCAACATAAAGCAGCTTCTGAATGTGATAATCAATTCAAGTAACTGCAAAACTAATTGTCAATAAGTGTGCGCCCTAATTAGTGCATTAATTCCTAATTTGTGTCATATGATACTAATTTAAACAGAAGTCCCTCATACTCTTTGTCTATCTCTGTGTATTGCAGGCCTTGTGGTAGCAAGATTAATGATGTCTTCAGTCAGCTGTGTGTGGTGGCTTTAGTTCAAAATAACAATCACTGTACCACAAATCCAACACTTAGTGGTAATGATGATAAAATCACTCTCCCCTCTCCATGTAGATCACTTAATCTCCTCTTTTAGGGAGAATGAAGCAAGCAGAGCAAAATTTAAGAAATTACCAACTTGATTGATTTTTTATTGTGACAGTAAAAGCACCAGTAAGGTCTGTGGAAGATCTCATTAAGTGACAAGGAAGTCCTGCCCTGAGCGAGAACTTTGAATCCTGGGCCAAGAGCGAAAGGGTTCAGAGCGTTGCTTAGCAATAAAGTCAACATGGCAATTACGATTCTTTTACAATGAACTCGGCTGGCTTCACGTCCTCCATGTGTTCCAGAGGGACACACCCGACCCCTCGACGTCACGGAGAACAGTTCTACTCGTGGTCACACTCACAGGAGGATTTGAAGATGTAAACATGAAAAAGACCCACGATCAAGGTCAATCAGGCGTTGGGTGGTGCTTCTAATCTGACCGAAAGTTCCAAGACAACCAACATTGGGGGAAAAAAAGACATGGACAAATTGACCTAAAAAAAAAAAGAAACCTTGCCTCTAATCAAATGCTCAACAACAAAATCTGCTTTCAATGATCGCCATCTCCCCTTGTGCAGGCCGTGTGACTGCTGTTCAGAGATTGTGATGTTAATAGGATAACATGACCCAAAATCAATCCCAGCTCTGTGTGAAAGGGCGAGACAGCAGGAGATGTTCCTTCCAGTGAACAGTCAAAGTGCTCAAAAAATCATCTGGGGTTTAATTGGCTTTAAGGTGGGCAACAGGGCAGTGAGTACATGCCAGCATTAAACCCCAGCCTGTGAGATTTGTCAGATTCCTCAGGCTGGTTTGAGAAGGGGCATTTGATTCATCTCCAGTTCTCTGGCTGTTGCCTCTGAGCCTGTCATTCTCAGCCAAGTGTAAAGAAACTTTAATAAAGAGTCACTCATGATTTTCCTTTTTTCCCCCTTCAGGGCAGAGCTGCTGTGCTGTTTTGGCTGTTTGAGTTCATTTCCAGTCAGTCTAGCTGGTGATACCATGCTGAATATGGTATCATATTGGGGGTTCGATTCTCCGGGGACTCATGATAGGTAAAAATGTATAGCCTGAATGCACTGTAAGTCACTTTAGATAAAAGTGTCTGCTAAATGCATAAACTAATTAATTAATTAATTAATTAATTATATAAGCAATTAATTAATTATATAATTAATTGATTAGTTTATTAATTAATTAATTATATAATTAATTAATTTGTTTAATATGACACAACTACGGTACTTATTGGGAAATTTCATATTTCTGGTTTGTGTGGATTGACTAATGATGGTTTTTAGCATTTTAGATTAATAGTAAATTTTTTAAGAATAATAAAGTCATCAAAATATGAACACAAATCTATATATCTTATATTTTAAATCAGTTGTTCTTAACCCTTTTGACTCCTCATTGTCCAACACAAGACTATTTGAAGGCTTCCATTATGATTAAGATATTTTTTTTGCTGTAATTATATCAGTTTAAATCAGGGTTCGTCAAATCTTGTCCTGGAGGGCCAGTACACTGCAGAGTTTAGCTCCAATCCTGATCCAACTCACCTACCTGTGATTTTCTAATGATCCTTAATAAATAAATAAAATTAAAATAAAAATTCTGAAACAAATCACTGCTGTGTCGTTTGGAGACATACAACAGTTCTGCTATGGATTTATAGATAATTTTGTCTTTAAAAATATATCAAATAAAACACAGTAACTTCTTATTTGCTGAACTGTTGTATAAACTCACATTTGCTCTTGTGCTATTCGGGACAGCTCTCATGTAATATTGGTGTTGCCTCTTGTGTAATATTGCTTTTCGTGTGATATATGAGGAAAAAAACATCACTCACCAGAGAGCAAGCCTGTTCTTGATAAAGCTGCTGTGAAAACACGGGAAAAGCCGATGAGGAAGAAGTTGGGGTGAAGCGATCTTTTTATAGGAGGAGCAAAATACTTCACATCTCTGTCTATAGCGCATCTAATAATTTGAACCCCCCCCCCAGAATCATCCAAAGAATGAGAAAAAGGTTTCATGTGATCTCTTGAACACTGTGGGCCTGTTTTACAAATGCTAAATGTGGTGATCTATGCATGTAATAACATGCACAATCACCCACCAAGGAGCAACCTCATGCGAGCTGGGTCCAATCCAGACCTTGAGAGGTTTCTGTGAGAATAAGAGATCCCTGTTGCAAAAATATAGTACATTAATAATCAGGCTTAAAGGGTGGGCCTGAATCACAGAGGAAATTATGATTACTTAAGTGGTCAGTGTTGTAAAGTCATTGCCCAGCAACCTTAAACATTGTCATTTTCATGCACAGCTATTCTGTTTGGCCAACACAACTATGGGAGATTCACTCTATAAACTTGAGCTCT